>NC_056732.1:377871131-378218631 GCF_019279795.1 Protopterus annectens | reverse complement strand
CTTTTATTCAGTTCATCAGCTCAGCTCAAGCAGATTGACAGTTTGGATGGGTATAAGGTTTCCTGAAGCTTTGGAAGCTGGATGGCTGTAATATCCTTAGCAGGATATAACCCATATAGATTTAGCTACTGTAGCAGTGATCAATATTAAGAACATTTCCAAAAACACTAACGTACTACTAATAACTATAGGGAAGGAAATGGCAGTGAATGCAAAGACAGGTGGGTAAGAATGGTAACGGACATGAAAATTTCACTAAGAGAGGAAAACAACACTACAACGGTAAATATAAATCTATATTCTAATAAGAAAATCATCTTTGTCCAAAAAAACAATGTCTGCTAGTTGCAAAGATAACAAACAACATCTGAGGTAACTAGGGAGGCAACTGCATGATGGGAAGGAAGATTACTTAAAGGGGCTCATGGCTGCAGCACTACGTCTGATGGATCAGATCTGATGAGCGGCTTGAGGACTTGCAAATTGGATCTGATGGACTGAATGAATAGGATCATACACTTCTGCAATTTTTTTTTTTTCATTTATAACCTGTTGCGACTAATAAAGAAGTTATGTACTCACCATAATGTTCCATCTGTGTTGTCCATTTTCTTTGTTCCTCAACCTGTGGGTTCGGTTGCAATCCTCAGAACCGACTGTGCTTCTACAATAGCTCATGTGAACCAAAATCTCTCAAGCTCATCCCTTACCACAATGCACCTATACCAATTACCTGAGATTGAGATTGCTGAGAGAAACAGACAAAGGTTTTCATGGAGACTATATCCGCAATTGTAAAAATATACCAAAAAGGTAATAATCCATTTACCACCCATTCTCCCAGAAGTCAATGGTAGGGGGTTGGAGGGAAGGGAAATGAGGAAGAATGAAAATGAACAACACAGATGGAACATTATGGTGAGTACATAACTTATTTATCTGATGTTGTCATATCCTCAGCCTGTGGGACAGAGTCCCCAGCTACTTTATACCCTGGGTGGACTTAAGGAAGGATGTTCCTAAGCACCATTAAGCATAATGATGCTCTACCCCTGGGACAAAATCCAATTTGTAATGAGTAATAAAGGTATGGGGAGTTGCGCAAGGTGCTACTGCACAGGTATCATCCATGGAAGCTCTAGACTGGAATACAGAGACATTGCTATGGCCCTGGTTGAATGGGCTCGCAAGTGTTTTGACAAGAAAATGCCTAACTTGGTATTGATGAATGAGATACAAATTATGAGCCATCTAGCTACAGTTACTTTGGCCACAGGTTTTCCCAGTCTGGTATGTGAAAAGGAAACAAATAACTAGTCTGACTTCCTGAAATCTTTTGTTCTGTGAAGAGAAATCTTAACTGTCTGTGAACATCTAGCAAATGTAAAAAGAAGTTGGTAGGTAACTTCATTTGTCAGCAACCTGTGGGTATCGGATCTGATCTGGCAGCTTTTTCCAAGCTAGAGATCCGAGCTCTAAGCTCCTCCCCCTTACCCATAATACCCCACTACCTCCCTCCAGTCCTCAGAGTGAGTTTGCCCGAATAGTAGACAACAGCAAGGTAAACAAAAACCTGAACATCCTAACCTGATACATACCAAGGGTGAATCATTCAATCATTTAGGTAACGAACTCCAGGTTAGGGAAAAGGAGGGGGGGGGGGTCGGTTGCTGACAAATGAAGTTACCTACTCAGATGGAACGTTATGGTGAGCACATAACTTCTTTATATGAAGTAGTTAACTTCATTTGATCAGCAACCTGTGGGACAGAGTCCCCAGCTAGCAAAAAAACTTGGGAGGCCCTCAAGGAAGAATATTCCGGAGCACTAAAGAGCCAAAGGCTGCCCTCCCTCTGGATATCAAATCTAATTTATAATGGGAAATAAAGGTATGAGATGAAGCCCAAGTAGCCGCAGAACAAATGTCATCCAAGGGAACCCTTGACCAAAAGGTAGCAGAGGTAGCCATAGAACGGGTAGGCCGACCAGAAATTTTGTACGCAAGCAAAATGCAGTGAGATATCCACCTAGCTAGAGTCACCTTCGTTACTGCCTTATCCAAGGATGGCTTAGCAAAGGAAACAAAGAGCTGCTCCGACTTGCAAGAGACAGCTGTTCTGTGCAAATAAAAATGCAATTGTCTATGCACATCTAATGAATGAAGTCTGTACTCCCCTTTGTTCTGGTAGTTAGGGAAGAAAACAGGCAGATTAATGGATTGGTTGATGTTAGCCTCGGAAGCCACTTTAGGTAAAAAGGAGTGATTAGTCCTGAGGGATATTCTGTCCTTATGGAAGACAAGATACGGAGGTTTAGTACAAAGGGCTTGAAGCTCCGATACCCTTCCAGCTGAGGTAATAGCAATCAAGAAGACAGTTTTCCAAGACAAAAACTTTAAGTCAACCGAAGCTGCAGGCTCGGGGGGGGGGGGGCAGTTAAGAGTCTGGAGGACTAAGGTTAGGTCCCATGGAGGAACCGCATTCTTGACAGGAGGTCTTAAAAGAAAGGTGCCCTTCAAGAAGGTCTTACATATCTTAGAGGAAGCTAAGGAGCCAAGATTGTCTCCGATGTAGAAGTGGGAAATGGCCGCCATTTGAACCTTCACAGTTGAAGAACTGGCCTCTTGCTGAAAAATGTGAGATAGGAATTCAAGTACTGCTGGAATGGGAGCTGAAAAGGGGTCCAAATTCCTATGCCCGGCCCAGATAGAAAAACATTTCCATTTACTGTTGTAGACTTTCCTGGTAGAAGGTTTATGTGCCGCCACCAGGATGGATTTAACTGCGGACGAGATACAGGGAGTCCTAGCCACTAACGGAACTGGATCAGCCAAGCTGAAAGCTTGAGGTCGTCCAGATTCGGAGTTTTCAATCCCGAAGGATGAGAAATCAGATCCAGAATGGGATCTAAGATCCAAGGAGGAGCTATGAGATGAGACTGCAGATACGGGAACCAGGCTTGACGAGGCCAGAATGGGGGCTATGAGGATAACCTTGCTCCCCAACCGACGAGCTTTCTGCAAGAATTTTGTCATTAAGGGGAGAGGAGGATAAGCATAAAGAAGACCGGGTGGCCAAGCATGAACTAGAGTGTCTCTGGGGCTCTCCCTCAGTGGGGGGATTAGAGCGAAAAATTCACTGCACTTTGCGTTCAAAGGCGATGCGAACAGATCGCAGCAAGGCTGACCCCATCTGAGGGAGATCTGTTTCGCTACTAAGGGGTTCAGAGATCACTGGTAATGTGAGAGGTTAGTTCGACTCAGCTTGTCCGCTAAAATGTTGGGCCGACCCGGAATGTGCTTTGCTAGCAGAAAACGGTTGGTAGATATCGCCCACTCCCAAACTCTCATGGCCTCTCGGCAAAGAAGGTAAGACCTGGTCCCCCCTGTTTGTTGATGTACCAGACCACTGACACGTTGTCTGTCTGAACTGCAATAGTCCCTAGAGGAAGAAGGGCATAGAGAGCTTGCAACGCTAGAAGCACTGCCCTCATCTCCAGAACATTGATATGCAGAATGGTCTCTGTTGGAGTCCACATGCCTTGGACAGTTCTGCCCATGCAATGTCCCCCCACCCTAGGCGAGAAGCATCCATGGTCACCGTGGCTTGGGGTAGAGGTATCAAAAAGGGCCGTCCTTCCCGAAGCTCTCGGGAATGGAGCCACCAAAGCAGTGATTCCCGGCAAACCTTGCTGAGGGGAATCGGGGAGTCCAACGGATGTCGGAGGATGGACCACTGGACCTGCAAGGTCCACTGAAGAACTCTCATGTTCAAGCAGGCTAGGGGTGAAAGGTTGATAGCCGCAGCCATAGACCCTAGAGCCCTCAGGACTAATTCCGCTGGTGGGGCCGGAGACTGTAGAAGTGCCAAGATGTGGAGAGTTAGGTTGCGGAGTCTTTCCGACATCAAGAAGGCCTTGGACTGAAGCGTGTCTATTCTCGCCCCTATGAAGTCCAGGACCTGAACAGGCTGAAGGGATGAGTTTTGGTAATTTATGGTGATCCCCAATTGGTGGGCCAAAAGCAGTAAACAATCCCTGGCTTAGCATAGTAGATGCCTGGTGGGAGCGGCAAGGAACCAGTCGTCCAGGTAAGGAAAGACCTGTATTCCCTGAAGCCTCAGGTGGGCCGGTACAACCGCCATGACCTTGGTGAACACCCTGGGGGCTGTGGTGAGGCAAAAAGGGAGGACTCTGAACTGATAATGACTGGCCCCCAACCGAAAGCAGAGAAACCTCCTGGATTGTCTGTCTATTAGAATGTGGTAGTAAGCATCCTTGAGGTCTATGCAGCACATCCAGTCATTCTCCTGCAGAAGGGGGAGAATGGATTGAAGGGTGGCCATCCGGAATTTCTCCTTGGCAATGAATAGGTTCAATGTAGACAGGTCGAGAATTGGCCTTAAGTCCCCCGTCTTTTTTGGCACTAAAAAGAACCTGGAGTAATTGCCCGATCCAGACTGGCCTGGGGGGATGTGCTGGATGGCTCTTTTTCTTAGCAGCTCTTTTATCTCTAAAGCCGCCACTTCTTTCTGACTGGGTGGGACATCGGGGAGGCGCCCCAACTGAGGGGGAGGATTTACGAAGGGAATAGAATAACCTCTGGATATTATTCGGAGCACCCAGCGATCTGTCGTGATGGACTCCTAATGTGCTAGGTGTTCCGAGAAATGCCCCCCGACTGCCTCCAGAGAGGAGCAGTTGGGCAACCCCTCAGGGTTGTTACACGGGTCGGTCAGAAAAGGGTTCCCTCAACCCGAAATTCTTCGCCCCCCCCCCCTCTGCCTCTGGGCGGCGTCCGCCTTGTCCTCCCCTGCCTTTGAAGGATGAAGGGTCCAGAGCGAAATGGGATTGTTGAGATTTCCGGAACCACATCTTCTTTTGTCCTCTCTGGTTTCTGGAAAAGTACCTTTGAGGAGCCGAGAAGCGGATTCCGATGGCAGACAATGCCATCTCTCTCGCTCTGGAGTAGTGTATCGCGGACGGTCTTGCCAAACAGCATAGAACCGTCAAAGGGAGTGTTCGCGAAGGATGCCTTGAAGGGTTCCGCAAAGTCGCAAAGACAGAGCCAGGCATGATGCTGTAAGGCAATGCCTGCTCCGCTGGCTCTAGCCGCCCCCTCTGTGGCATGGGAGAGAAGCCGCATAGATGTGCTGGATATCGATTTTAGAGTGGCCATTCATGTCAAGAAGGTTAATTTGTCCTCGGCCAACATGGACTCCAGGGGAGACCCAGCGTACTCTTTTACTAGATCCCGCTGGAGCCTAATCATGTGTGCCAAGTAGTTCAGTGCCCTTACGGAGAAGGTGGCTGAAGCGAACATCTGCTTTCCAATGCGGTCCATCGTCTGAGACTCCTTGTCGGGAGGATGGACCGAGGAACTATCTTGTGCCAGTTCCTTCTTGGTGGCAGCCGCTACCACCATGGCATCTAATGGGGAACCTTTACTCCACGCTATCTTGTCTGTTGGGGGACTAAGGATCTTGTCTGGTCTCCTGGGAATCAGCTCTACAGTGTCCAGCTCCTTCCACGCCCTGGTAGTAATTAAATCTACCAGGGGGTCAGCTGGAGGGGACACCCAAGAGGTAGATGGGCCTGCGTCAAACACCTCCAGAAACACAGACTCATCCGAGGAAGGTTTTTGGGCTGACCACCCCCCTCTAATGCATAGCATCTTCATAATGTCTCTAAAGGAGATGTCCTCGGGGGCTGACCTGGGGGAACCTTCCCCTTCCTCCAAGTCAGTGTCTTCCGTGAGGGACTCGGGGGAGTCCAAGTGCCTCCTTTTACACTTTTGTTAGGAACCTCCTTGGGGGGGGGGGGCTGTCCGAGGAGGGCTCACCAACCAGGTCTTGTTCTTTATAGGAACCATCTGGGACGTAGATGCAGGCTGTCCCCGGGGCCGGATGATGGAAGACAGGCCCATCTGTGAGGGAATGGCGGGTGGATCCGTAGCATGAGCCTGGGGCCTCGAATCCCTCGAGAGGACCCTCTCCACCACGTCGAAGGCTGAAAGTGAACTGCTCTCCCTGGGATCTGAGAGCAGCCCCCTCGGATCCGACGTGTGGATCGGTGCCATAGCCAAAGCGATCAGACCTGAAACAGAAGTGTGCTCCGAAGGCATTGGAGCTGAAGGCACACTCACCCCTCCAGATCCGAGGCTCGGCTCACGGCCCCGAGAGCTCGGATCCAAAAAAGGACCCGATAAACTCGAGGGTAAGGCCGGCGTCGAAGAAGCGATTACTATCGGCGACGACTCCTCGGCTCCGAAGCTACCCAGATCTGACGGCTCCGAAACCAGATAGCGGATTGGAGAAGGAGCAATGGGGGCAAAGAAGGGGGCCAAGCTCCCCCCCCCGGGGGGGGGCAAGAGCACTCCCATCTGCATCTGGGCCTGGAGGAAGCGACGCATCATCCGGTCCATGTCCGCGTCAGAAAGGCTTCTTGTTGATCTAGAAGAAGTCGCCGAGGCTGGCCGGGAAGGCCGCTGACCTCGAAGGTGGCCGTGGCTCCTCCTCCAGCTCCAGAGAGAAACGTGGGGAACGGAGCCGAGAGGGGGAAGACCCAGAGACCTTCAATGGAGAACAGAGTTGCTTAGCCAGCGGGGCCGAAGGGGTAGAATCGGCCCGCCGTTTATGGCTCTTATGCCTCTCCCTGTCTTTGTTTCTCCCCCCCCCCCTCTCTCTCTCTCTCTCTCTCTTTCTTTCTAGGGTCCCTCTCTCCCTGGGACACAGTGGGAGTTTGAGTCCCGGCCAGGGGAGTAGGAACCATTTGCTGAACAGCTGCAGGTGCCACTGAGGAAGAGGAGGAAGAAGTAGAATCGCGGGCAAAAGGCCCGCTAAGATTAACTTGGTCCTCCTGTCCCTCAAAGCCCGGGGGTTAAAGGCGGCACAAATCTGGCAGCCTGATGATAGATGCTCAACCCCCAGGCAAAGAATGCACTGAGTGTGGCCATCGGCTGGGGACAGCTTATGGCCACACTCAGAGCATTTGGAAAAAATGGCCTTAGGGCCTTCGGCCATGACTAAAGTCAAAAACACACACACCCTCACACACAGATAAGGGGAAGGGAAAACGCTAAATCTAACTGACTACTTAAACCCAATTAAACTAATTTAACTAAAGGGTCGACTAACACACACACGCACACAATTTAGCCTGAAATACAGAGAAAAATCCTCTTCAAAAACTCACAAAATCGCCAGGAGCTCATCACTTGTGCTTCTAGAAGCCACGGCAAACGAGATCTGAGGACTGGAGAAAGGTAGCGGAGTATTATGGGTAAGGGGGAGGAGCTTGGAGCTTGGATCTCTAGCTTGGAAAAAGCTGCCGGCTCGGATCCGGATCGGATCCGATACCCACAGGTTGCTGATCAAATGAAGTTAACTACTTCAGATGCAATATTCACCTTTGTTAGAGAAGCTGGGGAAGAACACTGGCAGGTTAATACATTGGCTGATATTGGTATCTGAAACCAGCTTAGGTAGAAAAGAGGGGTTGGTTCTGAGCAAGACTCTTTGTGAAAGACTTTGTGGGGGAAGGGAGGCAATTGCGGTCTTTATGTTTAAAGAAGCCCCTATGAAATCCAGTGTATGTGTTGGTTCTAGGTGAGATTTTTCATAATTTATGGTTATGCCCAAGAAACAGCATGTTTGGAGAACTTTTTCTCTTGCCTCTAGCAGTCAGTGTCTGGTCATGGCAGTGATGAGACAGTCCAAATATGGAAACACCCAGAATCCTTGCAGCCTCAAGTGAGCTGCTACTACTGCCATTCACTTGGTGAACACCCTGGGATCTGTGGTGAAGCCAAAGGGCAGTACTCTGAATTGATACTGACTGTCTTTCAGCCAGAACTGCAAGAACCTTCTGGACTACCTGTGCATCTTTATATGACAGCATGCATTCTGAAGGTCTATCGAGCACATCCAGTTGCCCTGTTCCAAAAAGAGAAGAATGGATTGAATCATGACCATCAGGAATTTGGTTCACCAAAATGATTTGTTTAGATTGCGGAGATCTAATATCAGTCTCCAGTCCCGTTTTTTTTTTTTTTTTTTGGGGGGGGGGGGGATTAAAAAGAACCTTGAGTAAATTCCGGATTCTCTCTGGTCTGGTGGAACCTCCTGGATGACTCTTTTTTTCTAGCAGCTTTTGTATTTGTAATGCTGCTTGTCTCTTTGACTGGGTAGAACATCTAGGATTTTTTATAAGTGGACGAAGGAAGGGAAAATGGTCTACTATAACCTCTGGATATTATCCTCTGCACCCATGTGTCAGAAGTTATCTGTAGCCAGACTCTCTGACGCAGGGACCAGCGACCACAGAATGTCTCCAGAGGAGGACAATCAGGCCTCATATCAGGAGCACTCAAAAGGTTTACCAAAGAAAGAATCTCTGTACCCTTGGTTTTGTGGGCCCCCTCTGCCAAAGGGTGTCTTCTCCCATTACAACTCCCCCTTCTGCCACTGGGGGATACTGACCCTCTAGGAATCACCACTAAGTGTGTCCTAAAAAAATCCTTGGGATTTCCTGCAACACATTTTCTCACCACTGCATTGATTACTTGAGAAGTATCTTTGCAAAATGGAAAAATGTACACCCACAGCAGAGAGGCTTTTCCCATCTTCCTCAAAGCTGGTCAATGTGTCTTTAACTTTAGGGCCAAACAAGGATGTGCCATGATGAATGAAGACTTACAGGGCTCTGCAAATCACATAAGCACATCCAAGCATGTCTCCTTATGGCAATGCCTGAATCTGCTGCTCTGGTCATTCCTTCGGCTACATATGAAATAAGTCTAATGGAAGAATTAGAAATTGAATTTAGGCTGGCCAACTGAGAGGTAACAGACTCCTAAACCTCTTCAGAAATGGTTCCTGAGAGGGTATCAGAAAGTTTTTAATCAAATCCCTCTGTAGTCTGGTGAAATGTGCCAGGTAGTTGAAGGACCATAAGGCAAAGGTTGTTCATGCATAAACTCGTTGCCCAAATCTATCCATCATCCGAGACTCCTTGTTGGGAGAACGAATAGAAGAACTTTCCTCTGCTAGTTCCTTTTTTGTGGCTGCTGCCACGACCAAGACATCCACAGGCAAACCTTTTGTCCTGAATGGCTTATCCTCGGGGCAGTGATAATTTTGTCTGGTCTCCGGGTAGTCATCTCAGTGGAATCAGGGGCCTTCCATGCCTGTTGAGAGATCAACTCAATGAGCTCATTGGTGGGTGGAGTTACCCAGGAAGTAGATGGGCAGGTACCAAAGGCCTGCAGGTACACAGATTCCTCGGACAAAGGATTGGTGGACTTCCAATCACCCCTCTGATTAAGGATTTCTAGGATGTCTCCAAATGAGACATCATCAGGAGGTGACCTTGGGGAACCTTTGCCCTCATCGAAATCAGTGTCTTCTGTGACAGATTCTTCCAGAGAATCCAAATGCTTCCTCATGCACTTCTTCTTCCTAGGGACTGCTTCAGTGGGGTGGTCTGGGGAGATATCAGAAGAAGAGGGGGCACCCTGCTGAGAAACCTGAGGCTTTGGAACTTGCTGTCCCCATGGAGGCAATGGTTGAGGTTCTGAATGAATATGTGACAGAGTCAGCTGTTCCGAGAGGGAAGGAACTGACTGACTGACTGACTGAAGCAGATATGGTTCTTTCCACAGCCTCGAAAGCAGATCCCCCCATAGAAGGAAAGGATCCCAGGTCCGAGAGGGTGGACCTCATAGCCATAGTCCCTCCCCACCCCAAGAAGATCCCTCCCAAGGCAGAAGCTGGAGCCAAGCTGATCCATTCTGAAGCCCAGAGTTGTAGAGATGGCTCCAAAACAAAATAGAAGTTGTCTCCAGCCCCTCGGAGCCGACAGGACAGATATGACTCTGAGAGGTCTCTGGTTCTGACTGAACTGAAGAACTCAAAGCAATTGTTGGATCCAGAGATGAGGATGTCTTCTGATCTCACATAGTTGGCACCGGATAGCTTGGAACCATGATCTCTGAAGCTTCCAGCAAAGTTAGAGGAGGAATTAAAGGATGGGTAGTGGAAGACTGAAGCCCCTGATCCATGGGCGCAGGAACCAAAAAAGTAATGGAAGATGAATCTTTTATTTGAGGCATCGGTTCCAAAGAACTTGGCCCCATATCATGCCTTTTTTTCTTGAACTAGAACCGAAGACAAGTTTGGATCCAAACACTTACTGGTAGTACTCTTTGGTTCCGACAATTCTGTCAGAGCTAAAAGTTTGGAAAATGTGCTTCTTGGATCCCAGAGAGAAGCTGGAACAGAAACTTGTCTTCGAGTTCAGAACCGATGGAGAAGTCGGCATCAAAGAACTTCTCTTCTTAGCCTTCTCTGAGACCTTAGAGAAGGCATAACAGTGAGGACTATAATCATCAGATTTGACTTTGTTTTTTTTTAGGTAAAAAAGACATTCCAGATATGGCCTCCCTGAAAGAGGAGGGGAGAAGTCCTTTCAGAATCAATTTGTTTTTTCTCTCTATAAGAGCACAATGGCTGAAAGAGTGGCAAATGGAGTAGTCCTCCTGAATATGAAGGAGGTCCCAAACAATATATGCATAGAGAATGTGAGTCAGAATAGGGAATTTTGTGACCACATTTCTCACAGAGCTTAAAGCCTGCTGGGGCTTTTTCTTTATCTGCCATTTGTAGAGGCAACAACACACACAAACATGCACATGCACAAGCACACATTCCACAACAGGTTTAGAAGAGGCAGTGATAGGAAAACAGTATTTTTGAAAGGGAAATATCAACAATGATATTTCAAGGCTACACAAAGTGTAGAAGAGATGGAAAGAGAAAGAGATATCAATGATGATATTCTAGAGCTACACGAAAATGTAGAAGAAACAGAAAGCTAGATTTAGAAGGGGACATAGTAGCAATAGTATTGGTGAGTACTAACATACAATAGGGTAAGGTTTTTTTAAGAAGAGAATAAGAAAAATTAAAGCTTATAAAGCACTTATCTGGCTCAAGAGAAAATGGCACCATGTCTAACTTGCAAAGCGGCAAACAAGATCTGAGGTAATTGGGATAAGGGATGAGTTTGAAAGTTTTTGGTTCTCATGAGCTATTGTAGCAGCCAAGCTGGTTGTGAGGATTGGAACCAAACCCATGGGTTGAGGACAGAATGAAAATTGACATCAGATATGATTTTTAGCAGCTTAAATGGTGGTGTCAAATTCAGAGTTGATCTGCACTGAATCCTGATAGAAAGACAGTCTTAGGTTAATTTCATAGCTGAATGCCCTGATGTTTTGTAGTCCTATCTTGCCTTCATTCTTACACATGGGTTTGAAGCCGATCTTCAGCTCCGACTCGGCCTATTACAAAGCTCAAAGTCTTTTAGTTGGCTCGTGGCTAGGTAGGTATCCCATGGTTCAGATGTGCTTCTTGCTTGGCTGTGGCTAAGTTTAAGACTTTTGTTTCTATTTTACTGTATTACACTTTAACTTTACAATTTATATGGCTCTTGATAGTGTTTAGTAGTATTACAAGCAGTTTCAGACTTGCTGAAGTGTTTTTCTTGACTTTAGATTACTTATTGTTGAGAACTGGTTGGCTGTTGGCCTTGTTGTTCTTGTTGGTATCCTCTGTGCCAGTCTTTTTCTATTTAACGTGTGCATTTTATGTTTTCAGAGTTTCTTATTGTTAGAGAGTTTGGAATTTAAATAGTTATTACTAAGATATTTAGTGTTTCCGGTTATTGTGTGTGTTTGCCTCAAATTACCTTTTTTCGTGTGCAGTGTTTCTTACTATTAGAGAGTTGGTATTTAGACTACTTCCTACTTAGATATTTAACTTGGATATTTAGCGATTCAGTTGGCGTAAAGGGTCTTTTGATATTTCTGACCCTTTTGTTCTACGACTTAGTGTTTGAGCGTAGATTTCACTGAGACAGTTTGGACATTTACATATTCCGTATTTTTTGTGTGTGCAGTCTAGTTAATAGCTTTCTGACCTTCTAGTCTTTCTTTCTACCTAGGTCCGTTTAAGTTAAAGGACCTAGTTCTCTGCTCTTTTCTTTTCCCAGGGCTAGGCCCGTTTGAGTTAGAGGACCTAGTCCTCATGGCGTGTGTGTTAGTGTGGTAAGGGCTAGGCCCGTTTGAGTTAGAGGACCTAATCCTCATTGTGTTTGTGTTGTGTTTTTTCTGCTTCTCCGGTCAGCATGTCTAAAAAGGCAAAAGACCATAAACTCTCGGGTTTTAAAAAATGTGTAAAGTGCTCCCAGAAAATGTCAATTACGGATGGCCATAGTAATTGTGTTTATTGCCTCAGAGCCATCCATTTTCAGGAAACCTGTTTGTTTTGCCATTCCTTCAGCTCCAGAGTTCTACAGGATTGGAAGAACAAGCTAATTTTGAAAGGTCTCCTCAAGCCTTCATTCGAGGAAGACTTGGCCAGTTCGTCTTCTTCCTCGAAATCTCATTCCTCCAAAAAAGACAAGACTAAATCTATCAATAGGCATTCCCCAGCACCATCCGGTGCTTCGGAACTAACTCCTAAAATTTCTAAGCCGGACAAGACTTCTACCTCCTCGGCTCCACTGATCTCAGAGCCAATCGAGGTTGTTGATACTGTGACTTCAGTTTCGGCCCCATGCATTTCGGAGCTGACTACTGATAGCAAACATCGGAGCCAGTCCAGAGATTCATTGCCGGTCTCCCCAACTTTAAGGTCCCCTATCTTGCATATGTCCAGATCTCCCACACTGTCTTCCAGATCTTCCAGGAGCCTATCAGAGGAAGATGTGGAGAGAGTAGTGCTGAGACTCCTGAAGTCATCTGCCTTGCCAAAAATGCTGTTGGCTCTGACCCAATCGGTCCTGGAGCCACCTGAGTCCATTCCCCCTATTGTGGTTCCTCCTCCAAGCCGTGCCGAGCTTTCATAGCCAGACTGTTTGGTACCATTGGTTGTGGAACCCTCGGTTCCAGCTCCCCTCAAGGCTGTCTCGGAGCCGAGTTCTGCTCTGACACCTTCGGTGCTGTCCGTGTTGTCTAGGAGCCGAAGTTCACTGGTTGGCCTCAACAGGGACACTTGGAACCGAATCTCTATGGTTCTGAGTCTCCCTCTTGGTGCATCGGCTAGGGTGAGCTTGGATCCTACAACTATCTTGGAGTCGATGGCTCTGGAGCCAATGACTTCATCTGTCTCCTCAGAGCCGAGGAGGTCTTCGGAGCCGGAGAGGTCTGCCTTCGAGATGATGTGGAGTGTGCTGTCCTGCTCATCAGCTCCACCCAGGGGTACCGACACTCTTCTCCCTCGGGCACCGACCTCCGTCTCAGCACCTACTCTCTCTCTCTCTCTCTCTCTCTCTCTCTCTCGGCAGCAGAGACCTGCAGCCTCAGGAGCCCCCAGTTGGTAGCTCCCAGTCTTCCGAGACCTCCCTGGAATATCCTTCTGAGGAGCCCCCTCAGAAAAAGACATGCAAGAGGAAGCATGTAGACTTTCATGATGAGTCTCTTACCTCTGACACCAACCTCGAGGAGTCAGAAAGGTCCCCCAAGTTGTCCTCTGATGATGTCTCCTTTGTAGACATCTTGGAGATCCTTAAGCAGAGGGGCGGCTGGCCCACTGTTACCCCTTCTGATGAGAAGTCGGTGTATCTGAAGGCTTTCAGGTTTCACCCTTCAGCCTCTTGGGTGTCTCCATCTTTCCACAAACTTTTAGACCTTGTTAGTTGGAAGGTGTGGGAGACTCCTGATGACGTGGAGCCAGTTCCCAGGAGATCCAATAAATTTTTGTCTGCTCCCAAAGAGAAGGAATTCTTATCCAAGGGTGTGCCTGTAGATGC
Organism: Protopterus annectens; assembly: GCF_019279795.1. Taxonomy (NCBI): domain Eukaryota; kingdom Metazoa; phylum Chordata; order Ceratodontiformes; family Protopteridae; genus Protopterus; species Protopterus annectens. The sequence continues at coordinate 378,204,822 of NC_056732.1, read as the reverse complement.
CATGGTGGTGGGGGCGGCGGCCACTAAGAAGGAACTAGCGGAGATTTCTTCATCTGTCCATCTGTCGAACAAGGAGTCTCTAATGATGGATAGACATGGGAACCGTATCTTTTCATCAGCAGCATTCACACTCAGATCGCTGAACTATCTAATACATTTTACAAGGCTTCAGAGAGATCTCCTTAAGGAGTTGGGAGATACTCTACAAGGTACATTTACTGGAGGAGTCCCTGATAAGGTGTCTGCTCAGTTGTCCACCTTGAATTCCATTGTTAACTCCTCCATGAGACTGATTTCTTCTGCAGCCGGTGGAGCGAGCAGGGCAGCGGGTTCAGGAGTTTCTCTTAGGTGGCACTCCTGGATGCGCTTGTGTAATTTTGCGGAGCCGTTTAAGTCTACCTTTACCAATGCCCCCTTTGACAGTTCTTCGTTGTTTGGACCTAAGGTAAAAGACACACTCACCAGGTGCGAGCAAGAAGGGAAAACGCTGTCTGCCTTGGGAGTACGTTTTACCGTCCCCTCTAGACCATACCCCAAGGGTCAGAGAGGTGGTAAGATGTGGTTCAAGAAGTCCCAGAGGTTTTTCCCAGATGCACAGGATGACTCCTCCTTCAGAGGGAGAGGAGGAGGAGCAAATGGTAGAAGTCGCCCTAAAGGCAGGGGCGGACCGCAAAACTAGGGAGGCTGTGATTCGTTTCGAGGCCGTCCCTACCAGCGGTCCTGATGTGGGGCCTGGCTGTGCTTCTCTGGAGCCAGTCGGGGGTTGCATTTCTTTGTATCCAGAAGCCTGGCTAAGCATCACCCGAGGAAAATGGGTAAAAAGAATTATCACCAGAGGTTATTCCATACCCTTTTCTCTTCCACCTCACGTTCCTTAGAGGATCCTGGATGTTCCACCCAATCACAGCGATCAAGCAACTGTAGAAGTGAACAAGTTGCTCGCAAACAGAGTCATCCAAACCGTCTCAGCAGAACAGGTAGGATTCGGAACTTACTCCAGATTCTTTTTAGTGCCAAAACGTACAGGGGACTGGAGGCCCATCTTGGACCTCAGCAAATTAAACGAATCCGTAAAGAAGGACAAGTTCCGGATGGTGACACTGCAGACTATACTCCCGCTATTAGGAAAGACACTTGGATGTGCTCAATAGACCTCCAAGATACGTACTACCATATAAAAATGGACAGGGCATCATGGAGCCACCTACGCTTCCGTCTGGGAGCCAGTCAATACCAGTTTCGTGCTCTGCCCTTTGGTCTCACCACAGCCCACAGGGTGTTCACCAAATGTATGGCAGAAGTGACATCTCACCTGAGACATCTAGGATTCCAAGTGTTTCCATACCTGGACGACTGGCTCCTGACCGCCTCCACCAGGCATCTACTCCTTCAAACCAGAGATTCCACTATCCAACTTTGTGCCCAGTTGGGGATTACTATAAATTGGGAAGAGTCTGCCTTATCACCCTCTCAATTTATGACTTTTATAGGCACAGAAATAGACACAGGGCTCGTCTCCCTGCAGAAAGAGCACAAAACCTCACACAACAAGTTCTCCATCTACTTCCCCTTCAAGAAGTCAAGGCAAAGACAGTGCTGAAACTCTTAGGGACCATGGCCTCCACCATATTGCTAGTCCCTCTTGCCAGATTACATATGCAAATTCTTCAGTGGCTTCTATCGTCTCAGTGGTCTTTTCAACAACTGCCTCTATCCCACCACATCATTTTAACAGAGTCTTGCAAAAAGGACCTCCATTGGTGGATCCAACCCAACCAACTAATGACAGGCACTTCATTCCTTCCTCGCCAACCCATTGTTACTGTGACCACGGATGCCTCACAAATATGGTGGGGGGCATTATCTAGGCAGGACTGTCCAAGGCACATGGCAAGATCACGATGCTCACCTGCATATCAATGTCCTAGAGATGAGGGTGTTGCTTCTAGCGTTGCAAGCACTTTACAACCTTCTTCCTCTTGGGACAATAGCAATCCAATCAGACATGTCGATGGTATGTTATCTCAACAAGCAATGCGGAACCAGATCTTACCCCCTTTGTCGGGAGGTGATTCGTGTTTGGAAGTGGGTGATATCTTCCCAGTACTTTCTTTAGCAACACACATCCCAGGGACAACCAACATGATAGCCGATAAACTCAGCCAGGCAATCTTGATGCCTCATGAGTGGTCTCTGAAGAAGGAAATAGCGGAACAGATCTTCCGCAAATGGGGACAGCCTTGCTGTGATCTTTTCGCCAGTCCGATCAACTCCAAATGCAGCAGCTACTTTTCCCTTACCCCCACCCCGCCGGGGGAGACACCGAGAGATGCACTTGTTCATGATTGGCCTCTGGGTCTCCTTTATGCTTTTCCCCCCTTTCCTCTCATATCCAAGGTGATTCAGAAAGCAAAACTGTTGGGAAGCAAATTGATTCCCATCACTCCTTACTGGCCTCGTCAGATTTGGTTCCCCTTTCTCGGGCCTCATCTACTAGACGATCCATGGACTGTGGACCCAGTGCCAGATCTCTTGACGCACATGTCAGGCTCTCTTCACCTCAGCCTCCACAACCTCAACTTGACAGCATGGCTGCTCCAGTTTCATCCCTAGTCAGGCTTCATGATTTTTCACCCACATCTTCTCATAAACCCTCCACTAGAAAGTTATACACTAGCAAATGGAGAAGGTTTTCTATCTGGGCTGAAGAAAGGAATGTTGACCCTCACACCGCATCCATTCCAGTGGTTTTAGAATTTTTGTCTGAACTTTTTCACCAGGCATCTGCTGCTGCCACAATTAGGGTTCAGTTGGCAGCAATATAAAATTTTAATTTGGGTCAACATGAGTCTAACCTGACGTCACACAGATTGTGTAAAACCTTCCTTAAAGGTGCTACTTTGCTGATAGCTTCCTGGGATCTAAACTTCGTCCTGTCCAAAACAACATCTCCACCCTTTGAACCTGCTCATTCGTGCCCGCTGAAGTTTCTGTCTTGGAAGACCTTGTTTCTTGTAGCCATCCCATCTGCTAGACGAGTATCAGCATTACAAGCACTGTCTATCAAACCCCCTTATTTGATTTTCCACAAAGACAGAGTATCTATTCGCACAAATCCATCTTTTATCCCTAAAATGTGCTCTCATAATAACTTGAACCAAACTACAGAGCTGCCAGTGTTCTTCCCTAATCATTCCAACGCAGCAGAATACAGATATCAGTTGGATGTTCACAGACAATTACAGTTCTATCTACACAGGAATAAGGAATTCTGGAAGTCAGACCAATTGTTTGTATCCTTCTCTGACTCCAGATGAGGTCTCCCAGTTTCCAAAGTGACCCTTTCAAACTGGATTTCGAGTTGTATCTCTTTCATTTATTCTTCCAATGGAAAGCCTTTACCGTTCAAGATTAAGGCTCATTCTACACGATCCAGTCTATATCTGCAGCCTTCCAAGCCAGGGTTCCAATTGATAATATTTGTGCAGCAGCAACCTGGGCTACCCCTCACACTTTTATTACACATTACAAATTGGACCTGACCTCTAGGGGTAGAGCCTCCTTTGGTTCCACCGTACTCAGGAGTATTTTTCCGTGAGCCACCCAAGAATAAGGTGCTAGGGACGCTGTCCCATGTGTAAGAATGAAGGTGAGATAGGACTACAGAACATAAAGAAGTTATGTACTCACCATAACGTTCCATGTTTGTAGTCCATCTCGCCCTTCATTCTTACGAACTCACTCTCCTACCCCCGTCCTGGAAGGATCTGGAGACAGGATAATTTTTCCATAACAGGTGGAGACCTTTCATTATTGTTGTTCCTTCTGGATAGCTTTAGTTCTGTCTTTCTACAGTTTAGCAGCAAACAAGATCTGGGGATTGTACTGGTGCACTATGGGATACCTACCTAGCCACTAGCCAACTAGAAGACTTTGAGCTTTCTAATAGGCCGAGTCAATCCAGGGCTAAAAATGAAGGGCGAGATGGACTACATGGAACGTTATGGTGAGTATGTAACTTCTTTTTTTATTCTCTGGAAGCTCTCCAATAAAATCTCTAAATGACAGACTATCTCCTTTCAGCTTTTTCCCGATTAGGAGTCGCCACAGCGGACCTCCTTTCCGCTCATGATTGGCAGTGTCGAGTTGCCAGCCCGGCGCCAAACCACATACATGCACACACTCACCTACGGCCAATTTAGAGTGTCCAATCCACCTACAGCATGTCTTTGGGATGTAGGAGGAAACAAATGGCAGACTATCATATGCCTTTTTATATATAGATACGAAATACAGTGGTGCATAGGCTTTCACTGTCATAGTCTGACATTTTATTTTACACCTGGTTTCCATTCAGGGTCATGTGCTTAAACTGCTTAAAATACAGAATACAACTGTAGTCTAGAATACTTGCCTACCAAGTTGTCAGTAAATCGGAAGAATCAAAAATCTCAGCAGGAAATATTAAATGTATAACACATCACAGTTCAAAATGACACAGCTTAGAGAGGTTAATACAGTCTGGTCAAATTCTACTAGTAAAGCAGTCTTAAGTGCATTCTGTAGTTGAACACCTTGATTTCATTGTCCGAACGTTCAACAATGAATGTTCTAAAGAAAGACTGATATATATATATATATATATATATATATATATATATATATATATATAGCCTTTAACAGAACAGAAAGGAGGCAATCACAGGGATCATAGCACATCACTGTTAGCCTGACATTTTACACTTGGTTTCCACTGGTTGGACTTGTGTGAGACCAAAGGGCAGGGCTCGAAACTGGTAATGACTGGCTCCCAGCCGGAAGCGCAGATGATCCCTGGAGCATCTGTTCATCTTTATGTGATAGTACGCATCCTTGAGATCTATGGAGCACATCCAATCGCCTTTCCCTAAGAAGGGAAGAATGGACTGAAGCGTGGCCATTCGGAACTTCTCTTTTTTTACGAACTGGTTGAGTCTGTTGAGCTCCAAGATAGGTCTCCAGTCCCCTGTTTTCTTTAGTACTAAAAAGAATCGAGTAAGTTCCGTATCCGACTTGGTCAGCTGGGACTGGTTGGATAACTCTTTTTTCTAGCAATCTGCGGACCTCTACAATTGCTTGTTCCCTGAGATTGGGTGGAACATCTGGGATTTTCTTTATAGGAATGGGAGGGGTGAAGAACGGTATGAAATATCCGCTGGAAATGATGCTTTGTATCCAAGTATCTGATGTTATGTTTAGCCAGGCTTCTGAGTACAAAGACAAGCGACCCCCGACTGCCTGCAGAGATGAGCAGTCGGGCCCCCTTTCAGGGGCGCTGGTAGTACTGACCGGAGAACTGACCCCTGTCACCCTGTTGCTGCGGACCCCCTCTGCCACAGGGGCAGCGTCTTCTGTTATAACCCCCTCCTCTGCCTCTAGAGGGGGTTTCTCCACATGTGTCCTGAAAGGCTGCTTGAGTTTTTCAGAACCACATCCCCCCCCTAGGGCCCTTGGGGTAGGGCCGAGTGGGGGTGGAAAAACGGACCCCAATGGCAGATAACGTCTTGCCTTCCTGCTCACACCTGGTTAAAGTTTTCTTTACTTTGGACCCAAACAGTGATGAGCCATCGAATGGGGTATTCATAAAGGAAGACTTAAAGGGTTCCGCAAAGGAACAGAGACACATCCAGGCTTGTCTTCGAAGACCAATGCCCAAACTAGCAGCTCTACTCGAACCATCAGCTGCATATGATATGAGACGCATGGACGAGTTCACTATTGAGTTTAGGGTAGCAAGCTGGACGTTGACTTTGTCGGCCACTCCTGCAGTTACCGTACCCTGGAGAGTATCTCCTAGCTCTTTCAGGAGATCTCTCTGTAGTCTTGTAAAATGGGTTAAGTAGTTCAGTGATGGCAGAGAAAAAGTCACTGAACTAAACATGCGCTTCCCATATCTATCCATAACCCTAGAATCTCTGTTAGGAGGATGGATAGAAGAGGATGTCTCAGATACTTCCTTTTTGGTGGCTGCAGCTACCACCATGGCATCAACAGGCACTCCTTTTGTCAAAAATGTCTTGTCCACTGGGGCAGATATGAATTTATTGGGTCTACGAGGGACAGGTTCCATGGCCTCCAGTGACTCCCACGCCTTACAAGAGATCAGTTCCATGAGCTCGTCATAAGGCGGAGACACCCAAGAAGTGGAAGGTTGAGACCCAAAAGCCTTCAAGAGCACAGACTCATCCTCAGTAGGGGTCTTGGACTGCCAATCGCCCCTCTGACTAAGGATCTCTAGTATCTCTGCAAAAGAGATATCCTCAGAGGGGGATCGAGGGGACCCTTCTGACTCATTTAAGTCCATGTCAGATGTCAAAGACTCCTGTGGGGAGTCTAAGTGCCTCCTCTTGCACAGTCTCTTCCTGGGCACCTCCTCAGTGGGGGGATCTGGGGAGGTCTCAGAAGAGCAGGGGATGCCCTGTGGGGGTACTTGAGGCTCAGGGTCTCTATACTTAGAGGGATCGGTACATGAAGAAGAAGACACATGAGCTTGAGAGGAAAGAAAGCTGAACCAATGCTGACGTTGTCTTTGGAAACAAAACTCTCCTCATAGCATCGGAGGCACCATGGCTCCGACGAGGAGGTGTGAACGGACCCGAGAGTACCATCCAATCCTCCCGCACCGAAACCCTGGGCTCCGAGCCCGAGGTAGGAGCCGAGCTCATCTGAGCCGAAACCCCGAGAGGAAGAGTCGGTACGACTATCCTCCCCGGACCTGACGGGAGAGCATCGGCTCCTACAGTCCTCGTTCAGCGTCGAGGACATCCGAGTAGCTGGAGCCGATAACATCGGTGCGGGTATCGTCTCCAAGGGTTCGACCATCATCGGTTCAATTTCCTTCGGCTCTGAGAGTCCAGTATGGCTCGGAGGAGAAGTAGACAAGTCGGGCTCCATGGTCTTTGGTACCGACGAGCTGGTCGGAGCCGACAACAATTTGGCAAGTCCTGGTGCCTGTAAAAGCTTCTGCACTAGCCGATCCATGTCCAAATCTGAAAGGCTGACTGAAGACTTGGCTGAATGCACTGAAGGTGCTGACTGGAGCAGAGGTGAAGAAGGAACTTCAGAGACCGGCTCCAATACTGAGAGCTGGCTCCGAATCAAAGGTACACTCGGTTCTCATAACTGTGTAACCGATGACCCTCCTTCTGAAATCTTAGCCTTTTTAGAGGCCTTATCTGAAGACTTAGATTTTGAGGATTTGGATGATGTACTGGCACCCTCATGGCTACTCAAAACTTCTGAAAAAGATTGCTGTAGCAATCCCCTGTCTATACGTTTCCTCCTTCTCTCCAAGAAAACTCCTGAAGAAAAGGAGTGGCAAATGCTACAGGTGTCTTGGAGATGTTTAGCCCCCAGACTGTAGACACATTGAATGTGTCCGTCAGTAACAGACATTTTCTGCCCACAATCTGGACATTTTTTGAATCCCGATTTGGCGTGGGATTTCTCCCTATCATCCGACATAGTTAAGTGAAAAAGGCAGTAAATTAGATGCACAACAACTAAGCCCAAACCGGGTGTTAACTATAACAGTATATATATTTTTTTAACAAAAAATACATATTAAACAAAAAAGATAGATACAAATATAGGGCTAAGAGGCCCACTGAAAAAACTGACTATAATAAAGATTAATAAGCTGAAAGTAATCCACAAACAAGTAACAGGCAAAGGATCCCAAAAACAATGAAGAGGCACACGTTATCCTGAACGCAATTTATTTAACTTGGACAATAAAACAGCGTTTTCGCCACACTCATAAGGTGGCTTCTTCAGAGGAAAAAAAGGGGCAGCCAATGTTCAACTCCTTAAGTACAGAGCAAGTTAATTAAATGCAAGTGCAATCAATTAACAATTAAAATTAAAAGGGAAAAGACCCTTGTACATAATGAGGCACTGGAACACAGAACTTTAGAACAAGTGCCTTACAAAGGCAATTTACAGTTTAAAAAGATTATTATAAATATGCATATAAACAAGATGGTTTACCCACCGATCCACATTATTTAACAAAATAAATCATGATAATAAGGTACATAGGTGAAAGAAAAATACCAAGCATAACAAACACCCATGTACTGGAGGTAAAATTACAATAAAAAATCAAATAATACAAACAATAACAGTCACTTACAGGACAAGTTTTCTTTAAAATGCACAAATTGTGTGCAATTTTAAATACAAAGCTTTATAAAAAGACAATACTAATGGTGAAAGGGAATAACCCCATATGTAGTGTATATGGTTTGGATATCCAAATCTACATACATATAAAAAATATAAAAAATGTTAGTAAAGTGTTTAATGCTTAAAAGCAAGACAGTAGAAAATTGCTTAATACTGCTTAAACACACAATATAGGCTGCTAGAAAAAGAGCCTTAAAAAGGCTGCCATGGGGATTAAAACACCTTATACCAGAGACACAAAATTAATGAAACACATTCTTATCTCATATAAGATTTTAGTTTGAGATAAGGTGCAATGTTACAGCTCTCATTCAACCCAGGTGGGTTGAAAGCATTAAGTTTGAGCTGCCAAAGACTTAAGGACAGAATGTACCAACATTTATACGCCGTTAAAAATAAGAAGTGTGAAAACGCGCTAGCTAAGCACACTTGCTCCTATCCGGGGCATGCTTTCTCCTTCATGGGTATTGACCATCTTCCAACGCCATTTAGGGGAGGACCGACTGCTCTCTTGCTTGAAACACGCGAGCTACTTTGGCAGCTCAAACTTAATGCTTTCAACCCACCTGGGTTGAATGAGAGCTGTAACATTGCACCTTATCTCAAACTAAAATCTTATATGAGATAAGAATGTGTTTCATTAATTTTGTGTCTCTGGTATAAGGTGTTTTAATCCCCATGGCAGCCTTTTTAAGGCTCTTTTTCTAGCAGCCTATATTGTGTGTTTAAGCAGTATTAAGCAATTTTCTACTGTCTTGCTTTTAAGCATTAAACACTTTACTAACATTTTTTATATTTTTTATATGTATGTAGATTTGGATATCCAAACCATATACACTACATATGGGGTTATTCCCTTTCACCATTAGTATTGTCTTTTTATAAAGCTTTGTATTTAAAATTGCACACAATTTGTGCATTTTAAAGAAAACTTGTCCTGTAAGTGACTGTTATTGTTTGTATTATTTGATTTTTTATTGTAATTTTACCTCCAGTACATGGGTGTTTGTTATGCTTGGTATTTTTCTTTCACCTATGTACCTTATTATCATGATTTCTTTTGTTGAATAATGTGGATCGGTGGGTAAACCATCTTGTTTATATGCATATTTATAATAATCTTTTTAAACTGTAAATTGCCTTTGTAAGGCACTTGTTCTAAAGTTCTGTGTTCCAGTGCCTCATTATGTACAAGGGTCTTTTCCCTTTTAATTTTAATTGTTAATTGATTGCACTTGCATTTAATTAACTTGCTCTGTACTTAAGGAGTTGAACATTGGCTGCCCCTTTTTTTCCTCTGAAGAAGCCACCTTATGAGTGTGGCGAAAACGCTGTTTTATTGTTCAAGTTAAATAAATTGCGTTCAGGATAACGTGTGCCTCTTCATTGTTTTTGGGATGCATAATAAAGATTAATAGTAGAGAAAAGGGGCTTAAGGCCCACACAAACTAAGAAGCCAACAAGGCCATAACTTTTAAACTATTTATACTATCTAGAGAGTAAATATAATAGTACTAACACACACTATATATATTAAGCAAAAAAAGAAAACTTTTTTATGGACTTGCTATTAATTTGTTTCTAAAATGGTCCGAGCTAACTGGAACAACGAGATCTCTCTTGCCGTGGCAAACTAGATCTGAGGTAATTCCAGCAGTGCATTATGGGATACGTAGCTTGGTCTCGAGCTACTGGCAAACCTTGAGCTTGCTATCGGCCGTGTCGGAGCCGAGGATCAGCTCCGAACCCATCAGTGAGAATAAACAGCAAGATTTAACAACTTCACGTACATACATTATCACACACAGTAAAACTTGTAATATTAATTAACTCAAGAATGTGAAAGACAAGGCATCATTATAATGGCAAGACAGAATGCAAGAAAGATAAAAGTGGGAAAGGAAAGTATGTATTTCATTAAAAGTAGTGTAGTATCTTGTGTTAGGTGACACGAAAGGTGAGTTCACAGTAAGGTATTTGAGTTGTCACATATTTAGTCTAAGTAATAATCTAAGCTATTAAAAGAGGAGTAAAGTGAAATTAAACTTTTGCAGTTTAGATTCAGATGTTTCCTCAATTTAATGGGTCTATCAAATAGGACACAAGTACAAACATACATACAGCACAGAGGAAGGGTGGTTGGGTGCTGATGTAAGTACTACTGATGATGACTTCCAGGTAAGACAATAGTTATGGAGGGGTAAAAGGGGACAAAAATGGATGGAGTATAGGATGGCATGATGGGTAGATTTGGCAATCAGAAGGATGTAGTTTTCACTACAATGCTGGACAAAGCATACATATCTGTTATAAATACAGCCATGAGAATTTGGTATGTAGAAAGTTTAATTACAATGTCAAGACATCTTTCAGGCTCGGTGGGCAGCCTAGCAGAGGAGGGTTTCAAGGCCATAAGGAGAGTGCCCCTTCTTCACTGACCTCAAATAAGAAAAGAAATGTTTAAGCAAAGAGCTTGCTAAATACACAAGAAGGAGAAAGCAACATTTTTGTGTCATGGGTTTTTGAAGGAATGCAGAATTCTAGGTAAGGGGCTGAAATGTGCAAGTGCAGTACCAAATTTAATATAAAGAAAGGAAAGGCCAAAATTAGTATGGGCTAAGGCAGAATAAGAAATGTGATGTGTTCAGGCAGGCAACTAAGGCCATACAATAAACTAAAATAAAAGGGGTCTTTGTGGCCCAATCTGGCACACAGTCTGTGTTTAGCCTGCTACACAACCACAGGGAATTCAAGGTTAACTAGGGATTAAATTCAAAGGTTAAGTATTGCATGGACAAGTGTTACCCTACTCTACACATTGTGTGCTAACTGGAGAAGGATTAAACTCAATAGTTAAAATACTTCCAAGATGGCTGCACACTGAGTAACAGCTTGACTCTAGCGCTTCCAATGTGAAAACTGAAACTCAATAGAGAAGGCCAGTAGACCTTTGTGTTTATGGGTAAATTTCAGTAACTGGCTATTAAAGAGTACTTACTGCCTGTCTGTCACGAAAAAAATAAATACTGAGCACCTGGAAAAAGTCAGCTATAAAAAGTGAGGATGAAACACTGACTGGGGAATGTTCTGCAGCTGTTCGACAAAAAGCAATGCAACCTCCAGACATGACTTCCAGTAACCTACAGGAAGATATACGACAACCGCACACAGACCTGGTTAAAATAAACAAAACACTGATGGAGTATATCAACAGAAACAACAAAAGGCTGGAAAAAATGTTAGAAGCTTTAAACAGATATTCAGATGCGGTGATAAAGCTATAAGAATCAGAGGATGAAATGAAGAAAAGGCTGGCTGAATATGAGACAAATCAGGAAGATGTGTTTCAAAAATAATAGATTTAGAGCACATCAGGAAAACCTGAGATATTCAGCTATACCAGAGAAGCTGGAAGGAACAGACTGCATTAATTTTACAAAAGAACAAATAAGCAACTGGACTGGTATTCCACAGCAGGAGTTGTTAGTTGAAAGGGCACACTGTGTGCATGCTCCAAACCTGTGTATGAGAAAGGAAACTACACCTTTAATTGTAAAGGTGCAACCCTACCAGCAAAAGGAGATATTTCTGACAAAACTATGGCAGAAGGACAAAATCTTAAAAGTGGGCAACAGCAGAGTGTTTGTGGAGCATGATTACTTATTGTACACCAGGCAGAAGAGGAATAAATATATTCCACTATTCAGGGAATGTCAAGACGCAGGTGTGAGATTCGAACTGCTGTACTCAGCTGTCTTCAAGGTATTTTTCCTAGAGGGACAAAATAATTTTTTGATGAAGTACATGCTAAGGAAGAAATACAAAAGTTTGTCCAACAAAATGTGAGCTGTGAAACAGGACATTCTGTTTCTTGTTCTTCTGATAATAAAGATGACAGACTATGCCTGAGAAACCTTTCCCACTGTTTCAATGGCAAATGCTGGAGAGAAGGAAAGAAGCATGACAGTTGACTAGAAGAATCAAGAGTATGTTGGAAGTGAAGCAGAGACAGGATCTGGGAGATGGAGGTGAACAGTAATAAAACCAGTAACAATGTGGGATTACAATGCAATTATTATATTTGTGAAATATGACATAACAAGAAAATCTGGAAATATTGGACTTTTAAAGAATTTGTTGGACTTGTGAGGGACTCTAAAATATATGCCCTACTTCATGCCATTAATGTTCGGAAAAATGCTTTGTGGAGGGGAAGAGAAGGGAGAAAGTTATGTATAAGTAAAAAAAAACAAAGAATTTATGTTCTTACCGTAACATTTCATGTGTGTTGCCCATCTCGTCCTTTATTCTCACTGATGGGTCAGACCTGTCTCGGCCTTTAGATAAGTTCGAAGTCCTCAACCAAGCTTGTGGGCATTTTCCTCTACCCATAATGCAAATGTTCTGTAACTTCAGATCTTGTTTGCTCTCCAGCAGTGATTAGAAGTATACATTACCAAGAAAATGGAACAAATACATTACACAAGACATCTCTCAGAAGCTGTAGAGTCCTATAAAAATCCAATAAGAGCTAGCTGGTCTACCAGGAGGGGGAATGGTGGGTGGTTGCGAGAATATAGGACAATATGGACAACACACATGGAACGTTATGGTAAGAACATAACTTCTTTATGTGCTGTTGTCAATCTTGTCTTTATTCTCACTGATGGGACTGCATCCTAGCTGCCTAATTCTTGGGTGGCTCACGGGAGAATATTCCTCAGAACCATAGAACCAAAGGATGCTGCACTCCTAGAGGTCAAATCCAATTTGTAATGAGTGATAAAGGTATGTGGTTTAGCACATGTAGCTGCAGCACAGATGCTGTCTAAGGGCAATCTGGCTTGGAAAGCCACTGAAGTGGCTATTGACCTGGTAGAATGAGCTTTGATAGGATTTGGAATAGTCTTGTGGTTAGAATTGTATATGAAAGATATACATTGTGATAGCCAACTGGATAGTGTTATTCTAGAAACTGATTGGCCTTTTCTAGTGTCTGAATATGAGATAAAGAGCTGATCTGACTTTCTGAATTGTGATGTCCTGTGCAAATAAAAACATAATTGTCGCTGGACATCTAAAAGATGGAGAGAGTACTCTGCTTTGTTAAGAAAGCTTGCAAATAATACTGGTAATTCAATAGACTGGTTGAGGTTTGTTTCCAAAACCACTTTAGGTAAAAAGGAAGGGTTCATTCTCACAGAAACTCTGTCTTTATGAAAAAGTATGTACAGCTGCTTAGAAAATAGGACCTGTAACTCAGAAACTCTTCTTGCTGAGGTTATAGCCACTAAAAGAAGAGTCTTCCATGATAAGAATTTCAAATCAGATGTAGAAGAAGGTTTGAAAGGTGGGTAAACAAGCTTTGACAATGCAAAATTAAAAAAAAACCTAGGTTGAATATGGTTCCTGTAAAGATAGCGAATTAAGGAAGCACCTTTGATGAATGCTTTACAAAGTCTGTGTGAAATTATAGCAGAACCATTGTCTACTATGTGAAAATTACAGAAAGCTGCTAAGTGAACCCTAATAGTAGCTGCAGCAGCTCCCTCATTGAATAATTTGGCTAAAAATTCCAGAATAGAACACAAAGGAGCTGTAAAAGGATCTATGTTATTAAGATTAGAGCAGGCCACAAATCTTTGCCATTTACTTTTGTACAGTTTTTGAGTAGAATTCTTGTGGAAGGAAAGCAAAATGTGTTTTACTAGAGAAGAAAGTAGAGAAAACCTGGCTATCTGTGTCAGTAGATCCGGAACTGGGTCCACGATCCATGGTCCCTTCCATACAATAGGCCAGTTAAAGGGAAACCATATTTGTTGAGGCTGATAGGGGGCAATTAGGATTACTGTGGTCTCCAGCAAGCTTGCTTTCTGTAGGAATTTGGGGATCAAAGGTACTGGTGGGAAAGCATAAAGAAGTCCTGGGGACCAATCGTGAACAAGTGCTTCCCTCAGTGACTCACCCACTGGGAGGATCAAGGCAAAGTAGCTGCTGATTTGGCATTGATGGGGGAAGCAAGGAAATCACACCAAGGCTGGCCCCATATTCGGAAAATCTCTTCCGCCACTTTCTGACTAAGGGACTACTCGTGTGTCCAAAGAATGGCTCTACTCAGTTTGTCTGCAATCATGTTGGATTTTCCCAGGAAGTGTGTTGTATGAGAAAGTGGTGAGGGCCTCTGCACATTGCCAGACCCTCAGGGCTTCTCGACATAAGGGATAAGATCTGGTTCCCTCTTGTTGGTTTATATACCAGACCACAGATATCTTACTTGATTGAATTGCTATTGTACCTAGAGGGAGAGAGTTCTGGAATGCTTGCAAACCATGGAGCACCACTCTCATCTCTAGAACATTTATATGCAAATGGGCCTCATGTTCTTGACAAGTGCCTTGGACTGTGTTTTCCAGATAATGCCACCCCCCCACCCTATCCAGGAAATATCCGTGGTCACTGTAGCTTGGGGCTGACAGGGGAGAAAGGGACGGCCTTGAAAGACTAAGAGAGAGAGTTGAGCCACCACTGAAGGTCCCTTTTGCAGGAGTTGGTTAGTATGATCTTGTGCGACATTAGAAGATTCCGAAAAGACCACTGTGTTGAAAGTAGCCATTGAAGGATTCTGATATGTTTACGAGCTAGTGGTATCAGTACAACTGAAGCAGCCATTTTGCCTAGAACCTGTAGGACTAATCTGGCAGAATTCTTGTCCTTGTTGATCAGCATCCTTACATGATGCCAATGATCGTGTACTCTCTTTGGGAAGCTTTGCTGTTTATTTGAGCTCCTATGAAAATTAAGGATTGACATGGCTCTAGAGCAGATGTTTCATAATTTATTGTGATTCCAAGGGATGAACAAATATGAAGGGCATAGCCCTGACTTTCTGAAGAAGATGCCTGGTCAGGGCAGAGATGAGCCAGCTGTCCAGATATGGAAATACACGGAATCCTTTGCATCTCAGGTGAGCTGCTACTACTGCCATGCATTTGGCAAACACTCTGGGGGCCGTAGTAAGACCAAAGGTCAGAGCTCGAAACTGGAAGTTACTGGCTCCTAGCCAGAAGTGTTAAAACCTTCTGGATCGCCTGCTCATTAAAATGTGGTAGCATGCATCCTGAAGGTCTATGGAGCCCATCCAGCTGTCTTTTTCCAGGAGTGAAAGTATCGACTGCAGTGTTACCATCCAGAACTTGCTCTTTTTTATAGACCTGTTTAGAATGCTGAGATCCAAGATGGGTCTACAATCTCCAGTTTTCTTTGGAACTAAAAATCTTGAGTAAGTTCCAGATCCTATCTGGTCTGTGGAGACTTGTTGGATGACTCTTTTGTTTAGCAACTTTTGAATTTCTAAGGTTGCATATTCCTTTTGACTGGGTGGAACGTCTAGATCTAAGGTATTTATAGGAGGAGGATAGGCTAAGGAAATGACATATCCCCTGGATATTATACTCTGCACCCATCTGTCGTTTGTGATGCTTTGCCAGGTTTCTTGGTGCAGAGACAAATGGCCACCGACTGACTCCAGAGGTCAGCAATCGGGGACTCCTTCAGCTGCGCTGATAGGGCCCTCCAAAGAAAGATTCTCTGGAACCCTGGTTATGTGGACACCCTCTGCCGCAAGGTTGGCATCTACCATTATTGTTCTCCTCTCTGCCCCTGGGGGAACTCTCACACTGCATCATGGAAAGACCTGTGGGATTTTCTTAACCACATTTTCCCACTACCCCTCTGACCCTTTTGAAAAGGTCTGGTGGGTGCAGAAAAATGTACTCCAATGGCAGACGAGGTCTTGCCTTCTTGTTTATACCTGGTGAGTGTTTCTTTTACTTTTGGCCCAAAAAGAGAGGAGCCGTCAAAAGGGGCATAAGCAAAGGTAGACTTGAAGGGCTCCATGAAGTCGCAAAGTCACATCCAGGCCTGTCTCGGAAGAGTAATAGCTGAACCCACAGCTTTACTCATTCTATCTACTGCATAGCATATGAGCCTCATGGAAGAGTTTACTACAGAATTGAAAGTGGTTAGTTGAGCATTAACCTTCTACGCTACTGCATCAGCTACAGTTCCTTGGCGGGAGTATGTGAGTTCCTTTAACAGGTAACTCTGTAGCCTAGTGAAATGGGTAAGGTACTTCAGGGACCGAAGAGTAAAGGTTGCTAATGAAAACACTCGCTTCCCATATCTATCCATAGTCCTAGAGTCTTTATTAGGAGGATGGATAGAGGAACTGGTCTTGGAGTAGCTCCTTTTTAGTAGCCGCCTCGATGACCATGGCATCAACTGCAACTCCTTTAGTAAGAAACCCTTTATCCTTAGGTGCAATAATGAACTTATTTGGCCTTTTAGGAGTAGGCTCTATGGAATCAGGCCTTCCTAGAGATTAAATTCATAAGCTCATCAGAAGGCGGAGTCACCCAAGAGGAGGAAGGGCGAGTCCCAAAGGCTTTCAGGTAAACTGACTCCTTAGCAGAAGGGAGATTGGACTGCCAGTCACCTCTCTGTTTTAATAATTCCAGGATGGCTCCAAAGGTCAGGAGGTGACCTTGAGGACCCTTCTGCCTCATCGAGGTCAGTGACTGATGAGATAAGACTCCTCTGGGGAGTCAAGGTGCTTCCTCTCGCAGGTCCTCTTCCGAGGGACTGCCTCAGTGGGATGCTCTGGGGAGGTTTCAGAAGAGGGGGAGTCTCTTGGTGGACAACCTGAGACTTGCGGTCTCTGTAATCCTGTGGAAGGGTTACCTGAGAGGATGAAGACAACTGACACATAGAGGGAGGAAGATCCGATGAAGGATGTGCCTCAGACATGGAAGGAGTCAGCACCCTTCTCATAAACTCAAAGGAAGACTGCCCCCGCTCCAAGGACTACCCTGGATCTGACAAAGAGATTATCAGAGACGAAGGCATCCCCAGAACTGCCGACAGAAGCAGAACTCACCCGCACTGAAGCCCCGAGAGGCAGAGTTGGATCCAGAAAGATCCAAGCTGGCTCTGAAGATCCGACTGGAGAGTGTCAGTTCCTAGAGGTGTCCTGCTTTGAATGGAGAGAAATGCTTAGGGCGAATGTCTGATTCAAGGAAACGGATGGTCCTGGAGTCTACACATACACAATCTGGAGATCAGAATCTTCTGGCTCCAAAACCAAGGGATGAATCGGAGGAGGAATAGTAGCTATGGAGGTGGACTGTGTCTGACCTGATTCCTTTGGGCTTGGATCCAACAAAAGGTTAGCCAGGGCCAGAGTCTTCAGCAACCTCTGCACAATCCTATCCATGTCTTCATTGGATAAGCTCCTGGTAGACCTAGTAGAAAGAGATGGTGATCTAGACTTAGTCAATAATGGTGATGGGAGCCGTGAAGTCACTGGTTTAAGTGAAGGTGATCGGCTCTGATGTGGGGTATGTATCAGCGCAGAAGATGTCGCAGCTGAAGCTTCTGTCGGCTTTGATGTAGTCTTGGATCCAGTGGTGATTGTCTGCTCCAAAGATGCTGGAGGAATACAGAGTCAAGGAGTTTTGGGTCTTGCCTACAAAGAATCTTTTGGAGCTGTAGATGCTCTCTTGGAAGTCTTGTCTGGAGATTTTGAAGACTCTGAAGAAATAGCGTCTGAAAAGGGGGTTTAGTAAACCCTTCAAAATCAACTTATTTTTACACTCCATAAGTGCTCTCTGGTTAAACTTATGACATATGGAGCAATTTTCTTGTAGGTGAAGACTCCTCAGCAGTAAACTCAGAGAATGTGAGAATCGCTAAGGGGCATCTTCTTTCCGCATTTTCACATTTTTTGAAACCTAACGGTTTTTCCCTCTGGTTTCTGAGACATAATCACCAAAACAGTCACACAAACATAAAGTACTGAGTAAAAGGGAATAGGAAGAGATAAGAGAAAATCCTTTTTTTTTTAAATGCAAAAAGAAAATTGTCCTCTAACTTAAAACACTTAAGCAGATGATTAGACGAGGGAAAAAAGAGGGGGAATCCCCGAGGATCACGTCAGTTACCCTGCTAGACAGGGGTCCATGGAAGTAAATACTGTGGGAAGAAATAGCCAGGGAATTGTTATGGCTAGGCTTGTATAGGCCCTAGGGCCGATAGCCTAGTACCAACCTATGAACCTATAATCTATAAAAATCATCCTCTAACTAAAATGGATGATCAGAGAAGGAAAAGAATGGTTGAGAAAACGTCCTCTAACTAAAATGGATGTAAAAAAAGACTCTCTAACTTAAACGAGTCTGTAGCTTAAACAGGGAAGGGTAGACTCACACTATCAGAGAGATAATAACTATCAGAGAGATAATAATAATAATAATAACAAAGAAACAAGAGAAATAATAAATTAGTAAGCAATCAGCAATACTTAGCCTAGAGCTTAGCTAACAGGAACCTCTTTGCTGAGTGGCAAACGAGATCTGAGGTTACAGAACAGTTGCATTGTGGGTAGGGAAAAATGCCCACAAGCTTGGCTGAGGACCTCAAGCTTATGTAAAGGCCGAGATGGATCCGACGGATCGAATCCAACCCATCAGTGAGAATAAAGATGAGACTGACAACAACACATCTTTTTTTCCTTAATAGTACTATTTTTGTGGTGTAGTTTTCTTTACACGCTATAAAGTAAAGTTGTCTAAGTTATTTTTAAGTGTCATAGGGATTGTGAATATGTGATGCTGTTCTTTTCTCCCCTTTTCTCTTTCTTCTTCTTTAGTTTGTTTTAAGAAATGTAGGCACTGGAATGTAAAAAAAAAAAAGAACTTGGTTAAAAGAGCATGACAAAAGAAAAAAATAATGTGCATTTTTTCAATATTGCATGGAGAATGACTGGATTAAGGATCTTAGATTGATTTAGTTTCAAGTTTTAAGAGAAAGCAAATACATGAGAAAGAATACTGAATATTATGAGGCTTTTTTTTCTAGCAAATGAATGTATGCTTAGTAGCAATTCTGTATCTGGCCCTCATGTCTCCGGGGAAACAATCTGATAGAGAAAATGACTGGTTCTCCTGTCTCCATGGAAATAATGTGATAATGAGAAATTGGCTACCTGGTTATCATGTCTCCATGGAGACAATCTGATAAAGAGAAATTCCTTACAGTCTGGTGAAGAGTGAGAAACTGGATAGGAGATAATGTTCACTGAAAGCATTCAGGGGTTTTCCCAGCTGGAAGGCCTACACAGATAAGATAAAACCAGTTAGCACTTAGTAGAAGCACAGGGTGCACCATGCGTCTTAGCAAGGATAATGTTTCTTTTACATTAACTCAAGTTTGTGAGTGTGGCTGTCAGTTTGGGACATTTGCTCCTATTAGGAGGGCAAAACTTCAATATTTGAAGATAGACATGGTTTTATTAAATTAATAGGTTTTAGCAGGCTATTGTGGGTTTGTATGTTGTTTTGTTTGAGGCTTTCCAATAAAACAAAAACTTTTGTAAGATGTGACATAGGCTCAAATGGATATGACAACAATCAACTATATAAAAGTTCAACCTGCCAAACAGCTTATGCATGGAACCCAAAAGCTTGAACTAGACATTTAACAAAAAGGTGTTATACATACAAGGTGGGAATAATAACTTTTTAATGCAATGCTGAGTCCTGTAATCTCTTTAAATGTCAATGGTCTCACAGATCAATACAAAGAAAGAAATAACAGTGAATTATATTAAAAATGTAGAATGCAAATAGCTATGTTATAGGAGACACACTTGGAAAGAACTGAACATGTTAATTTGATACAGAACGGTTTTCAGGATGGTTATTCAGCAGAATATTTGGGACAAAGGAAAAGAGGAGTACTTATATTAACTGCAAGAGGAGCTCCAATAGTGATAGAAGGGGATACAAAAGGTAACAATGGCAAAATTGTAGTGCTAAGGGGCTACTGGTAAGGGAGGAGGATTACACTGGCATGTATTTATATTCCACCTAAAACTGATATAATGTACCTTAGAAAACTCTGAGAGAAATAATCAGTTTTCAGCAAAGAATATTACTTATAGGTGGGGAATGGAATTTGACTTGCAGCAGTGAAGATGTGTCCAGGGGGCAGAAGGGAAAGTATAACAAAGGATGGTAGATTTTTGAAGAAATGTATAAAAATATTTGCCATGGAAGATATGAATTCAGTAACAGGAATTTGGAGTGAATTTATATATTATTCTCCCAAGGTATAGAAACTGGGCTAGGCTAAACAGAATTACATTTCACGGGAACATGTGCATTTAATAGAAGTTCTTGATATGCACCCAATAACTATTTCAGATCATGAGCCAATAATTAAAATAAAAACACAGAGTAATGAAATACAAATGAGACACAGGCTCTTTCCCACCTATCTGTTGAAACGAGAGGAATTTAAGGAATGGGTAGTGGAAATTATTCAGGAGCTATTCGAAAGGACAGAAATTACTTCTAAAATATATCTATGGAGTGGGATAAATTAAGGTGGAGTTTAAAATTAGGGTGGAAATAGAAAGGGAGCTATGGTTAAAAAGTAACAAGAATTATTTAGAGGGACTGATAAATGTTAAAATATTGCAGAATGGGGGAATTTCACAGAACAAGAAGAGGATCAACTGCAGAATGCTAGGCAGAAAATAAGGGATTACTTTGATAATACACACAAGTTTAGAAGACTGCTGTTACGCAACTGTTTTTTGGTAATAACACTACAGCACAAAAACTTTTAGCACAATGACAAAGGCAATAGAAATTAGAAAGGTCTATTGCCAAGCTTAGGGAGCTTATAACAAGGAAAGTAACAAGAGATCCTGTAGAGATATTAGAAATATTTTGGAAATTTTATGAAAGTCTGTATAAAGCAGAGAAATATGGAAATCAAGAAAAGATACAAATGGAAATATTTATGGAAGAATTAAATATACCAGGTTAGAGGTAGATGAGGCTCAATTACTAACCGTTAGGATAGAAGGAGATGAGATAAAAATTGTGATGTGTAACAAATCTACAGGAAAGTCCCCGAGAATAGATGGTATTCCTGTAAAAGTTTAGAAGCTAAGATAGAAAAAACTAGTAACCTTGTGTGGCTGTCCAACAAATAAAACTGATAATCCCAAAACTGGAAAGCCGTCGAGCCGAAAGCACTCAATAGCAAAACCTCTTATCCAAAAACGAACAGTGACACCGTCAACCATGAAGTCCTGTATGAAGGGATGAAAACGCATGTGTATTTTGTGGAATAAAGGCGTTAATGCATGGTTGACGGTGTCACTGTTCGTTTTTGGATAAGAGGTTTTGCTATTGAGTGCTTTCGGCTCGACGGCTTTCCAGTTATAGGATAGAAAAAAACTGATAAAGATCTGGAACATTTTGTTTAATAGTGAATGGGCGTGCCTTTGCTGAAGATTTGGCGTCGGGCTGGCAACTCGGCACCATAAAAATCTACTGCCAATAATTAGCGGATTGGAGTTCCGCTGTGGCGACCCCTAACTGGGAAAAGCCGAAAAGACAAATAAACAAACAGTACTTTAAGAGGAGGAGAAGTACCAACATCCTGGAAGAAAACAGTGGTAGCTGTTAACACCTAAAGAGGATAAAGATCCATCAGATCTAACTTCATACAGACCCATTTCAATACTAAACCATGATTATAAAGTGTGCATGTTTACAATAGCTAAAAGAATGGCAAAAGTAATGCCAAAATTCATAGATATGGATTAATGTGTTTTTGAGGAGGGGAGGCAAACATTTGACAACATTAACATAACATTGATGATCCAGAGGGAAGCAAAATGTAAGAAAATACCATTGTTTTTGGTGGGTCTTTCTGCAGAGAAAGCATTTGACATAGTAAGCAGGGACTTTATGAGCAGGGCAATGAAAGCACTTGCATTTCCTGAAACAAATTATGAGGTTGATTAGGAGGATATATGAGCGATTGGAAGGCAAAAATTGAAGTAGGTGGAGTCCTCTCTGATAATTTCTGCTTGAGCAGAGGAACCAGGTAGGGGTATCCTCTTTCCCCTTTGTTATTTGCAATATATTTAGAACCACTGGCAAAGAAAATAAGGAACTCAGAAATAATTCAAGGATATAATTGATATGGTAGTCAAGAAAAGCTGGCTCTGTTTGCAGATGATACAATTTTATTATGCCTGACAAAACCAGAATGAGACATCACAGTGTTGTGCAGCATTTTAAGACAGTTTCAGATCTTTTCAGGATACATAATTAATTATGCTAAAACAAAGGGAATAGATCTAAATTGTGTAGCCACATATGAATTGGTTCAGCAATATCCATATTTATGGGGACATGATAAAATGAAGTATTTAGGAGTATAGATTAAAAAAGATTCTATTGTGCCAGCTAAGGATATGTGGGAAGAGACTAAACAAAAGATAATACAAAAACTGAGAAAATGGAAGCTTTGTTATATGGATAGTAAGATAAAAACAGTTAAAATGTTTTTAGTCCCATTAGTTTTATATACAGGTCAGGCATATGTTTCAACCAGAAGAGAAGTTGTAGATAGCAATTAATAAAGAGCTGAAGGACTTTATCTGGGATGGAAAGATGGCAAGAGTCAAGTGGGATAAGTTGATTCTTCCAGGAGAACATGGCGGATTGGGATTACCCGATTTGAAGGGGCATTTAAGAGCTACACAGTTAAGACTCCTATACATAGCACAAGCAGAAAACTATAACTCAAAATGAAAAGGGATGATGATAAAACAGGGGGTAGGGGGCACAAGAAACAAGGAGAGACTGTAATTCTGGATGCAGGCATTTAAGGAGAATATTGATCATACAGAATATTATATCTATAAAATAGCAGAAAATATCCTAAGAACTAAGCCAACAGAGGAATGGAGAAAGGAGATTTCAATGATAGAGATGACTGCAATTAGGGATACAGATGATAGGCAAGAGGGGGCTGGAATTTATTGGAGAAAATTGTCAAAGGAACCAAGTTATTGGGAGAAAACAACTGGAGAGGGAAAGATGATAGATTGGGAAGACTCCAAGAATTTACTTGGACTGCAAGTCAGAGATTGCCTTCCCTATCAAGGCTTGATATCAGAGTATAGACAAAGAGAAAGAAACAGGGCAGTCCTAAATGAAAGACCAGTACCGGTAGAGTTTTTAATAGAATCTAAAACAGACGCTGCCATTAAAAAAGGAATAATTAGTAGAGCATATAAAATATTGCATGACAACTATAAGAATCAATCATAAGAGATTAGAACGGATTGGGAAGAGAGACTGGATAACCAATTCACAAAGAAACAATGGAAGGATATTATGTATGCTTCCCAAATATGCAAGAAAATCTGGAAGATTTAGGATTTTTGCGGTAGTGGTGCTGCGGTAGCGTTGTCGCCTCACAGCAAGACGTTGTCGCGTTCAATTCTCAGCTAGATCGTCTTCTGTGTGGAGGCATGCGTGAATGGGCATGCCTTCATTGAAGGTTGTGCGTCAGGGCTGGTAACTTGGCATGTAAAAATCCACTACAAAACATTAGCGGACCGGAGTTCCGCTGTGGCGACCCCTAACCGGGATAAGCCGAAAGACACAGCAGCAGCAGCTTGGAAATGTTTACATAGATTATTTATTATTTATTTATTTATTTAAATTTGTTGACTGGGAGTGTCCGACTGGACGTGGGTCCATTTTCAGCGGAGGCCCGGGGAGAAAAGCTCCACAGTAAAATAAACAGACAGTAGTTACATTGGATTACATAGTGATTAACAATTTAACATAGAAATTACTTACAACATATTTACAGATGAAGAACATAGTACATCAGTAGACAACTAGAATCTTTATCTGTGAAGTATATAACAGGCATTAACAAATGTAACAATGAGAAGTTCATAGGTTCATAGGTTCATACTAGGCTATCTGCCCTAGGGCATCTACATAGATATTTTTATACCCCATGTATACTGCAGAGAATTTTTCCTCAAGTGGACAGCAAATGTTGGAGGTGTGAAGGGGAAGGAAGAGGTAATTGGGAACATATTTTCTGGAAGTATGGTGAGTTGTCTGACTTTAAAGATTCCCTGCTGGATGTACTGTCAGAGATGCTGGGTGGGCAGACTGGTGTGACGAGTGAGATGATTTTTTGAGCTATGATACAGAATTAGAATTGTCTAGAAATGGTAAGGCCTTGCTGTGTCTAATTATGGTGGCTGCTAAAAAAGCAATTCCTAGAAGATGGAAATCAAAATCTAAACCAACTATACTAGAAGTAGTGAATATAGTAACAGAGAAACAAACGGGGGGGGGGGGGCGGATTTTCTCAGGGGTGGGGGAACAAGTAGACCAGGACATGCAGGCCATTTTGAGCTATCCACACACGACCAACGCTGTGGCCAGCATGAATGTTTCAAATAAGGTTACAGTGGTAACAGAAAATAATTTTTCGATTTACAATTATACCAGTATTAGTTTGGGAACAGAGCATTTTGATTTATTCACCAAGGGACTGCATTTTGTGCCAGCATTTTCTAACAGGATGGAACAGGAGTTGATAGATTTAAAAATGTTTAGTAGGCAACTGAACCTAATGCTTTATTTTAAAGGGGAACTTCCTGTAAGTATGGAGCTTTCACGTAGGAGTACATTTAACCCACCTATGGATCCAACAGTCAAAATATTTGAAGAAATGATGGAAAAAGACATCAGGATGATTAACAATAATAAGCAAAGAAATGACCCCCACAATATTAGTAGGAATGAGATGAATTTAATCAAGGATCTCAAAAGTAATAGCTGTAGGGCTATGAAAACAGATAAGGGGGGGGGGTTAGTTCTGATGTACAATTCAGACTATATTCAGTACATTGAACGGATGTTGCAGGACGAGGAGATTGTTGTTTGTTATTAAAGCAAGAAAGTTTCATTAAGTTGCAGCCTTTCATTTTCTGCTTCAGCGGAAGAAGGAACATCAGTATTTCATCAACTTTTTATTCTGGGCTTCCAGAGCCAGCTTCCAGGTTGTGGATCTGCTTTGCTTTATTGGTGCTTTTCACTTGTTCTTGGTTTTTTGTTTGTGAACTGTTTCGGATCCATGGCGGAAGAAGGAGCGCAGAGTACTTTCTCTGACACTCCTCAGTTACTTAAACCACGAGATGACAGTGCACCGGTTACAAGGGCGGAGTTTAATCAGGTGCTGGGCATGTTAACCCAGTTGACGAGTATGCTCAACAATAGTGGTGTTGAGCGACCTACAGTTTTTCCAGGTAACCAGCAGCAGGGCTTGGAGCGAAAGAGAAGGCGCACTTCCGCTCACAATGAATGCAACGAACAAACTGACAGTGGTGCTTGTTTGGGAACCTGTAACCAGCAGGCAGGTTCAAAACGAAACAGTAATGATAGCAGTAAGGGCAACAATGTCCTGCCTAATGAATCAGAAATGCAGGAGAAGCGTTTTGATTTTGGAGCGTGGGCTGGTCAGCAATTTTGGTTTCGTGAAGGTACTGTCAATTTCAATACTAATTTAAACAGTAACTCTGACATTAATGCTGGCATTGAAAAAGATTTTAGCATTCTTCGTGACAAGCTTTATTCTTTTAAAGCAAACCAATTGGAAATTGACTATTTTAAGGAGTGTGTCAATGTGGGAAGAATACCAAAGGGACTAAGGTGTTTCAAATTTCCCAACAATGTGCAAAAGGACTCTAATTACTACAAGAAATTGTGTGGTGTATTTAACCGTGCTGGTATAGAAATGTTAGAGGTTATGGTGGAAGAATATGAAACAAAAGCAGGTCTTATTAAATGATTTAAAGGCTTTGAACAACAGTTTAATTAACAATGAAAGATTTGTTTCTGTTAAACGAAGTTATGATAATATTTTTAAGGAAGTTGACCAACACTGTTTGAGAATTCTTAACCGTAAAATACACAAATTAGAGAGGGATTTAAAGGAATACAATGAAGGGGTGGCCTACCCACTGCCATTCAAAGCTAAGCAGTATAATAACATTAATAGTGGTGCACAGGGAAATTTTAATATAGGTTACAGAACAGAAATGCCGTATGAGACACCAAGATATAACCAAAGGTTTGCAGAGAAGGATAGAGGTTCCTTAAACCAGGATTTTCACTTTCCCCCAAACGGGGGGGGGGGGGGTTCTCAGGGGTGGGGGAACAAGTAGACCAGGACATGCAGGCCATTTTGAGCTATCCACACACGACCAACGCTGTGGCCAGCATGAATGTTTCAAATAAGGTTACAGTGGTAACAGAAAATAATTTTTCGATTTACAATTATACCAGTATTAGTTTGGGAACAGAGCATTTTGATTTATTCACCAAGGGACTGCATTTTGTGCCAGCATTTTCTAACAGGATGGAACAGGAGTTGATAGATTTAAAAATGTTTAGTAGGCAACTGAACCTAATGCTTTATTTTAAAGGGGAACTTCCTGTAAGTATGGAGCTTTCACGTAGGAGTACATTTAACCCACCTATGGATCCAACAGTCAAAATATTTGAAGAAATGATGGAAAAAGACATCAGGATGATTAACAATAATAAGCAAAGAAATGACCCCCACAATATTAGTAGGAATTAGATGAATTTAATCAAGGATCTCAAAAGTAATAGCTGTAGGGCTATGAAAACAGATAAGGGGGGGGGGGGTTAGTTCTGATGTACAATTCAGACTATATTCAGTACATTGAACGGATGTTGCAGGACGAGGAGATTGTTGTTTGTTATTAAAGCAAGAAAGTTTCATGTAAGTTGCAGCCTTTCATTTTCTGCTTCAGCGGAAGAAGGAACATCAGCATTTCATCAACTTTTTATTCTGGGCTTCCAGAGCCAGCTTCCAGGTTGTGGATCTGCTTTGCTTTATTGGTGCTTTTCACTTGTTCTTGGTTTTTTATTTTTTGAGCTATGATACAGAATTAGAATTGTGTAGAAATGGTAAGGCCTTGCTGTGTCTAATTATGGGGGCTGCTAAAAAAGCAATTCCTAGAAGATGGAAATCAAAATCTAAACCAACTATACTAGAAGTAGTGAATATAGTAACAGAGATAAAACAATTGGAAATGACATCTTTTGAAAAGGGTAGGAGCAAACAACATAGGAAAAAATGGGACTAGTGGGAACAATACATACAGGGGAGGAATGAGGTTTAAAAGAAGGCAGGACTTAAATGAGCTATGTAATGTTTGACTGAAAATGATCGGGTAGATTATAAGTGATGTATGATGTTTGCAACTGGGAGTGTGTCGGTATGGTTTGTGATGTAAAATGCTTGCAACTGGGATTGTGCCGGTGTGGTTTGTTTTCATTCATATAAATGTATGATTGCCTTTGTCTTAAGTGATGGCTTAAGAAAGATGTTTCTTGTTTTACAAAGAAGGCCAGGAAGGGCAGGAATTGAATAATTTATGTAATGTTGCTTAAGTTATATGATATATAGCAATATATGTGAAGTACAAGGTAAACATGGACTTGTTAACACAGTTTGACTACTGTGATATAAATGTAAATTTACCTATGTTACAAATGATAATTCAATAAAGGTGTTTAAAAAAACTCAACAGTTAAAATGTGCTGATGTGGAACACTTTGATCAGTGTATCCTACAGTAAATAAATGGCTATGTGATTTCTGTTTATATGCCAGCAGTTATTCAGTGTGTGTGCTACTTTTTCTTTTTTTATGGCTGTATGAATTTGAAGTTAGTATATTTAAGTAAGGGGGCATCAAGGTGCAGGGAGCTTTCACCTGCAAAAGTGTTTTTATGAAGTTTCAAGTAAGTGAAGGTTCAATTGTTTTTTGTTCAGTTGAACATTCATATTCATCTAGCTGAAACTTGGGGAAGCCAGGGAAATATATATATATATATATATACATATATATATATATATATATATATATATATATATATATATATATATATATACACACACACACATATACACACACACACACACACACACACACATATATATATATATATATATATATATATATATATATATATATATATATATATAAAATGGCGTGCTCAGTGGCTTGTGCTCTGATAATTTCAGCACATTTTGTACTAGATTACATCCCAAACAGCCAACACCACTGATGCAAGGCATTACCTAAATGGTTCTCTTTTTTTTGCCAGAAATCCTAATCAAAGTAAATCCCAGAAGTTGCTTCAGGCTTCAATAGCATTTACAGAATCTGAGTAACAGAGTAGGTCAAGAAGGGCCCTTGACTCAGATTTAATTTCTGGATATAGTAATACATAATCAACTAGAAGGAGTTTTACAGGATGGAGTAGAAGACAAATAGTTATCTTAAAGCAACTGCAAGTATGGGCAGATTTGCTGAACTTTGCTTGCAGAATAATATCAGTATGAAGTCCTTGTGACGACTTGCAGCAAAGGGACAGGATGCATGAATACATCAAAGGATTAAAGCAAATGAAAAGAAACGAGGAAATGGTCAGGGATTTTATTCGGTGGACCTGAGCAGGAAAACAAAACTGGTAATAGATGAAGAGCTATTTACAGATGCAGTAGGGGGCTTAATTTTAAGTGATATTACAAGGAGCAGTGGTTCAGTAGGAAGTGGCCAGAAAACATAACAAGCAAGGGTTACAGCATAACTAGAAAGGAATTCTTCCAAAGAGTAATAGTTGGACTACTGGGGGCAATTAAATGAGGAATCAAATCACATTCCTCAGGTCAGATAACAAAGGTAGTAGCTACAGTCAGTAATCAATTAGGTAGAAAAGGAGTGATGGGTAAGTTAAAGAGGCATGTTATGCTACACTGTTTGAAATTTCAGCATTTTAAAAAGTTGTGCAAAGCAGTGCCAAGGGAATGTGATATGAATGACCCCTAAGTCAAAATGTTCAAGAACATTTGTGCAGAGCTGTTGGCAGTACGTTTTAATGAATATAAGACACTGCTAATTATGCTATATGTTTAACAGCCTCCCACAGGGATCCAGTGGTACATAAAAGTGTAAAAGCATGGATGTGGCACTGTCAGGTGACCAGAGCAGGTGTGCAAGGTGATGTTTTAGTTCCATCAGAATGCGGCATCAGTTACAGAATCACATTTTAGGGTGGTATTCCATGGGGTAGTAGAGGTCATGGGGCTAAATTCTAAGCATTACACTCCCCATTCTCTCAATGTAGATGCAGTGGGAGGGATAGACCAGTTGGCATAATGGTTAAGGTTTTCATCTCCCACGCACAAGGTACAAGTATCAAAGCTGACCTCCAGCCAATGCCTGTACAGAGTTTGCATGTCCTCCCTGGGTCTCTGTGGGGTTCCTCCCATCTCACAAACACATGTTAAGTGTTTCCACCTCATAATCACCCAAGAATGGAGCTTTTGGCAGCAGCACAGACTTTGGATGGTGCCCAGTAGGGAGAACAGTTGTACAGACTAACTGCTTTGGGCATCAGTTGTGTGCAGTAAGAGAACACGGATCAGAGACTGCATGCTGTGTCGGGGCTAGCAATTCAATGGTGTAAAACTTGGCTCTAGGTGATTCAGTCATGCTGACTAATGTCTCCAAATGGGCAGGGATATTTGCTGGTGATAAGTGAATTGAGGACCTGGTCTACCCCTACCTGCACCATGGACACATGCTAATGGAAGGGTGTATATGCTCCTACTGGCGAGTGTGTGTGCTCGCCATAAAGTCCAGCAGCCCTGGATCAATAAGTTACTGGCAACTGATGTCCAATTATTCAGTTTGGATTACCTGCAATAGCTCTTTTGAGCAAAAGCTGAACATAAAATCAATGAACCTGTCAAACATGAACTAAGAATTGCTACACTCATTGTAAGATGACAATGGAGCTTGCAAGTGGATGATGTGTTGATAAGGAGGAAGATGTACATCCCACATATCCAGGAAACAAGATGGAAGGGCAGTGCTGTAAAGGTGCTTGGGCTTGTGGTCCACCGTCCCATACACAGAAAGCAACAAACTAGAAATGGTGTGGGAATTCTGATGAAGGAAAGGCTTCAGAAGACAGTGAGGGATGTCATCAGAATTAGTGACAGACTCATAGCAATCAGACTCCAATGTCAGGATAAGGGCACTATTCATAATCTCAGCCTGTGCCCCACAGCAAGGTTGTGATAGTGAAGAAAGGACTGCATTCCGCCAGCAGTTGCAGGAACTGCTAGTTAAAGCAGAATATGAATTGGTGTTAATAATGCATTACCTGAATGCAAGGGAAAGAAAGAACAGGATACGAGGATTGGCTTGGTCAACATGTGTGGGGCACAGGAATAAAGGAGGAGAAGCCATTCTAAAATTCTGTCTGGCAAATGGCTTGCTGATGGCCAACACATGGTTCAGCAAGAGAGACAGTCACATGATCACATACAAGAGTGGGTAACATGCAGCACAGATAGACTTTCTCCTAGTAAGAAAAGGGCACTGGGGTGCAATCAATGATTGAAAAGTCATCTCCAGTGAAACAGTCAGCCCACAGCATAAACACTGGCTGCCACAATCAGCTGCAAACAGTGGTCAGAGAAGGCTTTAAGGTGAACAGAGACTAGGCTGAAGACCTGGAAATTGAATTGAGAGAAAGCACAAAAGTTCAATGAATTATTTAGGGTTCTAGCACCTCAGTAAGAAGAGGAAATATAACTGAAGAAGAATGGCAGCTGTTCAAACAGCATGTGTGAGGACTAGAGAATAGGTATGTAGCTGAGCCAGGTATGGAACTATAGTAAATAAGGAAAGCTATCAGGAAGTCATCTAAAGAAAGAAGGAGTGCAGGAAAAAGTGGAAATAGAAAGGACAGATCAAGCTAAGAAGGAATATTGTCTGGCTAATAGAAAGCCTAAGAAAGGAGTTGCAATAGCAAAGAGCAAGGCATCAGAAGCACTGTACTAGCTTCGAGAATGTGACTTGATAGCTGGCACAAAGAATGTCTATCAAGTTGCAAGGCAAAGACAGAAAGATAAAGAACATAGTCAGACACCCTTTGTAAGGGATGTTAGCAACAACCTGCTCACCAGCCCACAGGAATTCAAAAGTAGATGGGAGATGTACTTTCAGCAGCTTCTGAATTGAGAAAAATCCACAGAAGCTGTACTGCCCCAGGCACAGCCTCCAATAAAAGAAGAGGAAGTGCCCAACCTAAAAGAAGTAAGAACAGCTCTAAGGGAAATGAAGTTAGGGAAAGCAGCTGGCTCAGATGAGGCCACAGCACATATGATCGAGAAATTAGACTAGAGAAATGGCTCCTGAGGGTACTCATAGCAGTATGGTGAGAAAGGCGTATTCCAGATGACTAGAGAATAAGCATACTAGTGCCAGTGTATAAGAACAAAGGGGACATCCCCAAATGTGGGCAGTACAGAGGTATCAGACTCCTGTCACACTGCTTGAAAGTTCTGGAGAAGGGGTCTAATAAGCAAGTATGCAGAGTAGTAGAAAGTAAGATGGGAGTTGAACAGATCAGATTTAGATCAGGATGCAGCACAACCAACCCGATGTTTGCAGTAAGACAAATAGTTGATAAGAACCTAGATGAGGAAAGAGTCCAACTGGGCATTCCTAGATTTAGAGAAAGTAAATGACAAGCTCCCAAGAAAGCTGATTTGGGCAGTCCTGCAGTAGTTCAAAGTCCCAGAAACATTGGTAGAATTACTGCAGGCTATGTATAAGAAGCCAACTACTCAAGTATGAACAGTGTTCGGTCTCACAGATGGGTTCCCTGTAGAAGTGGGCATGCATCAGGGTTCAGCTCTGAGCCCACTGCTGTTCATACTGCCAGTGGACTACAACAAACAGTTTGGAGGGGACAGATCAATAAAGCTGCTGTGTGCAGATGATGTGGCATTACAGGCAGACTCTCACCAAGAACTTCAGCAAAGAATAGTGAAATTGAATGCAAAACTGTAGGCACATGGCATGAAAGAGAGTACAGATAAGACAGTGTAATAACAGCAAATGGTGGAATCAGAAGAAGCTGAGAATTGAGAAAGAAGGAAGAATTTAACAGCTTCAAATACCTTAGAGGGATGGTTGAGGAAAAAGGAAGTTTGAATGAGGAGGTCAAAGCTAGAATCAAAGAAGCTGCTTCCAACTGGCACAGTGTCAGGGGTAGTGTATGACAGAAGAATGTCAAAGAAGCTGAAAAGTAAGGTGTACAAAACACTGGTGTGATCAGTACTAGTATTTTTAAGAGAAACCTAGGCAACAAAAGCACAGGAAGTGAGGAAGCTAGAGATGATGGAGATGAAGTGTCTGAAATGGGTGTAGGATGTACACTGTGGGAAAGATGAAGAAATGAAGACATCGGAAGCCAAAGTAACTCCAGTTGTACAGAAGATCAAAATGAACAAATTACGGCAGTTTGGACACGTGCAGAAAATCAGAGGAAAATCTGATGAGGAAGATTTGGAATAGACAGGATGAAGGAAAGAAGAAATGAGGCCATTCAGCAAAGAGATGGATGGATTGCATGAGAAAAGACCTCAGATAGTTATAACTGTCAAGGAAGGTAGGAGAGTGGCACTGAATCGAGAGAGATGGCAACAGTTGACATAGCACCCTGACCCAATGTAGAAAAAAGGGTCTCATAGGAAGGACAAAATGGCTGGTCAGCACCCATGACTCAGCTTTTTTCCATCACTGAGTACCAGATCATCGTAAACTATCCATAACTACCCCCATGTAAAAGCATGTGTTTATAACAAGGTATATGTAATATGAAGTACATGCCTGAATACACAACAGAGTTTCAAGCAATGAGGGATAGAATAGGGTTACATTGAGGATACAAAAGATATCTGATGGCCCAGAAAGGAGATCATAACAGGGACTGAGGAAGACTTCCCTGTTTTACCCATTATGTTTTTAGATTTTTAACCTTCTCCAGTAAGAGTAAGGATACAGAAGAGTGTGGAAAACATTACACTCATATGAGTAGAAGGCAGGATTGGTAAGGAAAAACTAAAATAATACGGGAGGACACATTTTGAGCTAGTCCTCAACAAGGTGAGAATAATGCCATGGGAAAATCATGAAACTACTTAACCCATACCTCTCAACCTGGAAACATCAAAAATCTGGACAAGGCCCATGAAAAATAGGTACAAATCCGTGCGCTGATTAACATCTAATTTGCATACATAATTACGTAACCCCACCCACTCCAATGGAATTGTGGGATACCACTTTTCAAATGCAGACTGAAGAACAGGCAACCAAAATAGGGCACCAGAGTCCCCCTGCAGCCATTTCAATGTCCCATTACTTGGCTATTTCGCCCCATTTACCATAAACACTAATGTGTGCATACTGCTTTACTTCTACAATGATTATTTGGATTTTATTTTTACATTTTACAGCACAACAATGCACAAACACTAACAGACATTTGGTAAACAACGCAATACTATCGCACAATGAAAATAGACTTGGCATTAAAACTTCTCGGCTCTTGAAACTCATGTTCATTGAAACAGCATTGAAACCCACACCACATCCAAAGAAAATGCATCTGGCCAGTGTTGGATAAAGATTACCTTTGGGCTGTTTTCAAATCATTGGCCCCTTGTACACAAAGCCAGAAATATACGTGTTCTTTTTTTTGATACACCTTCCTGACTTTATTAAATTATATTCCTTGTATAATACAACACACTTGTTAGACACAGCACAGTTTAAATTTATTGTCTGAACATTTTTCCAGTAGGCTGTACTGTAGGCAATGAAACAAAATGCATGAACCAATAATGACAAAATTGCCCAATTCAGAACATTTCCATCATAAAAGTCTGCTTCCACACCCACACTATAAATAGAATGACAGTAGTGTAAGCCATAAGCATCTTGCACAGCTTCACACACTTATTTTCAATTTATTTTTTTTTTGTGGGGGGGGGGGACAAAAGGTCAAAAACCAGGGACACATTTTAAACATTGCTTGTATAATTTTGTAAAGTTGCTAGAATAAAATGTTGCGTTACCACCATACATTTCACTGGCAAGTCTTGAACCCAGGACCCTATGCACTACAGTCAGAGCAACATACCACTATGCCAAATCAGTAGCTTCCTGAAAAATAGGAAGACTAAAACTTAATGGCTATCATTTAATGAATTCATTTCTCAATTCTCACCATAGCTCTCAACCTCTTAGCAATAAACCTGGACAAAGACAGTAATGGGGGAATACAAATTCATTTCTCACTTTTTCACCATAGCTCTCAAACTCTTAGCACAAAAAACCTGGCCAAACAAAGCCAATAATGGGGGTATACAAGTTCAGTTCTCACTTCTCACCATAGCTCTCAACTCTTAGCACAAAAAACCTGGATAAAGCTCACAAGTGGTGGCGGCTAGGGACTTACCAGGGACACATTTTAATGCTTGTATAATTTTGTAAAGTTGATAGAATAAAATGTTTTACCACCATGCATTTCACTGGCACATCTTGAACCCAGGACCCTATGCACTACAGTCAGAGCAACATACTACTATGCCAAATCAGCAGCTTCCTGAAAAACTGGAAGACTGCAACTTAATGGCTATCATTTAGTGAATTCATTTCTCAATTCTCACCACAGCTCTCAACCTCTTAGCACAAAAAACCTGGGCAAAGCTCACAAGTGGTGGTGGCTAGGGACTTAAGGCTTTTTTTACCCTGTACCCAAGGTACAGGGTTTGAGCCCGAGTACCTCTAGCCACCAGGTGTATTATTGGGAAGCATTTTCACCCACCCACTCACACACACACACACACACACACACACACACACTCTCTCTCTCTCTCTCTCTCTCTCTCTCTCTCTCTCCTTCGCTCACATTTGAGCAGCCAGAAATGCGTGAGCTCAATTCCGACAGGCTGGTAGCCCTGATGGAGTGCGATGACGTCAGCTCTAACAGTGCAGAAATTACAAAAAGAAAAAAATTGGAAATGAAGGGGTGCCACTCGGGAATCACCCCTTCATGTGAACCCCAAAACTCGGTAAAAACCGAGTAATTTGGCACGGTTGGGAGGTATGATTTAACCTAGATTTTCCTGGAGATTATAAGGTGGTCCATATGGGTGTCAACAAGGTCATACGGTTGGATACTGTGTAATAGATGAGATAAGGGATAACTTACCATAACAGCTTATAACTCAGATACTTATCTTGCCAAAGTCAGAGCAATGAACAACACTGTTTTCCAAATAAGAACTTCAAATGGACTCACAAGCAGGTTCAAAAGGAAACAGTGTCAAGTTTCTCCAGTACAAACATAAGATCCTAAGAAGCAGCCACCTGCCTTCTAGGTGGATGGATATGTAAAACCCCTTTCAAAAACTGTGTCATTTTTGTTTCCTTTAATGCCTGCTGCACATCCTCAGAAAGGTGTCTCAAAGGCACTAAAATTCTATTATCCAAGCCGTTGAAATGAAGAGGTTGAAGGTTAGAGTGTATCAAACAAACCCTGTCTTGCATGAGTAAGCAAATTCTGTGGGGAAGCTTGTAGTAATTACCCTTTTCCATTTTCAAAAGAACGAATACCAACTGATGCCTAGGCCAAAAGAGGGAGTCACCACAATTATTCTTGGGAGTGTCCTTCTACACCTTTAGAAGAGCTCTGGTTATCAGAAGAAGGTGTGGAAAGGCATGCAGGAACATTCCCAAGATGGTTCAGAGATTTAAGAGCAATTGTTAATGCCATAATTTATTTGTAAGGTATGCACTTTAATTTGGCTTGGTTGTTTCAGAGACCCTAGAATTTCACCCCCTTGGGCACAGCTTGCCAAGCAAAGTCCGATGCATCTGTGGTTACAAAATAAGTAGGGTTTGGAAGGGAAAAAGGGGTTGGGGTTGGCATAATGGTTTAAGGTGCTTACCTCACAGACACTATGTACAGGGTTTGATTTTCAACTTTGAGGGGAAAATGGCTAAGCTTAAAATGGCCTACAGAAACAGCTAACCTAATACTTACCTACGAATCTATGAAAAAAGGGAGATCTGGGTTAAGAAATAACTGATTCACCCACCAGAACAACTCCTTTTTTTACAAAAAAGAGGGTGATGGTGTTGGGTCTAAGCTGTTTTGATGAGCCATTGAATATTACTCATGTTAAGTCTGGCCTAAGGAATCATGAAAACAGTATAGGCCATGAAACCTAAAACTCCAAGATATTCCCTGGTAGATGCCAAAGTCTTGATGGGAAATATCAGAAACTATTCCTTTACGGACTTTGCTCTGAGGGAAAAAAAGCCATAATTCAACATCTCAGAAATGCTACCTTGTGAGACAGGATTAAAGAAACCTTCTGTAGGTTCACCTGAAAACCCAGGCTGAGGAAATTTTTTTTTTTTTTTTTTACTAAGCCAGAGATTCTTGACAACTTGTGAAAGAATCAGCAAAAATAAGGCAGTCATCTAAATTTAAAAAATGTGAATGCCATGCAGCCTGGAAAGGGCTATTATAGGAGCCAGGCACTTTGTAAACACTCTTATAGTTGTTGACAAACAAAAGGGCAAAGCAAAAAACTGAAAATGTAAACCAGACACATAAAAACGTAAAAAGCACCTGAAATCTTTGAAAATGGGAATAAAAAGAAAAAAATTAAGAAATGCCATGTTAGTCCAGTAACAGAAAACACAAAGACAATGGAGCACAGGTGTGATGCAATACTATTTATTTATTTATTTATTTTATTTATTTTACATTTGTTGACCGGGCTAGTCTAGCTGGACACGTCCATTTTCAGTAGAGGCCCGGGGAGAAAAGCTCCACTACAATTAAAAGTAACAGTACATATTACAACTAGAAAACAAGATTTTTACATAACAGCGTAGTACTAATATACTTTACAATTATTTACAAGCTATAGTTCCAAATATTTCTAAGGTAGAGACATGTTTATACAGTAGAGAGCTTGCTAAGCAAGTTTAAGCTCTGCAGCAAATTCAAGGAAAGGCGATGTTAGTAGTAACTTTAGTAGGCTAAACAGCACATATTCTCAGAGGTTAACAGGAGATAAAATGGCAGTTATAAGAAAGGTAGACATAAAATATGAAGGAGGAGATTTTTAGTCAGGATTTGTTCAAGGGCATAGCCAGTAAGCCAGTGAGGTAGAAGATATTCTTTAAGTTGCTTTTTTTATAGAAATGTAGAGGAGAGAGATTGGACCAACATATGTTTTGCAGTTACTCAAGCTTTTTTGAGCTGGCATGAGCCCTTTGTCAGGAGTTAAGTTAATGATGTTATATACAGTGCTTAAATAGCTACCCCTGTGCTGTGCTTGCAAATGATCTATTGTGATCTGAGTACCATTCCAGTAAATGAACATATAAATAAATAAATCCACCTGTGTCTAGAAAAGGAAGTACATCATTTAGTTCCAACTAGCAAAAAAGGAGAACTTGAAAAATGCTAGTTTGTAAAAATATGTGCAGTTCAGACTACATCTCAGAGACAGACACTGTTTGTGTGTGTGTGTGTGTGTGTGTGTGTGTGTGTGTGTGTGTGTGTGTGTGTGTGTGTGTGTGTGTGTGTGTGTGTCTGTATAAGACAGACAGAGACTAAAGCTGTAAAAAGACAGGGTCATGCCCTGCTAAAAAAGTTTGACATGTCACATTCGAGTTACTGTTCATTTAGGAGAGAAGACAACATTTACAGAGAATGTTCTGACGTTTAATTACATACAAAATATGTATAGGGAGATTAATTAAATACAGAAAAGGAAAAGAAAAAGTTATAATTTGTAAGTCATTAGTTTAATTAAACAAGCAATATTTGTGTGACACTAATGTTTTGATTAACAGAAGATATGAATTAGCAATTCATAATGATGAGAAAGGCAGGGACTACCAACAGAATAAGATGCTATGTGCAATTAATATACTACACTGACTGGTTTAGTTAACTCAGAGAAAATAAGAAAAAAAAAACAGCTTTAATGTACAGTGTTGCAACAAAACATGCCTTAGTGATTGACTCTTCAGATAAGGGTTACATCACAAGATTACTTCCACCACCTGCTCTAACCCTAAGTCAGGTAACTACACTATACTAGACTGGATCCTAACCAGTACACTCAGCAAACTGTCTTACCAGTTGACAGGTCACCATTACAAGTGGTCAGTAGTACTTACTCAGTTCCACAAGGGCATAGTGCCTCACATTCTATTAGACCTAGCCTACATAAACTGATACCCTGTCCTTGCCAAACAAAGGCTACTTTCCTCTCAAAACCAGATATAAGCAGATATAGATAGATACAACTGTGTGTGTGTGTGTGTGTGTGTGTGTGTGTGTGTGTGTGTGTGTGTGTGTGTGTGTGTGTGTGTGTGTGTGAGTATGTGTGTGTGTGTGTGCGTGTGTGTGTGTTTATATATATGTATATATATATATATATCTGCATGCATTTGCATGTACACATATATATGTATAAACTCAGCCAAGCTCACAAGCTCACTCTATTGCTTTAAAATCCTAAAACCTTATGGTGTGAGATCAGTCAATTAACTGGCAGAGCTATGCCTCCAGAAAGCATAACAATTTTAAAAGGTGCTGTGACAAAGGGGGATACTGCCAGGACAGCTAGTCTGGAATTTTGTAAATAGTAAATAATTATATGCCATTTGTGAATATCAACATGATGTATGTAAGATGATTGTGTTACAAATGTATTAAGAACTGTATGTCGTGTATATCAAACTGCTGGTACAGATGTGTGTGTTGAAAAAGTTTTTTTCAATGTGCTTGTGTTTAAAGTGTAACCACAGTGTGCTCTACTGGAAGAGAACAGAATTGTACATGCACTGTTGTAACTGTTTAAATGTATATATTTTAACAGTGGAAACTGGAATACAGAAGGTTAACTTAAGAGAAATTAGCTAAAATTAAATTACTTTATGGTCACACCATAAAAGATGATATATTTCAGTTTTCAATCCAGCCAGATATAGAGTATGTGCTGAGGAGCTTTCTGTATTGTTTTCGGAGTGAAATATTTACTACCTCTAAAAGCATGAAGGGATGCAATTGTTTTATGACTTCCAGCATCTGCCAAAGATCTGAGGTCTATGTATTTTCACAGGTAGATGCTAAATACTGCCAGATTCCAGCAGTTGGGGGGGGGGGGAGGTTCACCTGGGATAAAGTCAGATGAGAATAAATTATTTCATTCTGCAAGCTATCCCAGCAGTAATATTTGAGATATTAATTTGAGAACTCTCTCAGAGAGACACAGCATTCTGTATTCTGTCTTGGACCTGACAAAAAACATGCACCACATGTCTACCTTGCTATGATGAAATAAGTTATTAGGGAATATTATAATTCTCTTACATATAGTCAGGAATATGCCAAAGCTTAGTTTAGATATTTTTCTTTATTTATTTGAGGACTGTCCTGCTATGTTGTTTTAAATATTTCCTGTGATTTTGAACTCTGATGTCACTGTGAATATATACCGAGTATTTTTTTGTTCTTTTATAATTTATTATTAAATATATTTAAACCTTTTGTTGTGGCTGATCTGTCTAGAGATATTTAAGTTTTGAGAGTGCTTGCATATTTATTTGGTGACACTGTATGGACCACTCCCAACAGCCTTGCATTTGGTCAAACTACCATTTGTATTAATATTAATATTACACAGTAAGATTGGACACCCTTTGTTAAGGGCCTTAAAATAGCTGATAAGGAATTGGCTGGTAGCAGTGATAACTACTTTATAGTCTTGGCAAATAGGAGCATAGCTAGTGAACCTGTGCCAGCCTTTCCCAGGTGTGTGTGTGTGTGTGTGTGTGTGTGTGTGTGTGTGTGTGTGTGTGTGTGTGTGTGTGTGCGTGTGTGTGTGTGTGTGTGTGAAAATCAAACCTCAAAGAGTGTGTGTGTCAGCTACTTAGGCAGGGACACAAAACACTGGTTGGACAGAGAGGGTGCAGGAGGTCTTGGCTTGGCCACTCAGCTGAGATCTCAACTCTATAGCTGTGCAAGTGGGGAGTCTTAATGGGGACCTGGAGAAAGAGGGTGAAACCAGCACCAGACTGGCTGTGGTCTCTGTGTGCTCTTAAGATAAATTGCACTTGATGCAGAGAGCTGCATCTGGAAATACTGTGTGTGTACTTGCTATCCTCCCAGTGTACGTTCCCCACTGGTGCCAGTGGTGAGGACTGAGGCTCCTTAATTACTGGTCCAGTGGTGGGTCATCACATGTGCCAACCTAATCTCAGACCTTTTTATTTCTAACTCAACACTAAATTCCCAGAGGACTACTATCGGACTTAGGAACCCCACATGTACTCTACAATCAAGCCCTAACAAAACTAGAGGTATCATTCACTCTGTTTTTCCTTGTCTTCCATTGCCTTACAAACAACCAATACATTGCTTAGGCATATTCCTTCCCATTGCTACCCTAGCTAGGATGGCCTAGATTTTACATTGTTTAAAACCCATGAAGCCTTTATTGCCATTCAAATCATGCATATTATTAGTATTTCTGTGTCAGCTCATTCCCAGATCTTTAGAAAACTGCAAATATAGTCTTCAACCCAACGTCTTGTGCATTAATATAATTTTCAGCTTATACACTATTACTATTTCCCTGTTTTGGATTAATCTCCAGAGAATGTCATCTAGTCATAATTTACATATTAAC
The DNA here is from genome assembly GCF_019279795.1 of Protopterus annectens. Classification (NCBI taxonomy): domain Eukaryota; kingdom Metazoa; phylum Chordata; order Ceratodontiformes; family Protopteridae; genus Protopterus; species Protopterus annectens. The sequence continues at coordinate 378,164,009 of NC_056732.1, read as the reverse complement.
CTCATTGCACAGAATTTTCATCTTTCCTAACATGGCTGTAGACAAGCTCATATTATCCTCTCTGCAGTGTTAACTCTGTCAACAATATTTGCCCTAGTATGAACAACAGAGTACCAATGGGGCACTATTTACTGACCTCAGTAAGGCAGTTAATTATGTAGTATATCCCCTTTTGCTTAATACGTTTAAGGAACATGGAGTAGGCACAGAATGATTAAAATTATTCAGTAGTTATTTTGGCACCTGCACCACAACAGTCTGTATAAACAGTTCTATGCTCACCAGCTTTAATTTGCTCAGAGGAGTCCCAAAAAAATCAGTAAATGAACCCTTGTAATATACCATGTTTATTTTTATTCTGCAGTGGTGTACTGCGGTGGTGGTGCTGCGGTAGCATTGTCGCCTCACAGTAAGATGTTGTCCCGTTCGATTCTCAGCTAGAGGGTCTTCTGTGCGGAGATATGCGTGAATGGGCATACCTTCGTTGAAGGCTGTGCATCAGGGCCGGCAACTTGGCACGTAAAAATCTACTGCCAATCATTAGCGGACTGGATCTCCGCTGTGGCGACCCCTAACCGGGAAAAGCCGGAAGACAGAACAACATTTTTATTCCGCGGTGGTGCAGTGGTAGCGTTGTTGCCTCACAGCAAGAGGTTCTACCATTCGATTCTCAGCTAGTGTGTGGGGAGTGCCTTCTGTGTGGAGTCTGCATGTCCTCCCCGCGGGTCGAGTGGCATTCAGAAAGACATGTGTGAATGGGCGTGCCTTCATTGAAGGTTGGGTGTCGAGCTGGCAACTTGGCACTGTGAAAATCTACTGCCAATCATTAGTGGAACGGAGTTCCGCTGTGGTAACCCCTAACCGGGAAAAGCCGAAAGACAACAACATTAGCAAGGGTTTTGTTTCCAGTAACTAAGAAACTATCATGTGTTATGCAGATGACATAGCCATCACCAGGTCTAGTTATCTCCAATAATTATTAAACCTAGTCTTAAGGAACATCTTCCTTAATTTTTATGCTGATTAGAGTCTAAACAGCTCACAATAAACCCAGGCAAAACCAAAACCATGCTGTTTAGCACCTTAGCCAGGAATTCCATAGATGAACCTAAACAGCAGATGCTGTCCTTCTGTGAATCAGCACTGGAGACTCTACAGACTTTTAAGCGCTTAGGAATGTGTCTGTACACCTCTCTCTCATTAACTACCATGATAGCTGGATATGTGGTATGGAGGAATGCAGTTCTGACTACAAACTACTGACCCAGGTTTAGGTAAAGGCTCAGGTCCCAGAGGAGCCACCTTGCAAGGGGAGGAGTCAGGAGACCCATTTTGCTTGTGTCTACCAAGGTGTGGCAGAGACCAAAGAAAGTTCTGCAAGGTGCATATCCCATTAATGAACTTCCAGTGACTGGGGAACTAACTGAAGCCATGTGCTTAGAACAGGAAGACAGGGCTACCTGAGGGCTTATAGTGCACACATAAGTGAGTAACGGCCCCACAGTGCACCCACCACAACACTTCCCCAAGTGCTTATGCAACATGCTAAGATGAAACATGGCATGCTGTACAAAAATGCTCTGATGGTTGTTTGAATGATAGCCACACCATGATCAGCTCTTGCCTAGAATTGAATGAACAGACAAGAGTCACAGCAACTGAACAGATAGTCAGTAGACATGGAGGGTGGTGGTTAAAATATATATCAAAATGACACTGTTCAAGCAAACCAAAATGCTCTCAATAATACAGGAAGATTAGTACTGAGTCATAATTCCTTATCAGAAAGTCTTATTTTGCCCTTAGGAAAGCTGCTTTCATGTCTATAATGGGCTAACTACAGACTCCCTTGCTGGAAAAAATCAGAAAGCAACATGGTCAAATAAAAGAACGCCCTAAATAAAATCTGCCATTTCATGGTACAGGATCCCAAAAGAAACTCCCATTTTCATGTCTTAAAAAGTGTGTCCCAATTCAACACACATATTTATATTTGTATTCCAGCCCTCATCTTTAAAATCACCGATCTTAATTGTTGTCTATCACTGTACCCCATACTATATGCTCATATTCTCTCAAGAGCCCTGCTCTAGCCACCCACAATTCTAGGACTTTTAAGATTCCTAACTGTACTGTACTCTAACTACCCAGCTTTCTCCTGTGTGGTCGCCTGGCCTGGCATAATATTCCCTTTAAGATCAGTAGCCATTGTACCCTCTTCTTTGAAAACAATAATTACTTTTCTAACACAGCTTCCAAGTTGCAATGAAGTTAAGTGCTTGTCTGTGTGTGTGACGTAGTTTATGTATCTCTACTTCTCACTCCTACCATCCTTAGTACACTTGGTCACTGCAACCTCCTCTCTGTTAGTCACCTACAGCTCTTACCACTTGTTCACAGACTACTACTAATATTTTGCCTAAACCTCCTTTACCCCTTAATTTGCTCATTTTTTTTTTCAAATTAACTTCATGATATTTTCTTCTCATTTGTAATAGATCACCACATCTTGCTCTCCCATTTTTGAAATAGAGACAATTTTCATAAGCTTAGAGTAAGGTCATTTTTACTAATACTAGGTTAATTTCAGTTCTGTATGTAGTTTGAATATTCTTTTACCTACAAATATTATGTCATGTTTGTAACTGGTTCTTTTCCATGAACTTCTCTTGCTTCTTTACCTTTTTGAGTACTACCTTCTGTCATTAGATTTTTATTTTTATGTTAATGAAAATGGGTGCTTGTAGTCCAGCCTTCTCACTTACTCAAAAAATGAAATGAAATAAAATAATTGACCCTAGATTTTCTCATGAAAGGTATCACAGTATTTATGTTTTCCTTTTTTGGTTCCTTAGCTTCACATGATCAAATATCCCCCTCAGCTGTCCTATGTGACCTGCTTGTTCCTCCAGGGGTGAGAGCTTGGCAGTCTAATTCTTCCCCTTGGGAGTAAGAGTCAAGTATCAAGAGTAGTGATGTTATTCAATATATAGTTTGTGGGCTTTTGTCATTCACTACATAGTTTGAGGGTTTTGCTATGCACCTAGATGTTCTGACATGCATTTCACAGTTTTTAAACAACCTTTCCATCCAATGATGGCCTGAGCAATAATAGTGATTAAGGAAAGAAATTCAGTCTTGCTCTTCGACCTTGGATTTTCCTGCATCCTTTCAACACGTGCTAAATGACCAAGACTACACTGTAATGACTGCAAATGCAATAACTGCATTAAGCCAGAGTTTTATAACTTTTTTCATCCAACAACGGCTTGAATAAAAGTAAATAAATAAATAATAAAGTTTTCATCATTTTTCTGCCCAATGCACATGCACCTACAGAACTAAATGGGAAAGATCCTTCAAAAACATTTGGCCTATCACAAAAATATTTAAAAAACTTTTATATAACCAAATACTAAAGCACAAAAGTAGTCATGGACTTAAGAGTGAGATGAAGGTGCTAAATGAGGTACAGAATCAATGTTGTACATCACAAAGAAGTCCATGACTATTGTGATGCACAACACTGATTCTGTACCTCATTTAGCACCTTCATTTCACTCTTAACAGCCAGAGATTCCATCTATGGTGATACAAATGAAGGCAAAATCGTTACAGGCTTATACATAGATATAACCACAGCCTTTGAAATTGTGAAACACAAAATCCTTACTAGCAACCTAGCTAAACCTAACTTTGGTAACAACAGTATTAACTGATTTGAGAGTATCTACACAGTAGAAAATTCCAGGTTTGTTGCAATAATTATCACTCCCCAACTGGCCTCCTAAACACAGGTGTTCTACAAGGCTCTGTTCTAGGACCATTACTGTTTTTACTGTTTTAATGTAGTCTTTCTATAGAATTCCTTGAGCTCAAGCTAGTCAAGTATACAGATAATACATTTCTTCTGCAATCCAGTAATAACCATTTTGAACCCCAAGACTTCACTAAGCTATGTAATAGGCATATGACATTTCTTCTGCAATCCAGTAATAACCATTTTGAACCCCAAGACTTCACTAAGCTATGTAATGGGCATATGCTAACAGACTGCTAATAAACCACCAAGAAAACCAACATCATGGTATTCTCATCCTCTAAGTATGTACCCACTACCCACCCAATCCACATTACTGACTTAAGTAGTAATAACATTCCCAAAGTGTCAGAACAAAAATACCAAGGACTCTTGCTTGATCCAGCCCTCACATTTACACCACATGCTGACATTATAATAAACAAAGTAATAACTCAACTTAAATAGCGCCATTCAATTAAATACCTTCTCTCCCCAGATCAGCTAGCACCAAAAAATGTACTATTATCAAACCTGGAATATGGACCCCCATTACTAGTCTTTCGCTCAGCATACAACACAACACACAAAATGCAAATAGCTAAAAACAAAATAGGTCTATTAGCAGACCTAGTTCTACATCACTGTACTGTCCTCAGGAATACTAATTGGCTTATAGTTTCAGACAGGGCCACTTTCCTATAAAGCAGAAACAAAGCTAGTGTCCCACCACTGGAGAGGAAACTGCCTATATTAAATACCATATACCAATTAAGAAGCTTGCCAGAAAACTCCCTTAGCCTTATTATACCAATATTCAAAACTGCACTTGGCGAAAAAGCTTTCTACAAGCAAAGTTCATCTACCTGAACCACTTACCACTGAAGCACAAAAAAAACAGAAATCCAGCAAAGAATTCAAGAATGTTCATAAAAAGTACCTAATAGACAAATTCACTCACATATGCTTATACAGTACTGTATAACTGGTGAGCAACAAATTAACCAGTATCACTACAAATACTGACTGATCTCATCAAAGTAATGCTGTAAATAACAGTCCTGATATGTACTCATAAACAGTGTGTACCTTTTTGTAAATAATGTCAACTTTTCTACATTCATTGTAAATACCAAACACTCATCTTATTGTGTATTATACATGTAACTTATTTCTGTCATAAATACTGTATATTCAGTAATACTGTAAATACTGTTCACTCAGAGATGTATTATGTCTGCTTCACTGTCTTTACTGTCTTTGCTTGTATGAGCCTGGGGTGTGACTAAGGGTTAACTGACCAATTCACTGAAGCGGCTACCAACAGTAAGTAAATACATTTTATATACAGCATGCCTCCTCACCCCTACCCCCAAAACACAGCCAACCTCTGTGTACCCCTCTGATGTTTGATTAGGACAAAACTGAAAAAACTATAAATGGTTCAAATCTTAATACATATAATTCTTAATATACGTTGTCATAAAACTCTTTAAAAGTAATGCCAGTACATGTATATCATTTTTCAAGCTCAATACGTTCTATGTATTTAAACAGTGTATTTTTCCTGGCTACCATGTGGTGCAACTTTTCTAACCCTGATCCCATTCTAGAAATATATCTGTCACAATACATCTGAAGACTGATGAAACTGTATGCATGGAAGCTGAAAGGTAGCTGATCATTATTTATGGCTCTGTCCAGATTTTTTGAGTTAAGGGGTTTGAGCGGTATGCTTCCTCCAGCTCCCAGTCCAGGTAAAAAGAAAAAAAAAATGCGAGCCAAGTAGATTCATTTTTGCAGTTAAAGAATGTCCAGATTTATTATGACTGATATTTTTGGTCCATTTGTTATAAAATTGTAGCTTTCTGGCAAATATCTGGCAGTGTCAGATTTTTGACTGAAGTCAGAAAATAATGGCAGGAGGCAGACGTAATATTTGATTTTCAGCCTTCATAGGTACATAGGTTGGTCCTAGGCTATCAGCCCTAGGGCCTATACACGCCTAGCCATAACAATTCCCTGGGTATTTCTTCCCACAGTATTTACTTCCCTGGATCCCTGTCACTGATGTGATCCCTGGGGTGAATTTCCTATCTCCCATCCAATCTTCAAGGTTCCTTTTGAAGAGGGCCAAGGAGGTGCACTGCTTGACATGTATGGGCAGTCTATTCCAGAGTATGGGGAGTCTCTGAGTCAGGAACCTATCCCTCCAGCATGTTTTGTTTATTGTGATGACAAGGTTTAGATTCCTGGAGAGTGTGGCTCTGAGGGATTGGGATTTCTTTAAGTGGAGCATGTCCAACAGCTCAGGCTTTGACATGGCCTTGTATGTTAAGCAGAGATTGCCTCTGAGTAGACGATATGCCACAGAGTATAGCTGTAGTTTTTTTAGATGGTCAGCATAGGGCGTCTGCTTTAGCCCTGTGATTCTTTTAGTGAGGTATTTCTGTGGCCTTTCCAGCTGTTGCAGATGTCTTGTGAGGTACATACCAAATGGGACGTTGTACTCTATAATGGGTCCAATGAGGGATGCGTACAGTGAGACAATGACCTCCTTTTTTCTGGATGAAAAGCCCTTAGTAATGAGGTGTGCCACATAGAAGGATTTCCTGACTGTTGTGACAATGTGGTTATCGAAGGTGAGGCCACTGTCTACCTGTGTTCCTAAGTCTCTCATCACACTTTCGGTGTTTAGTGTACTGCCACCTATGTGGTAATTCATGGGTACATGTTTTTTCCCAAAGGGGATAACTATACATTTCTTGGCATTAAGCTTGAGCCCATGGCTCTGGCACCAAGCAACTGTTTCTGTAAGGTCCTTTTGTAGAATATCCACATCATTTGGGGATTCAATAATGGCTCCCAGTTTGCAGTCATCTGCAAACTTTGTTAGCCAGAGTCCCTTAGTGTTGGCCTGTACTTCAGAGAAGTAGATGCCAAACAAGAGCGGTCCCGGGACTGAACCCTGTGGTACTCCACTTGTCACTTGTCTGGAGCTGGATTTGGAGTTGGCTACTTTTACAGTCTGGGTTCTGTCAGTAAGCCAGTTGGCAACCCATCGAGTGACACAGGGATTTATGCCTAGCCTAGTAAGTTTATCTATGATTCCAGAGTGGGGGATGGTGTCAAAGGCCTTGGCAAGGTCCAGATAGGCTGTCTGGACCGACTTACCCTCATCCACAGCTCTGGAGACTGATTCGAAGAAGTCAATCAGGTTCAGAAGACAAGATCGGCCCTTCACAAACCCAAACTGGGTGGGGTCAAGTGTTTGAAGGCTGCTAATGTCTTTCTTTATAAGTTCCATGATAATGTGTTCCATGCCCTTGCAGATCAAGCTCGTCAGATGATGGGACGGTAGTTCCTGGGATCCAAGGTGGATCTCCCCTTGTGGAGTGGGATAACTCTAGCTGTGTGCCAATCAGTGGGCACAAAGCCTGAGGTGAGGCTATGATTAAACATGACACTTAGTGTGGTGCCAGTTCATCCTTTGGAAAATTCATGCTATGCAAAATCTGTTATCTGTCAGCATTCTATGTTTGGAAGAGCAATATTTAAAAAGTGTCACTATTTTGTGCCTCTGTTTCGTTCCTCCATTATTTTTGGCTTTGTCCAGATGTCTTGCTCTACATTATTGAGAGGTATGAACTATGAATTCATGCACTGCAAACAGCTAAGGCAGGCTATTAATAAGGTAAGCGGGCCGCGGATATAAGTATTCATGTAAATAGCTGTTAAAAACACTTGCACAGATTTGTTCTGTTATGTTGTGGGTAGTATAAGGTACAATGTGCATTTGTGTTTGTGTCTGTCTGTCTATCGCTAGCAGTAGCAAACTACATAAAATACTTTTTTTATTCTGTTGATAGATTGTTTTTAGTTCAGGTCACAGTATACATGATTTCTGACATAGCTGTCTTCTTTCTTGGCTTGTTTATTCATTTCAATATATGTTTTAAGCAGGGAAAATGGTCCTCTTGAGTTACTAAAAATATTGCCCCTCAGAAATAACTGCCTAATATGTTACATGCCAGACATAATGACAATTACAGGCTTAGAAGCACTGCTCTTTGTTTCTTGTGTCTTCCAAGCTATTACAAAGCAGCTATAGTTTTAATTCTTTGGGGAAAAGGAAAGCAGAGTAGAATATGTTTGTAAAATGCAAACCACAGACAGCTTATAAACTTGGAATTGCCACAGGGGCAAAAATATCCTTCCCTTTTCATGAAGTAGGTAAACAAGTAATAAATAGTGTCATTAATGTGAGTAATCATATCCATGTTGTAAACGAGATTAAGTTTAACAGCCTTGGAAAATTCTTTTGGATTAAGAGTTATAATTTATTTAGTATGCTCAGTTGTATGCTTTCCCCAAGATTAGTTTTCATTAGCATCCTCTTCAGATGTCAATATAAACAAGTTCAGATGTTAATATAAATAAAACAGTTTTGTTCTGGTTATATTTTGTATTATTTAATATTAGTGTAGAAAGAGTTAATTTTATTTTATAAAAAAAAAATATTTTAGTTTTGCACAAGTTCAAAGTTTTACAAGTTCAAATATTAATATAAATAAAACGCTATTCTATTTATTTTGTGTTTAATAGTTTGTTTTTCAGTTTGTGTTTAAAAGTTTATCCCACAATTCCACAGGAGTGGGTAGGGGTCACATAATTATGTATGCAAATATGTTAATCAGTATATAGATTTTTGGCCAGTTGTACCTATTTCTCATGGGCCTTTGTCCAGATTTTTTATTATTCCAGTTTGAGAGGTATGCAGACAGGAGTATTTTATAGATCAAAGCAATATTTAGAGGTATGTCTCTGCTTGTAATATGGAGCCAGCTGACTTGTTTTAATATGTCACACTGATGTAGGTTTGTGTTACCAGGTAGTACAAACATGAACATTTTATTCTCTGTAGTTTGGCGTCTGTGTGTGTTTTATGCTGAACAGTGGGAGAGTAAGGGCAGTCCATATTCCAAGTTATATATCAGGATGTTTTTGGCTATTGAGGCATTAGCTGAAGGTGATAGAAGATGGGATATATGGTAGCAAAGCTTCTGTTGTGTAAGTATGGAAGTAAGGTTTTCAGTATGGGGGGTAAAGTTGAGTGAGAGGTCAAGAAGGAGTTGAAGGTACTTTTCTTGTGAGACATTTGGAATAGTGTTACTGCTGTTGTCTTTGATTGAAATAAGAGGGCAGTGAGTGAGTTTGTTGGAGGTACCAAAGATCATTAGATTAGTTTTTGTTGAATTGAAAAAAAAAATGTTTATTTTTGAGTAGCCAAGAGGTCAGCTTAGAAAAATTTGCCTGAAGCTGTATCTTTAAAGCTCTGCTAGTAAACTCAGTCATATGGATGTCATCTTCATACATCACTAGGTTAAGGCCTCACAGGTCTAAAGAGATGTCATTTATAAAGACTGAGAAGAATAAGGTTCTCAGTACAGTGTCTTGTGGTGTGCCTGTTTTAAGTGTTCCCTTATTAGTTAAGCTGTTATTGGCTGAAACTTGAAAGGTGTGGTCTTTGAGGTAGCCTTAGAACCAAGAAGTCATACTTTCTCCAACGTTTAGTCTGTAGAATTTACTTAGAAGGAGGTTGTAACTGACAAGTCTCAAAGGCCTTAGCCATGACAACGAAGATGCCTGCAGAGATGTGGATATTTCTAATGTTGTTGGCTACAGTATTGGTGACTGTGGTAAGGACAGTGAGGGTACTAATGGAGTTTCTAAAAACCATGTTGCTGATCACATAATAATCCATAGTTATTAATGTGTGCTATGAGCTATAAAGGAGTTTTTTTCAAAGGTTTTTGTGATATGACATATTGTAGATGTGGATCTATAGTCTTTAAGGTCAGAGGGTTTAGGAACTTTGAGTAAAGAAATAACAATGGAATGTTTAAAAGCAGCGCAGACCATACCTTTCAACCGTACCAAATTCCTCGGTATTCACTAGTTTTGAGGATAAAATAATGGGGTGCCACAAATTCCTGAGTGGCCCCTTCATCTCCTGATTTCCCAGTTTCTTTTTCAATTTTTTTTTTAGTTGGAGTTGTTGTTGATGTCATCACGTGCAGGGCCATGTGCTATGACGTCAGCTTCGTGGGGCAGACTGCCAGCCTGTTGGAATTCGTCTGAAGGCTCGGACTGTGTCTGTAATGTTTACCTTTTTATGTACGTTCATACATTGAAAATTCGCTTTGTGGTTGTGTAGATTTAGAAGCAGGGATGGGCGGGCATGGGCAGCACAATAGCAGCAGGTAGCAGCAGCACACAGCGAGATGGAGCAGAGGAGATGTTTTAATATTAAATAAGTTATAAAGTTAACTAAACTTGTGCATTCTTCTGCCACTGCCAGCCAAGACAAGTCAAGAAGGAGCAAGTAAGTTCAAGTTATACTTTCTGCAGTGCAGCAGTTGAGCAGAGTTCGGATCAGTCTGGTCCACATCTGCTGCAACTCCATTCATCAACTGCCTTGTTCTCAATGTTTCTGACTCATCGGCCTGTTGAATATTTCCTCACAACTTATTTATTTCATTTTAAATGCTTAGATATGTTTGCTGTGTCTCATGGTTTTCCCCTGAACTTCAGAAATATGTGTTAGTAGCATATGTTATTTATAGACTGTTACTGTTAAAATTAAAATGAAAGAACAGGGGTATACAGAAATGCCTAGAGAAGAAAGCCTGTGGTTATTGAATCCTACTGCCTACTGCAGTGAGTTTCCTCACTGCTGACCCATATCTTCCTGTGCTTCTGCCATCATTCCCAAGTACCTATAAAGTTCTTTGTTTGATTACATTCCACTGTCATTCTGGCAATAATCGTGTTCTAACACCCTTTCCACGAAAAAGTATTTCCTAATGTCAGTCTTGAGTCAACCCTCCTATTTTCTCCATTCACACTTCACTCCACTCTGTCCTTTCTCTTCAACTTCTATCCCTGTATTTACCCCTGAAGAGCTGCACTAATGCCATATATCTCCTCTATCTTCTTCCTCATTTGCATTGTGTATGCCAAGCACCATTGTTTTGCCTTTCTTTTTTTATTTTACTTACTAGTGTTTGCTACTGTTCTTCTGTTTATTTTGTGTTTAATATTTTGTCTGTTCTTCAATTTGCATTTAAAAGTTGGTATCTTATCTCATAATTCCATAAGAGTGGGTGGGGCTACACAATAATGTATGCAAATGTTATGTTAATCAGTATACAGATTTTTGGCCAGTTGTACCTATTTTTGATGGGCCTTTGTCCAGATTTTTGATGATTCTAGGTTAAGAGATGTGAGTGAGATACAAAGATATGAGAAGTGGACTAAGTAGGTGTGGCACAAATTTCCTCAACAGGAGCCCTTGCGGAGTAGGCAGACGAAGGAGGCATAGACCTGGTAGAGTGAGCTCTAACTAGATGGAGAAGTTGCTTGCCTTGTTGAGAATAAACTGCAGAAATGCAATCCATAATCCATTTGGCTAAGGTGATGTTGGAAACAGCCTGACCTAGCATATTTGGAGAAAAAGCAATGAACAACTGTTCAGATTTCCTGTTAGATCTAGTCCTGTGTAAATAAAAACACAAATATCTGTGTACAGCCAATGAAAGCAGCATGTATTTGCCTTTACTGGAGTAATTAGGGAAGAATACAGGTAAGTGAATAGTCTAGTTAATATTTTCCATTGAGGCGAACTTTGATATGAAGGACAGATTTGTTCAAAGGGAGACTATCCTTGAAGAAAGTTATATACGGAGGTTGAGAAGACACAGCTTGCAATTCTGACACTCTTCTGGCTGAAGTAATGGCCACTAGGAAAGCAGTCTCCAAGATAAAAATTTCAACTCACATAAGCTAGCAAGTTCAAATGGTTTCTGATTAAGTCGCTGAAGTAATAAGGTAAGATCCTAAGGAGGGGAAAGGTCTTTTATCGGAGGTCTGAGATGAAAAACCCCTTTCATAAAAGCCTGACATAGTTTAGAAGCAGAAACAGTAGAGGGAAAACTATCACCCTTCCCTAATGGAAATTTCTGATAGCCACAAGTTGCAACTTTATAGTGGAAAAATTAGCTCCATTCTGGAAAAGCGAACTAAGAAACATAAGGATGTCCAGGACTGAAGTAGAAAAGGGATTAAGGGATCAATATTCCTCTGTGAAGCCCAAATGGAAAAATCTCTTTTATCTACTACGATACACTTTCTTGGTGGAAGACTTCTGAGAAGCAAGAATAATTTCCCTGACTGGTGAACGTAGCCTGGACTTTCGTAGAATTACTGGAAGTGGAGAAAACAAGTGGTCAGTTTGAGGGATCAAAGATTGCAATCTGGTGTTCTGACAGATGTGAAATCAGATCCTGCCTGGGATCCACTATCCATGGAGGATATTTGGTGTAAGACCGCAGGAAGGGGAAGCATACCTGATGAGGCCAGTAAGGGGCAATGAGGATTAGACTGGTCTTCAACCTGCTGGCTTTCTGTAGAACTTTGAATATCAGGGGAATCAGAGCATAAGCATAGAGGAAACCTGGGGGCCAGTCGTGAACTAGAGCATCCCTGGGTGACTCCCCCAAGGGCGGATCAGAGTGAAGTACTTGCTGTACTTGTTGTTTAGGGGAGAGGCAAAAAGGCTGCAGCAAAGCTGGCCCCAATGGCTAAATATTTGATTTGTTACTAAATGGTTCACGGAGCACTCGTGTGGACTTAAGATCAATCTGCTCAGTCTGTCTGATTCCTTCGGGATGTGTGTTGCAATGAGAAAACTGTTTGAAGAAATTGCCCATTCCCAAACCCCCATGGTCTCCCTGCACAAAGGGTATGAATGGGTTCCCCCTGCTTGTTGATGTACCAAACCAGCAACATATTGTCTGTCAGAACTGCAACTGTCCCACAGGAAGGCAATCCTGAAAGGCTTCCAATGTCAGGAGGACTGTCCTCATCTCCGGTACATTTATGTGCAATTTGGTCTCTGTCATGTCAAGTCAAGTCAAGTCAAATTTTATTTATATAGCACCTTACAGACAAAAAATGCCACCAAAGTGCTTCACAAAATACAATAAATACAACATTAAACATAAGCAATCATCCCACACTATTAAAAGCTAACTCATAAAAATAGTTTTTTAGCTTTGATTTAAAAACTGCCATAGAGGAGGACTGCCTAATATAAAGCGGAAGCTCATTCCAAAGCTTTGGAGCTGCAACTGAGAAGGCTCTATCTCCTCGCATCTTTAATCGTGTCCTCGGAACTACAAGCAGGGACAAATCTTCTGAACGAAGTGCCCTAGTAGGAACATAAGGATGCAACATCTCTGCCAAATATTTTGGGGTTAAACCATTCAGAGCCTTATAAACCAATAACAAAATTTTTAAATAAATCCTATAAAAAACAGGTAACCAATGTAAAGCTGCCAATATAGGCATAACATGATCAAATTTACGCTTGCCTTCCAAAAATCTCCCTGCAGCATTTTGAACAAGCTGTAATCGAAGTAAAACACCATGACTCACTCCAAATAAAATGGAATTACAATAGTCTAGACGTGAAGTTATAAATGCATGCAACACAATTTCAAGATCATGTCTAGTCAAAAATGGCTTTACTTTAGCCAAACATCTTAAATGATAAAAAGAAGATGCCACAACCCCATTTACATGATCCCTAAAACATAAATCTGTATCTATCTTCACTCCTAAATTAACAACAATATCCTTTAAATAAGGAGTCAATTCACCACAATCCACCATAGAGGAATCAGTGTAACGGCTTGGACCAAAGAGCACTACTTCTGTCTTCCCTTCATTAAGACTTAAGAAATTTTCCATCATCCATGTTTTAACCTCACGCAACCAATCTAAAACCTTCAATATTGATCGATCACTAGCCTCATCCAAAGGCAGATAAAGTTGGCAATCATCAGCATATAGATAAAAATCAATATCATACTTCCGCAATATATCCCCCAAAGGCATGATATATATACAGAACAATAAGGGCCCCAAAATTGAACCCTGTGGAACTCCCCAAGGAAGATGCAAAAAAATCAGAAGAATAACCACTCATGGACCACATTCCTTGGACCATCTTTCCCTGAAAATCCCTCCCACCCCAAAAGGGAGGCATCCATGGTCACCGTGGCTGTAGGAGGGGGGAAGAATGAAAGGTCTGCTGAAATAGAGGTTGTCTTCAAGGATCCACCACTGAAGATGACACCGGCAAATCAGAGTTAGCCTGATTGGGGTTGACAATAAATGGCACAGAATAGACCATTGGACCGCTAGGGTCCACTGCAGAACTCGCATGAAGAACCTGCCTAGGGGCACTAGAATAATGGCAGCTGACACGGATCCTAGGGCCATGAGGACCAGTTGAGCTGGTGGTGCGGGGGTGTCTAGCAAAAGTTGAACTTGCTGTCCCAAGGTTCTTATTCTCTGGGGGGGGGGGGGCTGCTATCTGTGTGATTGTGTTCAACTGCATTCCTATGAATTTGATGTCCTGTACACCAAGCATCTTGTATTTCGCCATGTTTACTGTGATTCCCAGGTGATGGAACAGTTGCAGCATAACCTGAATAGCCTGAAGCAATTGATGCCTTGTAGGTGCTGTTAGGAGCCAATTGTCTAGGTAAGGAAACACCTGTAATCCTTGCAGACAGAAGTAAGCTGCAACCACTGCCATGCATTTGATTAACACCCAGGGGGGTAGTGGTGAGGTCAAAGGGCAGTGCTCTGAACCAGCTATGATTTGGCCCCAGCCTGAGGCTCAGATATCTCCTGGAACACCTGTCAATTTTGATATGATAGTATGCGTCCTGGAGATCTACAGAGCACATCCAGTCATAAGGGGAGAATGAACTGTATTGTAGCCATGCAGACCTTCAACTTCTTTATGAATAAGTTAAGACTGCTCAGATCCAAGATGGTTTGAAGGTCCCCTGTTTTCTTTGGAACCAAAAAGAAGCATGAATAAGTTCTGCATCCTAGTTGCTTGGTTGGGACCTGCTAGATGACTCTTTTGTCTAGAAGTTTTTGAACTTCTAGAAGGGCACTCCCCCTCTGACTGGGTGGCACATCAGGGAGATACATGTCGGAACTGGGAGGAGAAAGGGAAAAGGAATATAGTAATCTCTGGAAATTATATTTACCACCCAGGTGTTGTTTGTTACGTTTGTCTATGCTAAGGAATAAAATAGTTTACCAGTACCACGGAAACTGCACATACTACAGGTAACAACTGTTTATTTCATATATATATATATATATATATATATATATATATATATATATATATTAATATTTAATATATATATTTACTATGTATATATAGAGAGAGTTTAAGATTGAGTGTCTGTTTTTATAACTGATGAAGCAGTGCTTACTGTGAAAGTACTTTATAGTTGTGAATAAACAGTTGTTACTAGTAGTACATGTAGTTTGCGTGGTTCTGGTACACTATTTTATTCTTTACTGTGGACTTATTCTTGTGGTTGTACCAGTTTACTGACAGCTTTTCTTTTTCTTTGTCTTTAAGTTTGTCCATGCTTCTGGGTGTAAGGAAAGTCTGGCCCTGACTGCCTCCAGAGTAGGACAGCCAGCAGTGCTTCAGAAGCACTAAAAGGGCCTGTCAGAGAAAGGCTCTCTGAAGCCCTGATTTTGTGGACCCCCAATCCCTCTCAGGCAATGTCTACCATTAAATCCTCTCCCTTCATTTTGCGAATTGGAAAAAGGTCCTTGGGACTTAAGCAACCAAATTTTCTTCCCACTGCGTTGGTTCCTGGAGAAGGTCCGTTGGAGAAAAGAGAATTTAATCCCTAAGGCAGATAAGGTCTTCTCTTCCTGTTCACTGTGGGTGAGTATCTCTTTTACTGATGGCCCAAACAAGGAGGAACTGTCAAAGGGGGCATTAATGAATGACGCCTTAATGAGGTCCACATACCCACACAACCTCATCCAAGCATGTCTCCTGAGGGATATGCCTGAACCAGCCACTCGTGAGGTTCCTTCTTCAGAGTGGGAAATTAACCTCATTGAGGAATTAGCAATAGAGGGCATAGTGGTCAGCTAGGGAGAAACCTTCTTAAGGTCCTCCTCCAAAAGTGACTGTGTCAGAGACGTATAGATTTCCTTAATCAAATCTCTCTGAAGGCACATGAAGTGTGCCAAATAATTCAATGCTCTCAGCGTAAATGTGGCTGAGGCATATACAAACTTTTCATGCCTGTCCAAAGCCCTAGATTCCTTGTTCTGGGGATGAACAGTGGACCTCTGTTAAGCTATCTCCTTCTTGGTGGCTGCTGACACCACAATGGCATCAGCTGAGACACTTTACTCCAAAAAGGGCGGTCACTAGGGTGGCTAAAATATTTGTCCTCTCATTTAGGAATGGTCTCCGTGGTGTCAGGCTCCTTCCAAACCTGGCTGGCGATAAGGTCAATGAGCTGGTCCGTGGAGTGGGGTGGGGGACGCCAAGGATGTTGATGGGCTCGTCCCAAATGCCACCAGGAAAATTGCTTCTGAGGAAGGAGGGTGGGAAGGCTAGCCACCCTTTTTACTTCAGAATTTCTAAGATATCACCAAAGGAAATATCATCGGGTGGAGATAGGGGGGACCCTTCCCCTTCAGCAAAATCAGTGTCCTCTGTCAGTGACTCAAAATGGGAGTCCAGGTGCTTCCTCTTCCACCAGCACTTCCAAGGAACCTTCTCTACAGGGTTCTCAGGGAGGACTCGGGAAGACAGGGGGACCCCTTGCTGAGGGGTAGGCTGGAGGCTTTCCAGGAATGGCTGACCATGGATTGGACAGATGGGAGCAAAGCCCTGATCCACAGGGGACTGGGTAGGGACTGACAGAAGAAGGACCATATTCTGAGGTGTAGAGAATGCCCTCTCTTTCACCTGGAAGGCCGATGATGCCGGGAGAAGCTGCCCTCCCACCCCAGGAGCCAAAGCTGCCAAGGGAGAGAAGGACAAGGGACAGAAGAACAAGGTCTTCCTGGATCTGACACCTCCAAAAAGTACCATCTCCGAACGATCAAAGGCCAAAGCCCCCAGGGAAAGGGGCAGCTCTGAAAAGGTCGGAGCCGACACCAGTTCCAAGGACCCGGCACTGACATCTTAGATCCAGGATCCACTCTGCTCTGAAGGAATCAGAGCCAAGCTGTTCTGAGACACTGTCGGTGTCAAAGAAAGGGATATTCTGCACTCTGATGACAGTCCTCTCGGGAGTGCCAGGCCCTACAACTCCAAAGCCGAAAGTCCGATCAGAGGAGGAGGAGGGTGTGGTATAAGAGATGCTATTCTCATGGGTTGGAGGCAAGATTGCCAGCAGGATCTGGACTTTGAGAAAACTCATCATCTGATCCATATTGGAGTGGGACACCCAATAGGATCTACAGGAGACAGAGGAATGGATCAATCTGACCGGCGACAGGTTGGGCTGGATGGTTAGGACAGGTGAACGAGATTTACTCTGATAAGAAGTATAGTTCTGGGACCTCTGATCCGGGTGTGTCTGACCTGATGGAATCTGCTCTGGAGATGAGGATCTGTGGTGCTGTACTATCTCCACAGGCTCCAAGTGACTGCTCGGACCTGAAGAATGGGGGTCTGGCAGAGAGGAAGGCTTGGCCAGCACTGGCTCTACTGGATCCAGGAGCCCTCTTGGATCCGTAGAGAAGTGAGAACTGGAGGGATCTGAAGACGGTGGATCTAGCAGCCTCCTGCGCTTCTCAAAAGCTGAAGCCATGGTCCCCTAAGTAGCTGAGGGGGCACGCTTCTTTAAGACAGGGGTCTGGGCTCCAGAGGCCAGCAGAAGACCTCTCAGGGTCAGCTTGTCACGCCAATCAGTGAGGGCTTGGGGACTGAAGGCTGAGCAGATATTACATGGCATCTCCAAGTGCCCAGGTCCCAGACAATACAAACACCTTTTGTGGGCATCTGATTGGGGAATCTTATGCCCACAAGAGGCACACCTCTTAAAACCAGAGGGTTTGTCAGAACCCACCAACTTGTTAGACATACTTGAGAAATAACACACAAGCACAGCACACACACACATGTGCACACACACGCACGTGCACATACTGCACACATACACACACACACACACACACACACACACACACACACACACACACACACACACACACACACACACACACACACACACACACACACACACACACACACACACAGACTAATACTAGCTAACTATTAACTCAAAGATATGGGGAAAGTTTTTTTTTTTAAATAGTGAAAGAGACAGAGAAAAACAGAAAGGAGAGGTGGGAGAAAGCCCTAACACCAGTGAAAAATCTAATGGACAGGAAAAAATACCTGAAAACGAAGGGGAGGTTAACAGTATAGATACAGAAAAGCTATAAACTAACAAGGAGAGAGAAAAAGGCTATAATAATACAGAAATAAATGGAAAAAAAATGTACTTAACTGACTGGAGGCTCAGAATCACTTCTGTGTTGGAAGATGGCAAACAAGATCTGAGGGTTTGAAGAGGAGTGAGGCATTATGGGAGAGGGAGGAGTTTGAGGCTCAGATTGTATGTCTGGAAGAAATGGCCAAGTCAGATCCGAGGACAGATCTGAAGAACCATTTGTGATGCATAATGAAATGCACATCATCAGACTGTAAAGAAATAATGCCATCATCTCCACCCCCACCCCCCCCACAAGCTACAATGACCTTTTGTGTACATATTTGAACAGGGCTGGTTTTAGACTAAGTGAGGTTCAGGGAAGAAGCTACTACAAAGCCAATGTCAAAATCCACTTATACATCCTTGCTATATGGGGACAACCACAAGCTCTGAAGGCGTGCACAGTTTGTAATGCATTGTACCCCTTATTTTTGAGAATAAAAGTTATGTACTCACCATAATGTTCCTTGAATCTGACTCAGCCACTTCTTTTAGCTTGTGGAACACAAACTCTCAAGTTTCCCCCATAACCATAATGCCCTAGGCATCTAACATACCGCAGATCTTGTCTGCTGCCCCTTATACCTGCGTAGCATAAGGAAAAAAATAATACAACACAATCTGGGACTCAAACAAAGGAACAGTAGCTCCTCCAGCATCTTTTGATCCTTCCAAAAGTTAAGTTAAGTTAGGAGTTGGTTGGTGGGAGGGAAGTTGAGGAAGAATGAAAATGGACAACAAAGATGGAACGTTATGGTGAGTACATAACTTTTTATATGGTGTTGCCATTTTCATTCATTCCATAACTGATGGGACAGAGTCCCCATCTACCTGAATCCCTGGTAGACTCTAAGGAATGTTATTCTTGAGTACTGTAGAGCTTCACTCTTCCCCTCAAGACCAGATCCATTTTTTAATGAGTAATAAAGGTATGCGGATTGGACAAGTCGCAACCATGCAAATATCATCCATCAAAATCCTGGATAAAAGGGATGATGAAGTTGCCATGGATCTGGATGACTGGGCTTTTTAAAGGTTTTGGCAAAGCCAGGCCAAACTTTTTATAAACAAAAGATACACAATCTGTCACACAAGTTGATAAAGTTCCTTTCAAAACTGGCTGATCCAATCTAGTTTCTGACATGGATACAAATAATTGATCTGACTTTCGAAATTTCTCTGATCTGTGAAGATAAAAGCATAATTGTGAACATGTAACATGAAGTGCAAAATATATTCACCTTTTTTTAAAAATTTCGGAAAGAATATGGAAAGGTAATAATTTGATTAAAGTTAGATCCTAACACCAACTTAGGAAGGAAAGAAGAACTGGTTCTTAAGGACACTCTATCTTTATGAAAAACTAAACAGGGAGGCCTAGAAGATAAAGCTTGACATTCTGAAACTCTTCTTGCCAATGTTATGGCTATAAAAAATATAAACTTCCAAGTCAGATATCACAATTCACATTATGCAGCTGTTTCAAATTGACTCTAGGTTAGGGCTTGTAATATTAAATACAGATCCCAAGGTGGAACAGAGTCCTTGAAAGGTGGTTTGAGTAGAAAGGCTCCCTTTATAAGGGCTTTAAAGTACAATTACCAACTCCAATATGACAACTGGAAATGGCAGCCAACTGAACCCTGACCATAGAAGGGCTATCCCTTTCATTAAAGATAGAAGCCAGAAATTCAAGAATTTTATATTCTAGTGTTGAAAAAATGTCCATGTCTAGATGTTGTGCCCAAGGGACAAATCTTTTCCATCTGCTCTTGTAAATCTGCCTAGTGGAAGGCTTGTGGGAAGATAAAAGAATGTGGTGCACTGGAGAAGAGAGCTTAGTAGTCTGGCTATCAATGGAATTGGAGAAACTATGCAGTTAGTTTTGGGACCAAGATGTCCAGGTGAGTCATATCTCTTGGGTGAGACAGGAGGTCTGGAACTGGATCAAGAATCCAAGGTGGGTAAACTAGATGTGGCCAAAGGAAGGGAAACCAAATCTGTCGAGGCCAATAAGGGGCAATGAGGATGACTTTGTTCTTCAATCGAAATTCTTTCTGTAGGAATTTGGGGATTAAGGGGGTAGGGGGATAAGCACAGAGAAGACCTTGGGGCCAATTGTGAAGGAAAGTGCCTCTCGGTGACTCCCCCAGTGGACGGATTAGGGCAAAGAACCTGCTGTATTTGTTGTTCAGGGGAGATGTAAATAGGTTGCAGTATGGCTGGCCCCATTGATGGAAAATCATTTCTGCCACTTCTGTGTTGTGAGACCACTCATGAGGTAATAAGATGGACCAGCACAACTTGTCTGCTATCACGCTGGATTTCCCCCTGTATATGTGTTGCTATCAGAAATCGATCTGAAGAGATCACCCACTGCTACATTCTCATAGCTTCTCAACACAAGGGGTAAGATCCAGCTCCTCATTACTTGTTGATATACCATACTACAGACATATTGTCCATTTAAACTGCAATAGTTCCGGAAGGGAGATAGTCTTGGAATGCCTGCAAAGCTAGGAGTATTGATCTCATTTCCAGCACATTGATATGCAAGTCAGTTCTTCAGGGGACTATGTGTCTTAAATAGTCTTCCCCAAGAAATGCCCTCCCCACCCAATATGGGAAGCGTCTGTGGTCACTATGACCTTAAGCTGAGAGAGGATGAATGGATTACTCTGTGATATGTGATCTGAATGAATCTACCACCAAAGGTATTTTTTGCAGGTCTGAGTTGTGCTGATTTTGGTGGACATAGGTTGATGTAACATGGACCACTAGGCTACTAACATCCACTGGAGGATTCTCATATGGTATTTTCCTATTGGGAGTAGTACAATTACTGTGGACATCGATCCCAGGGTCCGTAATATCTTTCGAGCTGGCAATACTGATTTCTTGAATATCCTTCTGACCTAAATACGTGAATGGTTTGAAGCCTAGGTAATGGGAGAGACACTGTCATTGATGTTGCATTGAAAATGTCCCCTATGAATTCTAATGTCTGAGATGGTTGAAATTGAGATTTGTTGTAGCTGATTGTAATGCCTAGGTTGGAACAAATTTGGAGCACATATTTTCAATCTGCTATCAGCAGATGCTTGGTCGAGGCAGTTAGGAGCCAGTCATCTAGATAAAGAAACACTCGGAATCCCTGCAGTCTGAAGTGAGCTGCTACTACTGCCATGCATTTAGTGAACATCCTGGGGGCAGGGGTGAGACCAAAGGGGAGTGCTCTGAATTGATAATGACAAGCTCCCTACAAGATGCACAGATATCTCCTGGATTGTCTGTTCATTTTTATGTGATAGTACGCACCCTGGAGATCTACTGAGCACATCCAGTCGTCCTTGTGCATCTGGAACTTGGTATGCTGAGCCAGTTTTGTTCAGATTGCTGAGATCCAAAATTGATCTTCAGTTGTCTGCTTTCTTTGGCATTAAAAAGAATCTTGAGTATGTTCTGGATCCTTTCTGGTTTGGGGAGACTCCTTGAATGATTCTTTTTTCTAAAAGCTTTTGAATTTTCAAAGCTGCCCTTTTTCTATGACTGGGTGGAATGTCAGAAATTCTGTTCTGTAACTGTGGAGGTTGGGAAAAGGGAATTATATAGCCTCTGTAAATAATCCTTTGCACCCATGTATCTTTTGTTATATCCAGGCTCTCTGGTGTAGGGATAAGTGACTGTTGACTGCCTTCAGAGGTGGGCAATCGGGCCTCCTTTCAATAACGCTGATAGGGTCTCTCAGAGAAGGAATCTCTGGACCACTGGTTTTGCGGGCCTCCTCTGCCACGTAGGTGGCATCTCCCATTTGAGTTCCCCCATCTGCGCTTGGGGGAACTCTCTCCACATGGATCATGGAATGAACCTTGGGATTTCCTGAACCACATCTTTCAACCACCTCGTTCATTCCTGGAAAAGGTTCTTTGAGAAGTCAAAAAATGTACTCCAACAGAAGACAGGGTCTTACCATCTTTCTCACATCTGGAGAGTGTGTTTTTCACTTAGGGCCGAATAGCGAACTTCTGTCAAAGGGAGCATTGACGAATGATGGCTTGAAGGGATCTGCAAAGTCACACAGATGTATCCTGGCATGCTTCCTGATGGAAATGCCTGAACCCGCTGCTCTTGAGGGTCCTTCAGCTGTATGTGAAATAAGCTTCATGTAGGAGTTTGAAATAGACTGAAGGGTCGCTAACTGTAAAGCAATATAAGACTCTGCCTCAGCAGTACTAGTCCCTGAGAGGGATTTTGAGAGTTCCTTGATCAAATCCCTCTGTAAGCTAGTAAAGTATGCCAAGTAATTCAAGGAACTAAGAGCAAAGTCCACTAATGCATACATATGCTTCCCAAACCTGTCCAGCACCCTAGACTCCCTGTTAGGGGGAAGAAGAGAAGAACTCTATATCGTGAGTTCTTTTTTAGTGGCTGCCGCCATGACTATTCCATCCACTTTGTTCCATAATTTCCTTCCCTTCAGTGGTGCCAGGATCCTATCTGGCCTCTTGAGGATTGGCTTTACAGAATCTGGTTCCTTCCAAGCTTGCTGAGAGATCAAATTGATGAGCTCATCAGTGGACAGAGTCACCCAGGAAGTAGATGGACCAGTACCAAATGCCTCCAGGAATACCGATTCTTCTTGAGAAGTGCTGTCGGCAAACCATCCACCCCTCTGTTTCAGGACCTCTAAAATGTCTCCAAATGAGACGTCATCAGGTGGTGATCTTGCGGACCCTTCCCCTTCATCAAAATCAGTATCTTCTGTCACTGACTCCTGAGGGGAGTCCGATTGTCTACTCTTGCATCTCCTCTTCCTAGGGACTTCTACGGCGACATGTTCTGGAAAAGTATCAGAAGAGATAATTATGCCCTGTGGGGTCATCTGGAGAATTTGGGCTGGCTGCCCCTGTGCAGTAGAATGCCGAGGCTCATGACACAAAGACATCTGAAAACCAGAGGGAAGATCCAAGGGGGGAGGAGCCATATGATCTCTAACACAGACTCTTTCCAGGGAGAAGGAAACTGTCGGTACTGAGAAGGCATGTCTCTGGACCGATGGCTCCTTCCAGCCAGGAGACATTGCACCCGAGGCAGGAGTCAGAAATGAGCTATGGAATGCCGAGGCTCTAAGGGGCAGAGATAGCTCTGAAACTTTGGAGTCGATTCTAACCTCTTGGATCTGACAACTAAGTTGCGCGTCCAAGAGCCATCCAATTCCGAAATGCTCAGAGCCAGCACGCTCACAGAAGTCACGGGATCTGAAGACAGAGGCACCTTTGGATCCAAAACAGACAGCTCCAGGAGTCTTGAATCGGAGGGCTCCAGAACCAAAGAAAGGATCGGAGAAGGAGCCATAACTGGTGGGGTTTATCATTCTGTCCACATCTGCTTCAGTGAGACTTCTGGATGAATGGGAATGGAATGGAGGGAAATCTGTGTCTTTTCAGGAAGGGCAATGGGAGATGAGAGGGAAATGGATTCAGGAAGGACACATACCTTGTTCATGGTAGATGTCTAGACTCTCAATGGTGTCTGAAGTTGTCGGATCCTAAGGTTTTTTTGTCAGATCCAAGGTTTTCTGAGTCTTCTTCCAAAGCTCCAAGGTCAGATCCGAGGAAGATTAAGAAGAGCTACAATGCTCCGAAGGCCTCTTTTTTGCCTCCTTTTTCTCATGTTTGACCTCCAGTCGGTGACTCTCCAAAGGCCAAAGGAAGAAGGCCTTTGAGGATTAATTTTTTTTTCTGTCAATAAGAGCTGTTGGGTTGAAAGCTTTACAAATGGAGCATGAAGCTTGCAAATGCTCTGGTCCCAGGCAATGCATGCAGGGATTACTGGAATAGGACAACATGAGCTTATGCCTGCATTTGCTGCATTTTTTAAAACCTGACCTTTTATCTGACATGATAATGACAACATACAGTGATAACCACAGTACAACACCAGAACAAAAAAAAAACAAAACTAACCAGAAATACTACAAAAACTCCTACTACTCTTTTTTTTTAAACAGAATTAGAGGAAAAAACAATACAGGTACCAAAAATGGTATTTAGAAAATACCAGCTAGCAGTAAGGGAGAGAAAAAATTACGAACTTTGGTAATTAAGAATTACTCGTAGTAAGAAGAAAAAAAGGGAAACTAGAAAAAATGATAAGTGGTAAGGAGAAAAATAGAACAATTACCAGTGACGGTAATTAAGAACTAGCAGCGGTAAACACAAAGGAATAAATAGGTAAAGGGAGGATAACAAATAACGGTTCAAAAGCTATTAGTAAGCAAGTCTGAATAACTTATAATTTTTTCACAAAGTACACTCGAGATCTTTAGAGACCACGTCCATTCTCAATGGTGGCAAACGAAATCTGGGGAATGAGGGGGACTGTTGAACTGTGGGTAAGAGAGGAGCTTCAGAGTTTGTAGTATCCACGAGCTGTGAAACAGCGGCCGAGTCAGCTCTAAGGATTGGATCCAAACCCATATGTTGATGAATGAATGAAAATTGACAACATCAGATCAAAAAAATTAAAAAAAATGAGAAAGAAACACATTCAGCAGAGAGCCACACTGAAAGAGGCCAATTTTTCTTCATTTTATACATCAACAAATATATATAGCTAGTCAGGAACCAGAAAATAAAGCACTGTAAACAAGTAAAAATATTAGACATCACAGGCCCTGCTGACAAATCATTAATTTAAGCAGTTTATTAACTGAATAGCATTTTCCTCATCATATTTCTCTGTTAATCTGGTCTTTCTGCCACTATCCTCTTGGTTAAGTAAAACTGCATTTAATTTGAAACACCAGAAGTACCACAGAGATTCATCAGTCATCGTCACTGCTTTAAAATGGCATGGTTTAAATCTTGCGAGGTAAGTCAGCAGATTACTGATTGGGAGAGATCATGTGTAACTACACAAACTAGCAGTTTTCTTGGGATACGAAAACATTAGAACACAATAATAACAAATGTAATTAGTTTAGTCCTAAGGGAACCATCAGGATAGTTCTCAGCTATAAGACGGCTGTCCAGAAGGGTCATTTCCTACTGCTGGGTCAGCAACATTTTAGCTTACCCATAGCATAGAGAAACCAGCACCTGCTGTTGCATCTCAGTAATATAAACAGTAGTGATGCAATGACAGATGAATGAAAACACTCTGTATAACCCACAGGCTTCCTGCTGATAATGCCATTATTGAGAATTCCCAGATGTTAATAAATAAATAAGCAGGCAAGTAAATAACTAAACATCAGTTAGTTAATCAAGCAAGAAAGACTCTGATTAGTGAGGCTGTGTTAGGATTGTAAACCAGGCTGCATCTGAGTACACTTGAAAATTATGTTAAATTATGGGTATACAAAACAGACATTCTTGTTATACAGCTGAACATTTTATATAATAAACACTGCAGTCAGTAAACTGGCCTGACACTTGCAGCTCAACTATACAACTGAAGTTAGTATGATTTATAACACAGAATAAGGAATGTTGTTGCTCGCCCTATCTATGATTATGATCTTATGATTGGCAGACATCCATTAAGTGCTATGTGCCAGAATGCTAATGACAGACAGAGAGAGGTGTTTATTTATATACACTTTTAAAGTGAAACAAATTAAACTTATGCCAGCACTAACCTTGTCTCCCTTACTTCCAGTTTCTCCCTAGGGAAAAAAAAAGAAAGAGACAAAGCATTAATGATATTCCCCTCTTACGTTTCACTTTAGCATTCAAATGTGTACTCTGCATGTCCACTAAATCCATTAACTTTTAAATAAGAATGACATTTTATTAAACGGTAATCCCTGTTTGAGTGACACAGTATGCTTTAACTGTCCTTATTTATGCCATAGGCTGAACATATCCCACGCTAAGCACTTCATTTTCACTTTTAAACATGTGGAAACAGAATCTACATAAAGCATGCATAACTGGTTGATTGAAATGCCGAATATTTGCTTTATTTTGATTATAGGTTATTTTCTTTATATATATACGTGTGGAAGCAAGATAATGTCTTCACGGAATTCTAAGCTTGTAACATTAAAGCCTTCCAGCTAGAAAATTTGCATTCATGCTTCATAATAGGATAACATGAACTGTGCATCTATTATATAGCCCATTTTTTTCCTATCTGAAATGCTAATTTCCTATAGCGGATAAATTCTACACTAACAGCAGACAACTGCTCTAGTGCACAATATTTAGTTGCTGCAGTATCAATAAGTCATTATAAAGAAAACAGATATGTAGAATTGTTTAATTTTCTGATTATAGAATGACTGTATTCCAGCAATTCCTTCCCAGTGCTACTGCACAAATATTATAAACAATATAAGAAATGAGGTAGACTTCTATATTCTTATTAGATACATGCCTGCTCGTGATATCTAATTGTGTTATCATTTAACTTTTATGCTGAAATTACTGTCTTAGTGGCTGCAAATTGTATTGTTAGCCTAATAATTAATTAAGATTTAAATTCTAGTACTGTGCCTACCATTGCTAGTGTATTTTTTTACTGCTTTTTTCTTTTGCAATTGTTATTGCACAAAGTACAGAGTATTGTCTGCACTTAAACTATAAAAAAATGTTCCTTAACCCTTTATAGAAGAATCACTTATTGTTTTACTGTGCTGTTTCTCCCAAGGTGTAGCTGAGAACGGTCTCCAGACCCATCCACTAACCCATCCTGGGATGCAGAAAGGATTAATGCACCACAAAGACTTGTCCTCTGAAGTGAGTTATTTCCCAGGGATTCAGAGACCACAGTACCACTAAAGCAGTAAGAAAGATCCATCCTGTACTGCAGCCAGTGGTCTTACTGAACGAGTTACATGCAAATGCAGCAGTCCTGGGGCATGTCTAATACTAATTAGCCATTTACTCTGCCCTGCAATTATTATTAACATCTGAACAGCTTGGCAGAGTAATTCACAGAATAGTGCTACTCTCTTATTTGGCATCTGAAGTGGAAAAAAGGGTCAATGTTATCTTTTGACAGGAACTTCCAAGATGGATGCACATTGAGTAACAGCTTAACTCTAGCTCTCCAAGTGTGAAAATAGAAACTCAGCAGAGAAGGCCAGTAGACTTTTGTGTTTCTGGGTAAAATTCAGTAAGTAGTAAGCGTACTGCCTGGATGCCAGGAAAAAAAAAAAAAGAAATACAGAGCACCAGGAAAAAAAACAGCTAAAAAAACGTAAGGAAGAAACATTGTCTAGGGAAAGTTCTGTAGCTGTTCAGCAAAAAGCAATGCAACCTCCAGACATGACTTCCAGTAACCTATAGAAGATATAAGGAAACTGCATACAGACCTGGTTAAAAAAAAAAAAAAAAAAACACTGATGGAGTATACCAATACCAACAACAAAAGCTGGAAAAATGGAAGAAGCTTTAAACAGATATTCAGATGAGGTGATAAAGCTGCAAAAATCAGAGGCTGAAAGGAAGAAAAGGAAGAAAAGGCTGGCTGAATATGAGACTGCCCAGAAAGAGATGTTTCAAAAAATAATAGAATTAGAGGACAGAGCACAGGGGGAAAACAGGAGATTTTCAGCTATACCAGAGAAGCTGGAAGGAACAAACTGCAGTAATTTTATGAAAGCACAAATAAGCAACGGGACTGGTATTCCACAGCAGTTGTTGTTAGCTGAAAGGGCACATTGTGTGTATGCTCCAAAACCTGGGCATGAGAAAGCAATCTAGACATTTAATAATAAAGATGCAAAACTACCAGCAGAAGGAGTTGATTCTGACAAAACTGTAGCAGAAGGACAAAATACTAAAAGTGGGAGACAGCAGAGTGCTTGTGGAGAATGATTACTCATTGTACACTAGGAAGAAGAGGAATAAATTAATTCCACTATTCACGGATTGTCAAGATGCAGGTGTGAGATTCAAACCACTGAGCCCTGCTGTCTTCAAGATATTCTTCCCTGGAGGGACAAAATCATTTTCTGATGAAGTACATGCTAAGGAGGAAATACAAAATTTTGTCCAGCAAAAAGTGAGCTGTGAAACAGAAGCAGATTTTGTTTCTTGTTCTTCTGGTAATAAAGGCCACAGAGAGACTTTACCTGTAAAACCTTTTCCATTGTTTCAACAGAAACATTGGAGAGAAAGAAGGGAGCATGAGAGCTGACTAGAAGAATCAAGAGTATGTTGGAAATGAAGCAGAGACAGGATTTTAGAGATGGAGTTGAACAGTAATAAAACCAGAAACTTAATGTGGGATTACAGTGCAGTCATTATATTTGTGAAATATGACAGATAAGGAATTCTGGAAATATTGGACTTTTTCAGATTGTTTTGACTTGTAGGGGACTCTAAAATATATGCCCTAGTTCACGTCATTAAGGTTCGTAAAATGCTTTGGGGAAGGGAACAGAGGGAAGAAAGTTAACTGTGAGTAAAAAAATGTTTTTCTTAATAGTACTATTTTTGTGGTGTATGGTTTTCTTTGCATGCTATAAAGTAAAGTTTATGCAGATATTTTTAAGTGTAATGGGGATTGTAAATAGGTGCTGGTGATCTTTTTTCCCTTTCTTTCTCCCTTCTCTCCTTCGCCTTGTCCAGTTTTAAGAAATGTAGCACTGCAATGTAATAAAAAAAGCCTGGTTAAAAGAGCATGACAAAAATAAATTAATGTGGTTTTTCTGATTTTTGCATGGGGGGATGCCTGGCGTAAGGATCTTAGATTGATTTAGCAACAAGTTTAAGAGAAAGCAAGTAAATGAAAAAGAATATTGAGTATTATGAGACTTTATTTCTAGCAAATGAAATTATGCTTAGTAGCAGTTCTGTATCTGGCCCTCAGGTCTCCATGGAAATAAGCTGATAAACAGAAACTGACTGTCCAGTTCTCATGTCTCCATGGAGACAATCTGATAAAGAGAACCTGATTACAATCTGATGGAAAGTGATTGGCTGGGGAGGAGGATAAAAGAGAAACTGTTTAGGAGACTATAAAGATAAGTCAAAACAACTTAGCACTTAGTAGAAGCAAAGGCTGCACCAGTCATCTTAGCATAGATAACATCTTTTTAGGTTAACTCAAGTCTATCAGTGCGGCTGTCAGTTTGGGACATCTGTTCCTATTAGGAGGGCAAAACTTCAATATTTGAAGATGTACATAATTTTGTGTGTTAGTATTAAATTAATAGGTTTTGGGGGGGTATGAGGGTTTATTATTTTTTGAGGGCTTTCAATAAAACAAAAAACTTTTGTAAGATGTGATAGGATATGACAAGAAACAACTACATAAAAGTTCAACCTGCCAAACAGTGTATGCATGTAACACAAAAGCTGGAACTAGACATTTAACAAAAAATGTGTTATACATAAAGGGTGGGAATAATAACCCAATACAGTGATGCTTTCTGTAATGTCTTTAAATGTCAATGGTCTTATAGATAAATACGAAAAAGAAAGAATACTGAACCATATTAAAAAATGTATACTGCAAATAGCTATGTTACAGGAGACAGTTGGAAAGAACTGAACGTGTGAATTCGATAAAGAAAGATTTTTCAGGATGGTTATTATGCAGAATATCTAGGACAAAAGAAAAGAGGAGTACTTATATTAATTGCAAGAGGAGCTCAAATAGTAATAGAAGAGGATAAAAAATATAATAATGGCAGATTTGTAGTGCTAAGGGGCTACTGGCAAGGGAAGAGGATTACACTGGGATGCATGTATATTCCACCTAAAACTGCTATAATGGAGCTTAAGAAAATTCTAGGAGAAATAATCAGTTTTCAGCAATTAATATTACTTATATGTGGGGAATGGCATTTGATTTACAGCAATGAATATGTGTCTGGGGTGAAGAAGGGAAAGTATAACAAAGGGGATTAGATTTTTGAAGAAATTTATGAAAATATTTGGAATGGAAGATGTGAATTCAGTAAAACGAGTTTGGAATTAATTTACATATTATTCCCCAAGATATAAAAACTGGCCTAGGCTAGACAGAATTTACATTTTCCAGGAATGTGTGCATTTAATTGAAGGTCTTGATATGTACCCAATAACTATTTCAGATCACGTGCCAGTAATAACTAAAATAAAAACAAAGGGCAATTTCCCACCTATCTGTTGAAAAGATAGTGGAGATTATCCAGGGGTTATTCAAGAGGATAGAAATTACTTCTGAAAATATAGCTAGAGTAGGATAAGATTAAAGTAGAGTTTAAAATTAGGGTGGAAATAAAAGAAATGGAGCTATGGGTTAAGAAGTAACAAGAACTACTTAGAGTGACTGACAAATGTTAAAGTATTGAAGAATAGGGGGGGGGGGTCTCACAGAACAAAAACAAGACCAACTGCAGAATGCTAAGCAGAAAATAGGGGATTTCCTTGATAATATACACAAGTTTAGAGAGACTGCTGTTAAGAAACTGTTTTTTGATAATAACACTAAAGCAAAAAAACTTTTAGCACAACTCAGGCAAGAGAAAGTAGAAAGGGCTGTCACCAAGCTTAGGGAGCCTATAACAAGGATGGTAACAAGAGATCCTGCCGAGGTGTTGGAAATATTTGGAAATTCTATGAAAGTCTGTACAAAGCAGAGAGTAATGAAATCAAGAAAATAGGTTCACAGGCGATTACTAGGCTAATGGCTTAACACCCATTACAAGCCTAGCCAATATAACTTGATTTTACCCAATATATGGCCCCTAGGGGCAAGAAGATGGCGTGCATTTCTGCCTATGCCTTGAGTATCTTACAGACTGCCCCTGTACATAAGGGACATAACTACTACCCTAGGTGTGAATTCGCGATTCCCCATCCATTGAGCCAAACTGCATTGGAAGAGGGCCAGGGAAGGGCTCTGCTTAATTAATTAATTTATTTATTTAACACTTACTGGGAAAGTTCCACTTGGAACAAAGCCAATTTTTAGCAGAGGCCCAGGGAGAAATGCTCCAGACATATGTCTTTGTAATGTGGGAGGAAACTACAGCACCCAGTGGAAACCCACAAAAATGCAGGGAGGACATGCAGACTCCACACAGAAGGCACTCCAGCTGAGAATCGAACTGGAGAAACTCTTGCTGTGAGGTGACAACACTACCGCTGCACCACTGCACCATCCGGATATGAATGTGAATAGGAAGCCTGTTCCAAAGAACAATCTCTGAGGCACATATCTGTCTTTCCAACATGTTTTATTTGAGCCGCTGACTAAGTTTAGATCCCTAGATCAGGTGACCCTCATGCTGTTTGACTTGTGGATGTGTAGCAGCTCCATCAAGGTTGGACTATAAGTGCCTTGTAGGTCAGGCATAGGTCACCACTTAATAGTCGGTAGGAGACAGAGTAAAGGGATAGGGCTTTTAGTCTATCTGCACAGTTCATGTTATTTACACCCTGTATTTTCTTTGTGAGGAACCTCTGAGGTTGCTCCAGCTGCTGTAAGTGCCTAGTCAAGTACATGCCAAATGGTGCACTGTACTCAATTATTGGTCTAATGAGGGCTGAGTACAGTGGGAATACAAGTTCCTTGGATATGGATACCATAACTTTAATCTTATATTTATATCATATCTTTAATCTTCTATATCTGATACCTTGCTCTTAGTCTGGGAGACTTAGGCATTGTTTTTTTATGGGTGCAAATGCTAGTGTAGTGAGGGTGCTCTGCGCTGTATATATGTATTTGCGTTCTGCTTATCGCATGTGTTTTGAAGAGAGGAGGTAGCCTTCAAGTTCAGTAAATACTTAAATCTCTTACATATTAAATCATTAATTTCGACCCATAAAATGAGTTACAGACTGAAGTTTACAACTAAATCTGTAGCTTAACTCTTTGCTTTAATTTAGGTCCTTATCAAGACGTTTATACCACTGGTACTAGTCAACCTTTTTAATTAATTTATTTGTTAATTGGGAAGGCAAACTGATCTACTGCAGGCACTTTTCTGTGCCTGTGACTGTGCCAAAAGGGTTAAAGGTAAATTTAAATCATATTTTTCTGTCACTACTTTAACCACTGTATTTCACGAGAAAACTGGAACACAAACAAAAACATTAATCACTCAGTCAATTAATAAATAAAAATCCATAGAGGCATGGGGAAAACACACAAGTTCTACACAGACATTAATAATTTATAATCCCTAGATTTTGGGTCTGTAAGGCAAAAACATTAAGCACCAAAGCTTCTCTTTTTGATAGGACGCACTACAACAGAAATGGGACAAATAGCAACTAGTGTCCCTCAACAAGCGAGCAGGCAGACACACACACACACACACACACACACACACACACACACACACATGCGCGCATGCACACACATACACACAGACATCAGTATTTTATTAAATATGTGGCTAGATAAAACATAATGAAAACTGTATTTTGCAAACACTTTTAAAGAAAGAAGTCAGATCATTATTAGCACAAGTACTATTTATTGCTAAAACAATGTCTAGGCCTTAAACCGTCCAGTTACTTTTTTGGTCATGGTTATAGGATACATGGTCATGGATATAGGAAAGCTTCACAGGTCATATGCCATCTGCCTCCCCCTCAGCATGTTCATCCTGCAGTGTTCATGACAATTGTAAAAAGTGAAACCCCTAAGATCCTTTGACAACTACCTAACTTTTAACCAACCTGTAAAAAACTACAATCATTTGGAAGTCCAACAGCTGCTTTCCTCTTCGGAAATTAGGAAAACCTACAAAAAGACTGAAACTACACTAGGTATGTTTTTCTAAAAGTGAGAGTAATATTTAATCATTAAAATCTGTACTTGTATATACAATTTGTTAATCACAAGTCCACTTATATGGTGCACTCTGCTAGTGAACATTGTTAAGCTCTAAGTCGGTTGATAATTAATGGTACTTCTAAATCATAACAACACTGTGTTCATTATGGGGGAACTCTTGCCATCCCTTAGCATACAAATATTTAGCCTGACTGAATATTCTCCTATAACCTACCAACCACATATAATTGAGATATCAACTGTGAACCTCCTAAACAGATACATCCATAGCATCTCAAGTCATAGTCCCTTTAACATAAAATAAATCCATCTGAAAACTCATTAACTTAGTGTGGCAATTCCTATCAAGGGAATCTACTCACCTCTGTAGCATAAAAGTCACAGAATGGCTTTGGGACATCCTGCATAATTTCAGGAGGGTTCTGTCCCACTCCATTTGCCCTTCTATTTTAAACTGCATGCAAGAGTGTGAAATAAGTTTATATCCATGTTAGCACGTATGCTATGCACGCATGGCTTTCCTTAAAGGAGAAGATGCTTCTTTAGCTTTTCCACTGGATCCTGGTGCCTGCCGTGTACTCACGGACGCTGTACTGAAGTGTGTACAGTGAGTATGCCACCCGACATCCCTGATCCCTGGCAAAATGGCGTGGTCTGTTGACCATCTCCTTCCATGCTGCCAAGTATTGTATCCCCTTAGAATGACACCAGAAACTAAGCCAATTATTAAAGTTGGGCATCTTTTGTTCATATTATGGCATCATCCTTGGAGAAGGTAAAATGCTGCTCAATCCTAGGCTAATACCAGCCTAGGACACATATTCCGAGAGCTACATGATGTCTCTCTTCATATAGTCTAGGGAGGTACATCTCAGGGCATTTATAACTATCTTTATTAAACCATTACACAAATGGAAATGTTCATGGAAGAATTAACTATGCCAAGGTCAGAGGTAGATGAGGCTCAATTACTAATGGTTAAAATACGAAGAGATGAGATAAAAATTGTGATGTATAACCATCTACAGGAAAGTCCCCAGAAATAGATGGTATTCCTATGGAAGTTTGGAAACTAGGAGAGGAAAAAAACTGATAAAGATCTGGAAAGAAATAGGGGACCCTAAATGAAAGACCAGCACTGGTAGAGTTTTTAGTAGAATCTAGAACAGAAGCTGCCATTAAAAAAGAATAATTACTACAGCATACAAAATACTGCTTGACAACTATAAAAATCAGTCAGAAAGGATTGGGAAGAGAGACTGGATAAGCAATTCACAAAGAAACAATGGGCGTATATATATAGATATATATATATATATATATATATATATATATATATATATATGTCTCCCAAATATGCAACAGAATCTAGAAGATTTAGGATTTTTGCTTGGAAATGTTTACATAGATATTTTTATACTGCAATCGTCAAATACCTGATTAAAACTAACATAATTATTGAAAAGCATTAAAAATGATAACAGAAAAATGCAGGCGTGTACATCATAAAATTAACATAATTAAAATGCTCACTATTTGTAGAAAGCAACTTGTTTTGCTGCTTTTTCACATTTAAATAATGTTTTAATGCTTTTCAATAATTATGTTAGTTTTAATCAGGTATTTGATGATTACTCATGAACGTAGTATGTTTTTTAGGGTTTAGTTATACAGTGATGGTTTTAAACCCATTTAGATATTTATTGTTAACATTTACATATTTAATGGCTGCTGACATCTGATAGGCTGTTTTATTAAGTGTTGAGTATATTTAAATGTCTTGATTAAGTGCTTCCAAATGACTCTGAAGAAGCCAGATTGTCACTGGCAAAAGCACTTAGTTGTTTGGGCTTATTTATTGTGTTATCAATAAAGCAGAATTCTCTGGCCATTTCTGGTCGTTTTTTATTTTCAATTACCAATTTTTTCCCTTGCTGGGCTACATCCTGCTTAATTGGGAACATATTTTCTGGAAGTGAGCTGAGGTGGTGGACTTTAAGGATTCCCTGTGGGATGCACTGTCGAAGATGCTGGATAGGGAGATTGGTGTGACGAGGGAGATGATTTTTCTGTGCTATGATGCAGAATCAGAATTGCCTAGGCATGGTAAGGCCTTGCTGTATCAAATTATGGTTGCTGCCAAAAAAGAAATGACTAGAAAACGGAAATCAAAACCTAAACCAACTATACTAGATGTAGTGAATACAGTAGCAGAGAAAAAAACAACTGGAATTGAGATCTTTAAAAAAGGGTAAGAGCAAACTACATAGGAACAATATGTACAGGGGAGGAAGGAGGTTTAAAAGAAGTCAGGACTTAAATGAACTATGTAATGTTTGACTGAAAATGATTTGGTAGATTTTAAGTGGTATAATGTTTGCAGCTAGGAATGTGTCAGTATAGTTTGCAATGTAAAACGCTTGCAACTAGAACTGTGTCGGTGTGGATTGTTTTTATTTATATAAATGTATGATTGCCTATGTCATACGTGATGGTTTAATAAAGATGTAGCAGGAACTGAATAATTTATATAATGTTGCTTAGATTATATGATATATAGCAATATATGTGAAGTACAATGTTTGTAAACGTGTACTTGTTAATACAGTTTGATTAATTTTATATCAATGTAAATTTGTCTATGTCATAAGTGATAATTCAATAAAGGTGTTTAAAAATGTTATCTTTTGACGGCATACATCCATTCACTTTAATAAATGCATCAAGATTGTTAGTGAGACTACAGGGAAGTCCTGCAAAACGATGCGCACATGTGCATGTGTGTGTGTGTGTGTGTGTGTGTGTGTGTGTGTGTGTGTGTGTGTGTGTGTGTGTGTGTATGTATGTGTGCGTGCATGTGAGCATTTGTGAGTGCTTGTCTGTGCAGGCATGCTTGCTGATGTCTGGGTGTTTGTGCAGGTGTGAATGTCTAAATGTGTGAGTATATACAGGTGTGTGTGTGTGTGTGTGTGTGTGTGTGTGTGTGTGTGTGTGTGTGTGTGTGTGTGTGTGTGTGTGTACATATGCAAATGCATACATGTGTTGTAAGCTGCCTCTGTGATCACAATGCATGGGCTGGTAGGAAGAACACTAGAGAAGTCACGTTTACCAGTGCAGTCTTCAATTCAGGGGCATGATAATGAGCTACTAATGAGCTGTTGCTCACTGTAACTTTGTGATTTCTTCAAGTAGCAGAGTATCACTGTTGGGCTGTTCTGTAGCATGGAGCTGCCCAATTAAAGTTGGTGGCCATAATGTTTCTGAATCCCATGCCAGTTAACAAATAACTGCATAATAAAATAAAATAAATCAAAGCATCCTCAAAATACAGCACTGCCAACTTCCAAGATGGCTGCACAGTGATCAACAGCTTAATTTCAACTCTCCCAGTATGAAAACAGAAACTGAGAAAAAGGAGTCCGTGAAATTGTTATTTGGGGTAAAATTCAGTTACTGGTTAGTAACTACACTGCCTGGATGCCAGCAAAGAATAAGAAATTTAGAGAACCTGAAAGAAAATCAACCAGAAAAGCTGAAGAGAAAACTCTGTCTGGGAAGAATCCTGCAGCTGTTCACCAAAAAAGCAGTTCAAGCTTTAACTTTGGTACAAGAGATGGCTTTCAGTAATTTAGAGGAAAGCAAATCAAATGTACTCAGAGGTGATTAAAATAAATGAAACTCTGAAGGAACATATCAACTCAAATAAAAGTTTGGAAAAAATAAAAGAAGCTTTAACTAACTATTCAGATGATCAGATAAAACTGCAAAGATCAAAAGATGAAATGGAGAAAAGGCTGGCTGAGTATGAGGCTTCTCAGTAAAAGCTGTTTAAAAAATAGTAGAGTTAGTAGACAAAGCACACACAGAAAACCTAAGTTTCTCTGAGGTATCAGAGAAACTGGAACCAATGGAGTGTATTAATTTTAAGAAAGCACAAATAAGCAAATGGACTGGTGTTCCACAGCAAAATTTTATAACAGAAAGGGCACATTATGTGTATGCTCCAAACCTGCCCATGAGAAAGCAGCTAAAACCTATATTAATAAAGATGCAATCATATCAGTAGAAAGGGTTGATTCTGACAAAACTGTGGTAAAAAAGAAAAGGATTAAAAAATGGAGAGAGGATAGTGTTTGTAGACAATGATTACTGACTGTACACTGACCAGATGAAAAGCAAATGTATACCTGTAATCAGGGAATGTTGAGAAGCAGGTGTGACATTCAAGCTGCGGTATCCAGCTGCATTCAGAATATTTTTTTTCCTGGATGATCATAGACATTTTTGAATGCAGAACAGGCTAAAGAGGAAATAAAAAAACTTCTGATAATAAAGCTCCTAGAGAGACTTAGCCAGTGAAACCTATTTCATTGGTCCAAATGAAAATACTGGACAGACAGAGAGAAAAAAAGCACAGGAGTGAAATCAGAATCTGGTGTTGGGAGATGAAGATGATCAGAAAGAAGACCAGCAACCCTGAAATTAGTGAATAAATGGAACACTATATATATCAGTCATATTTGTGAAATATGGCTTTACAGGAAAAAGTGGCCTGAGAAAGACTGAAGTTTTGCAGACTTTGTTAAACTTGCGGGTAGACTGTAAAACATATATCTCGCTTTACGTCATTAATGTCTGCAAGGATACTAAATGGAAAAAAGAAGTACATGTGATAAAAATAATTTTGTTCTTAATAAAATTTGTACAAAACATTCAGTGATATATAAATAATGTTATATTGCAAAGCAGTTTTGTACAGAGTGCAGTCAAGGTATTTTAAATGTAAGGGGGTCTTTTAGTAACTGTTATATATATTAAAGATATCAAAGTAAACAAGTGCTTTTAGTTATATGAAATATAGGCCTTTTTTAGTTATATGAAATATATGCTTTACACCGTGACAAGATTAAAATGAGGGACAGAAACAAGTTTAAATTAATATAATGCTGTAATCTTGTTGCTGGGGTGGGGTGTAAAACTATTATGACAGAAGAGGAAACAAAAGCAAATAATGGTAGATATGTGGTACTAAAGGGCTACTGGCAATGGAGGGGGATTAAGCTGGCATGTATTTACATTTCACCAAAAAACTGCTATTATGAAGCTTAAGAAATGTTAGGAAGAAATAATCAGCTTTCAGCAGGGAATATTGCTTATATGTGAAAACTATAGGAAAAGACATTACATTTCTGAAGACGTTTATGAAAATATTTGGTATGCAAGATGTGAATTCAGTAGTAGGAACTCAACAGAATTTACATATTATTCTCCAAAGTACAACAGCTGGGCTAGACTGCACAGAATTTATATTTCACAGAAGCATGTGCATTTAATTCAAAACTTCAACACACATCTAATAACTACTTCAGATCATACACCAATAAAAACTATGATAAAAATATAGGGTAATGAAGTAAAAAATGAGACACTGACACTTTCCCACCTAGCTGTTAAAAAGGGAGTAATTCAAGGAATGGATACTGGAGAGTTAACACAGACAACAGAAATTTCTTCTGAAGGGATAGGGAGAAAACAAGAGTTGAAAGACAGGGTGGAAATAAAAGAGAAAGAGAAACATTTAAGAAGTAATACAAATTAGTCAGAAGGGCTGACAAAGGTTAAAGTATTGCAGAATAAGGGGAATTGCAGACCACTCCACTCAAGAAGAGAAGCACCTGCAGAGTACTACACAAAAAATAAGTGTGTATCTGGATAATACTCATGAGTTTAGAAAGATTGCTGCTAAGCAACTATTTTTTGATGGCAACTCCAGAACACAACAATTTTTAGTACAATGACTTAGTTTAACAGAAAGTAGAAAGGGTTGCTGTCAAGCTTAGGGAGCCAATGACAAGAAAAATAAATAGACATACTAAAGCTGCATTAGAGGTATTTCAGGGATTTTATGTAAATGTGGGCAAAGAGGAGGAACATGGAAGCCAAGAAAGAGCACAAATGGAAATATTTATGGAAGATTTAATTATCCCAATGTTAGAGGAAGTTGAGACGCAACAGATAGAAGTTATGTACTTACCATAACGTTCCATGTGAGTTGTTTATCTCGCCTTTATTCTCACTGATGGGTTCGGAGCCGATCCTCGGCTCCGACATGGCTGATAGCAAGCTCAAGGTTTGCCAGTAACTCGAGACCAGCCCCTTATCCCAAAATGCACTGCTGGAATTACCTCAAATCTTGTTTGCTGCGAATAATAGTCTATACATATATATACATATATACAACATATACATACTCTCTTATACATATCTACAAAGAACACTTCCCAAAGGGAAAGAAGAAATATTGAATAATCAGGATGGCACTAGCCTCTAAGTCAACAGTCAGCCAGGAGGGGGGAAGGAGGGAGGGACATGAGAATAAAGGTGAGATAAACAACTCACATGGAACGTTATGGTAAGTACGTAACTTCTATATGTGAAGTTGTTAAAGCTTGCTGTTTATTCTCACTGATGGGTAGTGTCCCTAGCACCCTCAACCCTGGGTGGCTCATGGGAGTATGTTCTTCAGTACCGTAGAACCAAAGGAAGACCTGTCCCTAGAAGCCTTATCTACTTTGTAATGTGTGATAAAGGTATGAGGCTTAGACCAAGTGGCTGCAGCGCAAATATTGTCAAGGGGCAATTTAGCTTGAAAAGTAGAAGAGGTAGAGACAGCTCAGGTAGAATGAGCTTTTGGTTTGTGCGTTAAAGGCATGTTCGCATTTTCATAAACAAAGGATATACAATCGGATAACCATTTAGACAAGGTTGTTTTAGCCACTGGATTGCCTTTTCTTGCTTCTGAGAAGGATACAAAAAGTTGATCTGATTTCCTAATATCCTTAGCTCTGTCGAGACAAAATCTGCGCTGTCTGTAAACATGAAGTTTGTGCAGCATATATTCCAATTTGCTAGAGTGGTTGGGGAAGAAAACTGGTAGTTGAATGACCTGATTGATATTTGACTCAGAAGAGACTTTCGGTAAAAATGAGGGGTTTGATCTGAGAGATACTCTATCAGCATGGAAGATCATGTAGGGTGGATTGATGGATAATGCTTGAAGTTCTGACACTCTGCGGGCAGACGTAATGGCCACAAGAAATATTGTTTTCCAAGATAAGAATTTTAAGGCACAAGATGAAGCTGGTTCAAAGGGAGGAAGAATAAGTTGACACAGCATAAGGTTTATATTCCAGGGAGAAAAGGGAATTTTGATCGGAGGTCTCATATGAAGAAAGCCTTTAAGGAAGGTTTTTGGATAATTTATGGCTCATAATATTTGAGCCACCAAGACAAAGGTGAAAATTTGAGATAGCAGCTAACTGAACTCGAACTATAGCAGCTGCTGTCCCTTCCTTAAAAATTTTTGTCAAAAATTCCAAAATCAAAGATAGAGGAACTCGATGTTCTGCGCGTTGGCCCAAATTGAGAACCTTTTTCATTTACTGCCATATAATTTCCTGGCAGATGGCTTGTGAGAAGACAAGAGAATCTGTCTTGTATCTTCCGAAATTGAATGAAGCCTGGCAATTAGGGGAAGTGGATTAGCCAAGCAGTCAGTTTCAGGGACTGCAGAGAAGGATGAAGGTCCCCTGACGGGTGCGTCAGAAGGTCCAGAACTGGGTCCAGAATCCATGGATCCTCCAACAGATGATGGTGGAGAAATGGAAACCAAATCTGTCGAGGCTAGCAGGGGGCTATGAGTATAACCTTCCTTCCCAGCGATTTTGCTTTCTGTAAAAATCTGGGTATCAATGGGAAAGGTGGAAATGCATAAAGGAGACCCAGGGGCCAATCGTGTAAAAGTGCATCTCTTGGGGGATGACCGGGAGGTGGTATCAGGGGAAAGTAGCTTCTGCATTTTGAACAGATGTGGCTGGCAAAAGGGTCGCAGCAAGGCTGGCCCCATTTGTGGAAAATCAACTCCGCAACCTGTTATTTGAGAGACCACTCGTGAGGGAGTAATATTGCCCTGCTTTGCTTGTCCGCTATGACGTTGGATTTCCCCAGGATGTGCATTGCTAACAGAAAACGCTGGGACGACACAGCCCACTGCCAAACCCTGAGGGCTTCTCGACAAAGGGGATAAGACTTAGTTCTGCCCTGCTTGTTCAAGTACCAGACTACTGATATGTTGTCAGTCTGAACTGCAATAGTCTCTAGAGGGAGAGAGTCCTGAAAGTACTGCAACGCCAGAAGTACCGCTCTCAGCTCTAGAACATTGATGTGCAGATGTGATTCTTGATCTGTCCATGTGCCTTGGGTAGTCTTTCCCTGAAAATGCACCCCCCACCCTATCAGGGAAGCGTCCGTGGTCACAGTGGCTACTGGGGGGGGGGACAAAGGATCTCCCTATTGTGACATGAAGAGATGTCAACCACCACCAAAGGTCTCTCCTGCAAGAATCCATGATAAGAATCATGTGGTGCATTTGTAGCTTCTGGTAAGACCACTGAGCGAAGAGGAGCCATTGAAGGATTCGCATATGCATCCTTGCAAGTGGTATAGCCAGGATTGCTGCCGCCATTAAACCAAGTAGTTTCAATACCTCTGCTGCTGTAACTTTGTTCTTTGACACCAGTGAGCTGACGTTTTGGTGGAGAAGAGAGACTCTTTAGATAAGGAGACGTAGAGTGGTGGTTGAGGTATCTAACTTTGCTCCTATAAAAACGGTATGCTGAGATGGTGATAAGGCAGACTTTTCGAGGTTGATTGTACTATCTAATTGATGGCAGAGTGTCAGAGTGTATTGTGTTGCCCGAGTCAATTGATGCCTGGTGGTAGCAGTGAGGAGCCAATCGTCTAAGTATGGAAACACCTGGAATCCTAGACGTCTCAGGTGAGCCATGACCACTGCCATGCATTTGGTGAACACTCTGG
This sequence comes from Protopterus annectens, assembly GCF_019279795.1. Taxonomy (NCBI): domain Eukaryota; kingdom Metazoa; phylum Chordata; order Ceratodontiformes; family Protopteridae; genus Protopterus; species Protopterus annectens. Next base: position 378,122,165 of record NC_056732.1, on the reverse strand, counting down.
GGGCTGAAGTGACACCAAAGGTCAGGGCTAGAAACTGGTTATGATTGGCTCCCAGACGGAAGCGCAGATGATCTCTGGAGCGCCTGTCCATCTTTATGTAATAGTACATGTCCTTGAGATCTATGGAGCATATCCAATCGCCTTTCCCTCAAAAGGGAAGAATGGACTGAAGCGTGACCATTCAAAACGTCTCTTTCTTTACGAACTTGTTGAGTCTGTTAAGGTCCAAGACAGGTCTCCAGTCCTCTGTTTTCTTTGGTACCAAAAAGAATCTTGAGTAAGTTCCGAATCTGACTTGGTCTGCTGGGACTGGTTGGATGACTCCTTTTTCTAGCAATCTGTGGACCTCTATGATTGCTTGTTCCCTGAGATTGGGTGGAAGATCTGGGATTTTCTTGATAGGAATTGGGATAAAGAACGGTATGAAATATCCTGTGGAAATGATGCTTTGTACCCAAATATCAGATGTTATGTTTAGCCAGGCTTCTGGGTACAAAGACAAGAGACCCCTGACTGCCTGCAGAGCCAAACAGTCGGGCCCCATTTCAGGGGTGCTGATAGGACTGACCGGAGAACTGACCTCTGTCACCCTGTTGCTGCGGAACCCCTCTGCCATGGGAATGGCATCTTCCATTATAACCCCCTCCTGCCTCTAGAGGGGGTTTCACCACGTGTGTCCTGAAAGGCTGCCTGAGTTTTTCGGAACCACATCCCCCCACCCCCAGGGCCCTTGGGGTAGGGCCGAGTAGGAGTGGAAAAAATGAACACCAACGGCAGATAAGGTCTTGCTTTCCTGCTCACATCTGGTTAAAGTTTCCTTTACCCAAACAGTGATGAGCCATTGAATGGGGTATTAATAAAGGAAGACTTGAAGGGTTCCACAAAGGAACAGAGATGCATCCAGGCTTGTCTTCAGACAGCAATGCCTGAACTAGCGGCTCTACTCGAACCATCTGCTGCATAGGATATGAGACGCATGGACGAGTTCACTACTGAGTTTGGGGTAGCGAGCTGGGCGTTAACTTGTCGGCCACTACTGCAGCTACTGAACCATGGAGAGTATCTCCTAGCTCTTTCAGGAGATCTCTCTGTAATCTTGTAAAATGGGTCAAGTAGTTCAGTGATCGCAGAGAAAAGTCGCTGAACTAAACATGTGCTTACCATATCTATCCATAACCCTAGAATCTCTGTTAGGGGGATGGATAGAAGAGGATGTCTCAGATACTTCCTTTTTGGTGGCTGCAGCCACCACCATGGCATCCACAGGCACTCCTTTTGTCAAAAATGACTTGTCCACTGGGGCAGATATAAATTTATTGGGTCTTTGAGGGACAGGTTCTAGGGCCAACGGTGAGTCCCACGCCTTACAAGAGATCAGTTCCATGAGCTCATCATAAGGCGGAGACACCCAAGAAGTGGAAGGTTGAGACCCAAAAGCCTTCAAGAACACAGACTCATCCTCAGTAGGGGTCTTGGAATGCCAATCACCCCTCTAACTAAGGATCTCTAGTATCTGCAAAGGAGATATCCTCAGAGGGGGATCGAGGGGACCCTTCTGACTCATTTAAGTCCGTGTCAGATGTCAAAGACTCCTGTGGGGAGTCTAAGTGCCTCCTCTTGCACAGTCTCTTCCTGGGCACCTCCTCAGTGGGGGGATCTGGGGAGGTCTCAGAAGGGCAGGGGACACCCTGTGGGGTTACTTGAGGCTCTGGGTCTCTACGCTTAGAGGGATCGGTAGATGCAGAAGTAGACACAGGAACTTGAGGGGACAGGGAAAGATGAACTGATGCTGGCGTTGTCTTTGGAGACAAAACACTCCTCATAGCATCGAAGGCAACATGGCTCTGACAAGAAGGAGTGGACGGAGCCGAGAGTACCGTCCGATCCTCCCGCACCGAAACCCTGGGCTCCGAACCTGAGGTAGGAGCCGAGCTCATCTGAGCCGAAGCCCTGAGAGGAAGAGTCGGCACCGACAAGTCGGTGCGACTATCCTCCCTGGACCCGATGGGAGAGCGTCGGCTCCTAGAGCCCTCTGTCGGGGCCGAGGACCGACAGGACAGCGTCGGCTCCTAGAGCCCTCTGTCGGTGCCGAGGACCGACGGGAGAGCATTGGCTCCTAGAGACCTCTGTCGGCGCCGAGGACATCCAAGGAGATGGAGCCGATAACCCCGGTGTGGGTATCGGCTCCAAGGGTTTGACCACCATCGGTTCAACTTCCTTCGGCTCTGAGAGTCCAGTACAGCTCGGAGGAGTAGACAAGTCTGGTTCCACAATCTTTGGCACCGACGAGCTGGTCGGGGCCGAGAACAATTTGGCAAGTCCTGGTGCCTGTAAAAGCTTCTGCACTACCCGATCCATGTCCAATCTGAAAGGCTGACTGAGGACTTAGCTGAGTACATCGACGGTGCTGACTGGAGCAGAGTTGAAGAAGTAACTTCAGAGACCGGCTCCAATACTTACAGCTGGCTCCAAATCAAAGGTACACTCAGTTCCGATGACTGTGGAACCGATGACCCTCCTTTTGAAACATCTGAAACAAATGCTACAGGTGTCTTGGAGGTGCTTGGCCCCCAGGCAGTAGACACATTGAATGTGTCCATCAGTGACGGACATTTTCTGCCCACAATCTGAGCATTTTTTTTAAATCCCGATTTGGGATGGGATTTCTCCCTATCATCTGACATACCGATGAGAAAAACAGTAAATTAGATTTACAAACAACTAAGCCCAAACCGGGCACTATCTATAACAGTATTATATATATATATATATATATATATATATATATATATATATATATATATATATATATATATATATATATATAAAATACAAATATGGGGCTAAGAGTCCCACAGAAAAAGCCTAACTACTAAAGGGATTAATAGTAGGAAAAAGGCTAAAGGCCCACACAAACTAGATCTGAGGTAATTCCAGCAGTGCATTGTGGGATAAGGGGCTGGTCTCGAGCTACTGGCAAACCTTGAGCTTGCTATCGGCCAGTCGGAGCCGAGGATTGGCTCCGAACCCATCAGTGAGAATAAACAGCGAGATTTAACAACTTTACATCTAATTGTTAAGGCAGGAGGGGATGAGATGAGATAAAAATAGTGATGTATAATTAACCTGCAGGAAAGTCTCAATTTACAGATGGTATTCCTGTGGAAGTTTGGAAATCAGGAGGGGGAAAAGTGATAAACATCTGTAAAATGTTGTTTAATAGTATTTTAAAATGAAGGGAAGGATCAGCATCTTGGAAGAAAGCTGTGGTAGCTGCATTATCCAAAGAGGGTATAAATCAGTCAGAGCCAGCTTTATAAAGACCCATTTCAATTTTAAATCATGATCACAAAGTGTTTATGTCTATACTGGTTAAAAGAATGGCAAAGGTGTTGGAAATATTATTATATATGGATCAATATGGTTTTGTGGATGGGTGGCAAAAATCAGACACCATTAATAGAACAATGATAATCCTGAAGGAAGTACAATGTAAGAAATACCACTGTTGTTGGTGGGTCTTCACGAAAGGAAAGCAATTGACTGAGTAAACTGGGATTTTATGAGAAAGACAATAGAAGCATTTGCATGCCTTGATACAATAAGGTCAATTAGGAGGTTATATGAAGGATTGGAGCGAGGAATTAAATGTTAGGGGTTGGTATAATTGTTTATTTGTTTATCTTACAAACACAAGGTACAGGGCTTGATTCCCACCTTGGAAAGTAGGGCTAGGCTTAAAAAGGCCTCCACGGGGTCACTAGACAAGTAATCGCCTATGAAGTAGGAGGGTCACTCCACTAAATTGTGTTTGAACAAAGGAACCAGGCAGGGGTGTCCTCTTTCCCGTTTGTTATTTGCTTTATATTAAGAGCCAACAGCAAGGAAAATAAGGGACTCAGAAATCTAAGGATATAATTGGTATAGTAATCAAGAAAAGTTGGCTTAATTTACATAGATATTATTTTGTACTTGATAAATCAGGAAAAGGACATTGCAGTGTTGTGGAACATTTTGAGACAGCTTCAAGTTTTTTCAGGATATAAAATTAATGAAGATAAAACATGGGCTATAGCCAGACATTTTGTACCTGCATATGAAGTGGTTCAGCAATACTTATATTTATGGGGACAAGTTAACATGAAGAATTTAGGAGTATGGATTAAAAAGACTTTTGTTATGGCAGCTAATGCTCTGTGGGAAGATGGGAAGAAACTAAAGAAAAGGTAACACAAAAAACTGTGAAACTGGAAGCTCTTGTTTATGGATATTAAGATACAAGCAGTAAAATTGTTTTTAGTCCCTTTAGTTTTATATGCACGTGAGACACTTTTTTTATCAATCAGAGGAAAAGTTCTGAACAATAATTAATAAAGATTTGAAGCAAGCCAACAAAGGAATGGAGACAATACATTTTGCCAGAGGGGCCTGGAATTTACTGGAGAAAACTAGCAAATAAACTGTTGGGAGCACATAACTAGGATGGAAAGGTAGAAGAGTGGGATGAGGCCAAGTGAACATTTGGACTTCAGATTACAAGCTGCCTTCCCTACCAGGAGCTGATATAAAAATATAGGCAAGGACAAAGGGACTGGGGTATCCTAAGTGAAAACCCTGGTCTGGTAGAGTTTTTAGCTGAATCTAGAACAGAAGCTGTTGTGAAAACGGGGATAATTAGTAGGGCATATAAATACTGCATACTAACAATATGAATCAGTCACAGGAGGATAAGAAAAGATTAGGAAGAGAAAGACTGGAAAATCTATTTACAAGGCAACAGTGGGAGGATAGATGTATAGCTCCCAAGTAAGCAAAAAAGTCCAGAAGGTTTAGGATTTTTTCCAGAATGTGCTTGCAAAGGTATTATTTATACCCCAAGCAGATTTCAAAGAATTTTTCCTCAGGTAGATAGCAAATGTTGGAGGTGTAACAGGGAAGAAAGGATAAATGGGAACATGTCTTTTCAGAGTGTAATAAGCTTTTAAACATTCTCTGTACAATACTCTGTTAGAAATATTACAGGAGTGAATGGCTCTAAACACTAAGGAAATTATTCTTTTGAGCTGGGACACATGATCTGAATTGCCTAGACATATTAAGACCTTAATGGGTTTTATTTATTTATTTATTTATTTATTTATTTATATTTGTTGACCAGGAGTGTCCGACTGGACGTAGGTCCATTTTCAGCAGAGGCCCGGGGAGAAAAGCTCCACAGTTAAAATAAACAGACAGTAGTTACATTGGATTACATAGTGATTAACAATTTACATAGCAATTACATACAACATATTTACAGATGAAGAACATCGTACATCAGTAGACAACTAGAATCTTTATCTGTGAAGTACATAACAGACATTAACAAATGTTACAATAAGAAGTTCTTGCTGTATAATAAGTACTAGGCTTATGAGCATCTGAACTTGCTATAATCAAGGTAGTTAGTGGAGTGGAAAGAAAGGTAGTGGTTGGATGGGGTGGGTGATATTTAGAGTGGGAGTTGCAAGGGCATAGCCAGCATGTTTTTAAGTGCGCTTTTAGTAAAGTTTTGAAGTGGGTGCATGATGGTATGGAGGTAATTGTGGGTGGGAGGGAGTTCCATAATTTGGCTATGGCGCAAGAGAATAGTGCTTCACCAGCAGAGTTATTGGCTTTAGTGATCTGCAGGTGATTTTTGTTGCTGGATCTTAGTGGTCTGATGGTGTGATAGGGTTGGAGTAGATTCTGGAGGGATGGGACATTTAGTGGATGGTTTACTAGTTTGTGGGTGAGTGAGAGTTGATACCATTGAAGTAGGTGAGGGAGTTCAAGCCAGCCCATTTCAGCAAGTGAGAGACAGTGGTGATTACGGTAGGATGCCCCTGTGGCGAATTTGGTGATTTTGTTGTAACAGGTCTCTAGCTTGTTTAGATCGCATTGCCTTAGGTTGGTATATATTGGAAAGGCATAAAGTAGGGTGGAGATAAAGTGGGAATTTGCTATTGAAATCTTTGCTGCTTTGGTGAGAAGTTGCTTATTTCTGTATAACGCTCCTAGTTTTTTGTGGACTTTTTTATGGTCATGGATATATGAATGTCAAATTTTAGTTTATTGTCTATTTCCACTCCTAGCAATTTGGTGTGTTCAGTTGGGTATATAGTGGTGTTGTCTTTTGCTGTGATGTTAAAGTAAGAGTTGTTTTGAGTATATTTGGTGGGTTGGAAGATGAATAGTTTAGTTTTGTTTGGGTTGAGTATTAATTGTGCATCGGATAACCAAGTTTCAACAGAGGAAAAGGCTTCCTGTGCGACTTTTTGCAGTTTGGGTAGGGACTGGGCTGAGCAGATGATGGTTGAGTCATCTGCGTACTGTATGAGTGTGCCATGTTTGGTGGCAGAGGCTAGATTATTGGTGAAAACAGAGAAGAGTAGGGGTCCAAGGATGGATCCTTGGGGAACCCCTAAGGAGACAGGTAGTTGGGGAGATATGTCATTCTGCCATACAATGGATTGTTGGCGGTCAGACAGGTAACTGAAACCAGTTAGTGACTGATTGTGAGAAGGATAGGTTATTAAGGACAGAGATAAGTTGTTTGTGTGGGACCATGTCAAATGCTTTAGATAGGTCTAGGAAAGTAGCAGAGGAGAGATAGCCATTGTTTTTATGCTGAAGGATAGTGTTAGTATTTTTACTATTTGTATGTTAGTTAGGATAGTGTTAGTGTGTTTAATTCTACTGGTTGATAAAAAAGCATTTACTAAAAAAAATTACAACTAAAATCTAAGCCAATTGTATTTGAAGTACTGAATATTGTAAAATAGATAAAATAACTGAAAATGTGATCCTTAGAAAAGGGAAGAAGCATATTACATGGAAATAAATGGAATTCATGGGAACAATACATGCAAGCTAATGTGCAGGAGGAAGACTGTGGTTTAAAGGAAGGCAGGAATTAAGTGTAATGCTGGACTACCTGAGAGTTGTTAAAAAAGAAAGAAGACATATGTAAAGCATCATGCATGTAAATAAAAAATGTTAATATGATTTGTTTTTGTTTCTATTAATATATGTGTGTCTATGTCTTAACTGATTATTTAATAAAGGTGTTAAAAAGACAATATTCCAAATGAATACATAGCAGAGTAAACAACATATGCAAGAGATAAGACTTGGTGGCTGGAGTGCCTGAAGAACTAAGGAATCGACTAAATGATTAAACAGCAACAAACCTTTCATCTAGTTAGAGTCTAACACATCCTGCATCCCTTTATGTAATGTAACATTCTCTACGGTCACAGAACATTGGTGGATGATTCTCAAATTCTGAGAAATGGACCACTGCCAGACTGGGATTTAATGAATATAACATTATTTGAAAGGATCACAGACTGCAGCCTTATTACTCTGCAACTCTGGACACACACACACACACACACACACACACACACACACACACACACACACACACACACACACACACACACACACACACACACACACACACAGTGAAAAGAGACAGCCATACACAGCATTACAGATGTCATAGTCAACAATGGTAAAAACAGCTTGGCTGTGAAGAACAGGGGATGGATTCTTGACTGCATCCAGGATTTGACTATCAGTTCCAGCCCTAGAGGAGCGAGGTTGGGGGGGGGGGCTTAAAGGGTATGGCCTGCTTCCCCCTTTCAGGAAGGGGGATGGGGATGCACACACTTGACAGGCACACTGGGCAGTGCCAACTTCCTGGTGGAGACTGGGTAGCTCATCACTAGTGAGAGGGAGCACCCCCTGTGGAAGTGAAGGTACACCCTCTGCTATCAATACTCCTACATGCCCCTCCATTGCTCCTCACTGGGTAATTGCATGCATTAGGAATGGGACAAAATAAAAAGAGAAAACATCAAACCACCAGTAGCCCCTTCCAGCTAACTCTTGCCCCACTGATGGAGAACAAATAGGCTGATTGGCTGTGGAGGGGACAGATGATCGACAGACAGGGAAAGCAAAGTATGCAAAAACAATGGTAAGCCATATCCATCAGCATGTGTCATAGTACTTAGTGAAGTGGCTGGTTAGTGAGGTATTATGGGTCTATATCAGTCCGTCTAAATGGCTGACGATCGAACACCAGATGTTCGAACTGTGAAGTTCGAACACTGATTATTGCGAAGCCTCGAAACACCGAATTCTTTCCCAGGGAAAGAATTCGGTGGGCCATTTCTGTGGTTTTGCAATTATCAGGACTGTGGTGGGAAGTTACGGGTCGGGTTCAGGTAAGTGTGCGATTGTGTGGACGTTAGGGTTAGGGCGCGGGTTAGGTGAGTTAGGGTTATGGCGCGGGTGAGGTGGGTGTGCGATAGTGACAGATTTTAGGGTTAGGGCAGGATAGGTGAGTTAGGGATAGGGCACAGGTCAGGTGAATGTGCGACAGTGACGGACCTTAAGGTTAGGGTTTGGGTTAAAGTTTAAGGTAAGTGGATAAAAAGTAGTGAATGTACAGTTTAGTGTAGGGTTAGATGTAGGATTTTAAGTGTTTGTGTGTGGATTGCTGTTTTTTGGTGTTCTTGTGTTGTGTGTGTGTTTCTTGGAACAGCGATTTTTTTTCCCTGGGAAAAAAATCGCTGTTCTAAGACTTCGATGTTTTTCTACTTCGGAGTTAGAAGTTCGAACATATGGTGTTCGAACTTCAGCCGTTTTGGTGAACTAATATAGACTCGGTATAATAATATAAATTTACACTGTTGCAGCTGCCCTTCCTTAATTACAATAATTTCTGGAAGTTTAAAACATGGGATCGGGTTGGGATAACTATGCTCCCAGACATGATGAATGTATGTATGAATGTATGTGTGTGTATAAATAATGTCTCTCTCTCATATATATATATATATATATATATATATATATATATTTATATACACACACATACACACACACACACACACACACACACACACACACACACACACACACACACACACACACACACACGCGTGCGCGCACACGCACACACACGTGTGTGTGTATGTGCTGTGATATAATACGATATATGTACATGTATAATAAAAAAAAGTTATTTACTTACCATAATGTTTCAACTGTGTTGTCCATCTTCATTTATCCTTGACATATGAGTTCGGTTCTGAATATAGGAACCAACTCGGCCATTACTACAGCCCACGAGAACCAAAAACTCTCGAGCTTAATCCCTACCCAGAATGCTCCTCTCCAATTCACCTCAGATCTAGTTTGCAAACAGAAAAAGACAAAAAGTATAATTCTAATAACATCTTTATAGAGAGCATATCTTGTGTCGCATATGAAAAAATGTATAACTATGACCAAAACTCATTCCACCAAAAGGCCTGAATGGAAAGAGAATGGAGTGTGCGGAGTTAAGGATAAATGAAGATGGACAACACAGATGGAACGTTATGGTAAGTACATAACTTCTTTATCTGAGGTTGTCAATCTTCATTTATCCTTGACATATGGGACACAGTCTCCAGCTACCTTGGACCTTGGGAGGTCTCATGGAAGGATATTCTTAAGCACCATAGAACCAAATAACACTCTTCCTCTACAGAACAAATCCAATTTGTAATGAGTAATAAAGGTATGTGGGATAGCCCATGTTGCTGCTGCACAAATATCGTCCATGGAAGCCTTAGACTGAAACACTGCTGAAGCAGTCAGGTCTCTGGTAGAGTGTGCCTTAACAGGCACAGGTAATTCAACTTTCCTCTTGTTGTATACAAAAGAAATACAATCTTTTAGCCATCTAGATACGGTGACTTTGGTAACTGGCTTGTCAATTCTAGTACTTGAAAAGGAAGCAAACAGCTGGTCAGACTTCCTTATGTCTTTTGTTCTATAAAGATGGAAGCATAATTGTCTATAACTGTCTAGAAAATGCAAATAATATTCGCCTTTGTTTGAGAAACTGGGAAAAAAATACTGGTAAACTGATGGCCTGATTGATATTCTTTTTGACAACACATTTGGTAAAAAGGAAGGATTTGTTCTTAAGGAAACCCAGTCTTTGTGAAATATTAAGACAGTTTGCGAGATAAAGCTTACATTTTTGAAATCATTCCGGCAGAGGTTATTGCTACCTGAAATATAGTTTTCCAGGATAAGAATTTCAAGTTGCAGTCGGCAGCAGGCTCAAAGCGGGAATGCACTGTTGTCTGTAACATCAAGTTTAAATCCCAAGGTGTACATGGATTTTTATATGGAGGATTTAACATCTAGGTCCCTTTTAGGAATGTTTTGCAAAGTCTATGAGAAATTAATGAACATTTTTTAAACCCATTATGAAAATTTGAAACAGCCACTAGTTGAACCCCGATAGTAGCAGAAGAGGCCCCTGCTTCAAAGAGCAAAGCCAAAAATTCTAAGACTTTATATATAGAAGCGGAGAAGGTATGAATGTTATTATCATAAGCCCAGTAGGAAAATCTCTTCCATTTACTATTGTAGAGTTTCCTGGTAGAAGGCTTATGGGAGGCTAAAAGAATCCTACGAACTGGAGAAGAAAGTTTATTACACCTGGCAATCAATGAAACTGGAGAAGCCAAGCTGTGAGCTTGAGGTTTTAAAGGTTTGGGTGAAATAATCCCTCTAAATGGGATAGGAGATCCAGATCTGGGTCCGGAGTCCACAGCTGTTGAATCAGATAAGGCCAAAGAAAGGGGAACCAAATCTTCGAGGAGAAGGCAGCAATGAGGATTACCTTGCTCTTCAACCTCATTGTTTTCTTTAGAAATTGAGGAATTAATGGAAATGGGCAAAATGGATACTGGAGTCCGGAGGGCCAATCGTGCAGGACAGCATCACTCGGGGACTCCCCCAGAGCGGGGACCAGGGCAAAGTAACTGCTGCACGTATTGTTCACAGATGATGCAAATAGGTTGCAGGAAGGCTGGCCTCAGTGATGAAAACTCTTTTTCGACACTCTGGGATTGAGACACCACTCATGAGGTAGAAGAATGCATCTGTTCAGTTTGTCTCCTATCACATTGGAACTCCTCAGAATATGTGTTGCTATCAGAAAGCAGTTGAAGAGATCGCCCACTGCCAAACCCTGAGAGCTTCTCGACAAAGGGGGTGCTACTTGATTCCTCCCTATTTGCTGATGTACCAAACTACAGACATACTGTCTGTTTGAACTGCAATCGTTCCCAGGGGGAGAGCAGTTTGAAAGGCTGCAATACTAAAAGCACTGACTCAGCTCCAGGACATTGATATGCAAACTGGCCTCTATGGGGGACCAAGTGCCTTGGACCTTCTTGCCAGATAATGCTCCCCCCACCCCATCTGGTAGGCATCTGTGGTCACTATGGCTTGGAGCTGACACAAGACAAAGGGGCAGCCCAAGGGAATTTCCTCTGATTGAACCACCAAGCTAGGTCCTTCTTGCAACGGTTGGTAATCAAAATCTGGTCTGACACTGGTTGATACAGAATGGACCACTGAGATGCTAGAAGCCACTGTAGAACTCTCATGTGAAATCTTGACAAGGGAACTAACGTGATGGCTGCCGCCATTGAACCTAGAACTTGTAAACTAGCTGCTTGGATATTCTCTTGCTTCTGACAATTCGTCCCACTTGAGCATTGATCTTTTGCAATCTCAGATAAAGTAGGGAAGCTATGGAAGTATTGGTATTTAATACTGCTCCTATAAAATCTACAGCTTGTGTTGAAGTCAGTTGTGATTTTTCATAATTTACAGTAATCCCCAGGTTGACGCAGGTCTGGAGAACGTAATCTCTTGCTTGTTGTAGTAGATGCCTGATGGGAGCGGTAATGAGCAAGTCGTCTAAGTACAGAAACAGCCGGAATCCATGCAGTCTCAAGTGAGATGTACTACTGCCATGCATTTGTTGAACACCTGGGGGGGGGCTGTGGTGAGAACAAAGGGCAGAGCTCTGAACTGATAATGACTGGCTCCTAGTCAGAAGTGGAGAAATCTCCTGGAAAGCTTGTCCATTTTTATGTGGTAATACAGGTCCTGGACATCTGTTGAGCACATCCAATCATCTTTCACTAGAAACGGGAGGATAGACTGAACCATGACCATCTGGAATTTTGTCTGTTGAACTGACTTGTTCAAAATACTTACATCCAAAACTGGTCTCCAGTCCCCTGTCTTCTTTGGCCCTAAAAAGAATCTTGAGTAAATCCTGGAGTCTATCTCATCTGGTGGGACCTCTTGTCATTTTTACTAGCAGTTTTAGAATTTCTAATGATGTTGGTTCCACCTGACTGAGTGAAATGTCTGGGATCTTGTGCTTGTTGGGGGGGGGGGGTGAAGGTTATGGTGTATCCCCTGGTTATGATCCTTTGTGGATTGTATCTGTGTGAATGTGTATGTGTTATGTGTGGCAGAATGTGTGTGTGTGTGGGTATGTTTCTTTATGTGCTTATTGTGGGGAAACATTTAAAGTAGTTATTCCAGATGAAAACACTTAAATAGATGCTTCTACATTAATTCTATTTAATTTTTTTGCTTTGCTTTTCACTTTAATTTGGTGTGTGTGTGTGTATTCTTGGTTCCATTGGCAGAACTGAGTTTGTTCAGCTACTAAAGTTTGCTTATTGTAAATGGCCACAAAAGAAACAATGAAAATAGTTAATAGCTGTTGTGTTAACCCTACTCTATAGTTTTGCTTTGTTTTTTACTTAGTGGGGGGGGGTGTATCCTTGGGTCCACTGGTGAAATGAGGTGGTTCAGCTCCTAAAGTCTGCTCATAGCGAGTGACCTCAGTCAGAGTGGTCGTATGTCATGCATGTGGCAAGAAGACTCTAAGACGTGTCTTGCATCGAAGAGTGTCATGAGTGACAGGCACGGATGGGGTAATAAAGACTGTTTAGTATAATTCAGAATTTCTACATTTCTGTAAGTTGAAGATTTATATATTTTTTTTGAAGATTATGGAAAAGTTTACAAACTTGTGATTACATTCCCTATTAGAATAAAAAGCAGTACTACAGTGTTCTTGCTTTAAAATGTACAATTAACCAAAATCTTGTGGATTATGACAGTACATGTATAAAATGTTGCAACATAGAAGACTTGGAGACAGAAATAGAGGGTCTTAGAAGAGAGATCACCAAAGGTGGGGAGAACAGTGATTATATGATAGGTAATAATAAGCTTGAGGTAAAATAAAGCAATGTTAGTGTACACAATGATAAGGGAAACAAGGAGATACTCTTCATAGGTTCATAGGTAAGTATTAGGCCATCTGCCCTTGTAGGCCATTTTAAGCCCAGCCAATTTTCCTTTTTGTGCTCGAATTAACCTATCCGATTTTGTTAGAGACCAGTCAAACCCATCCCATGGTCAGTAAATTAAAGTTGTATACTCATCATAACTATGCATCTGTGCTGCCATTTTCATTCTTCCTCAGTGATTGGGTATCAGATCCAACCTTGCATCTGACTCGACTGCATACACTAGACTTTCGGATCCAACTCATGAGCTCCTCTCTCTACCCACAATGCCCCAGTTAAATAGCAAGCAATACCTCAGATTGAGTTTGCTGCCTTATAGAGCCAAAGTTATTTCAAGAACAAAAGAACAGCAGAGCTAGTCCTCAAACCTGGAGCAAAAGGTTCCACAAGATGAAAGGAAACGTGAAGGGGGTTGAAAGTTAAGGAAGAATGAAAATGGACAACACAGATGCATATTTGATAAAGTCTGGATGTATGCAGACAAAAACGCTTATCTACTGCTTTGTGTTTTGATGTGTGAAGCATTAAAGTACTATTTATTCCAAGTACATTTTCCATCTGAGTGCTGTTTTGGACTTTGCCTTCAAGTGGTTTGTGTTTTCTCTAGTTGAAAATTAGCAGTAAAAGTATGAGCATTAGACCAGATAGCTGCTGCACAAATGTTATCAATGGAAGTTCTGGACGAAAAGGAGGTAGAGAATGTCATGCATCTAGTAGAATATGCTTTAGGAGGCTTTAACAGGAACAGGCCTTGCTGAGTATTAACAAAATAAATCAGTACTCCATTTAGCCAGGGTAACTTTAGAAACTAGTCACCCCAATCTGTTCAGGAAGAAAGAAACATAAGAGCTGTTCCGACTTCCTGAAATGTTTTGTTCTGTGCAGATAAAAAACGTAGCTGTCTATGTATATCTAAAAGACTCTCCCTTGTTAGAAAAATTAGGGAAGACAGGCAAATGAATTGTTTGACTGACATTTGATTCAGATGCTGCCTTCGGTAAGAATGATGAATTTGTTCATAAAGTGACTCTGCCCTTGTGAAAAATAATGTAACAGGATTTGGAAGACAGAGTCTGGAGTTCAGAAATTCACCTCACAGATTTAATAGCTACTAAGAATACTGTTTTCCAGGACAACAATTTTAAATCAGACTTAGCTGATGGTTCAAAGGGTTGCTGAGTCAACCCTTGGAGTATGACTGTTAAATTCCAAGGAGGTGACGAGTTTTTCACTGGAGGTCTAAGAATGAAGGTGCCTTTTAGAAAAGCCTTGCACAATTTGGTAGAGGCTAAAGAAGAAGCATTTCCTCCTGTGTGAAAATTAGATATAGCTGCTAATTCTACTTTGATTGTAGAAAAACTAACACCTTCTTGAAAAACAGATGCTAAAAACTCTAGAACCACAGATACAGGAGCAGTGAAAGGATCAATTTCCTGCTGAAGAGCCCAAACTGAGAATCTTTTTTCATTTACTCCTGTAGATGTTCCTTGTAGAAGCTTTCTGGGAAGACAGAAGTATTCATCAGACTGGAGAGAAAAGCCTGGCCTATCTAGCTATCAATGGAATTGGAGAAACCATGCAATTAGTTTGAGGCCTGGAATATTGGGATGCTTCATCCTGCAGGGATGCGAGAGAAGGTCTGGACTGGAGTCCATTATCCATGCAGGATACTGAAGATGAGACCAAAGGAAGGGGAACCACAGTTGGCAAGGCCAAAAGGGGGCTATAAGGATAACTGAGCTCTGCAACCGAAGTGCTTTATGTAAGAATTTTGGAATCAGATGTAATGGGGGCATAAGCATAAAGGAGACTGGCGGGCCAAACATAGACTACAGCATCTCGGTGAGTCCCCTGGGGGGGGGGGGTTGTGGGCAAAGGACCTAATGCGCTTATTGTTATGGGGAGATGCAAAGAGATCACAGCAACGTTAGACCCAATGATGGAAAATCCTCTCTTTCACTGAATGAGAGACCACTCAGGAGGCATCAGAATAGACCTGCTGAGTTGGTAAGCTAGTATGCTGGATTTGCCAGGTATGAGCATTGCCATAAGATAGCAGTTGGAGGAGACTGCCACTGACACACTCTCACTGCCTCTTGACAAAGGTGATGAGATCGGGTTCCCCTATTTATTCATCTGCCAAACCACAGACATGTTGTTGGTTTGTATCAAGATGGTCCCCACAGAAAGAACATCTTGAAAGGCCTACAGTGCTAGTAGGACTGCTCTCATCTCTAGGACACTAATATGCAAATTGTCCCTTGGAGTGAACAAGTGTCTTGGACTGTCTGTCCCAAAAAATGCCCCCCCCCCCACCACCCAACTGGGAGGCATTTGTGGTCACCTTGGCTACTGAAGCGGGGGCGTTCAGAACTTTGATTCCTCACAATTTGGTTCAGTTTGCTTAGATCCAGAATTGGTCTCAGATCCCCAGTTTTCTTAGGCACTAAAAAGAACCTTGAGTAAGTTCTGAATTCTCTTTTGCCTGGTGGGACCCCCTAGATGACTCTTTTGTATAGCAGATTTTGAATCTCTTGAGCTATAGCTTCCCTCTGACTGGGTGGGACATTGGGAAGCCTTCTTCATTCGGTTGGGAGAATCTGGATAAATGGTATGAAACAACCTCTGGATATTATCTTTTAACACCCAAGAATCTTTTGCTATAGATGCTCAGGTGTCTAACTACAAAGACAAGTACCCCCTGACTGCTTCCAGAGGTGGGCAGTCGGGCAATCCTTTGGGAATGCTGAAAATGTTTATATGAAAAAAATCTCAGAAACCCTGCTTTTGCAGTCTTCCCCTGCTGCAAGGACATCTTCTATTTGAACTCCCCTCTCAACCTCTGGAGGAGTTGTCCCTGCATGAATCATGAAATGATTCCTGGGACTCACAGAAACATATTTTCTTGACTCCACTTTGATTCCGGAAAAAGGATTGTTGAGGGTGTGAAGACAGGTAAAGGCTGCCAGCCTAGCTAGGTAGAATTTTGTAAATAATTCTGTCATTTGTAAATATTAATGTAAGCTACAGGCTTGTTCTCTTAAATATTAAAAGACTGTAGTGGATGTGGAACTGCAAAAATGTAGCAACAGTGCACTCTGCTGTAACAAAGCTGATAAGTCAAGTATGGTGAAAGCTCTTGTTATATGACGTCGACTGCCTTTGGCTTAGGCCTGACATCAGGACATCAGGTACAAAAGAAGGCAGCCGACGCCATTTCCTAAGTTTTTCTTGCCTTAACTGTCAGGCACCCCCCCAAAAAAAAATTAGACCAGGAAAAGAAAGTCCAGTCTGTGCCTTAGGAAAAAAGGGGGGAATGGAATGGGGGGGAACCAGGACTGCAACAGTGAATATACTAGAACATCTACATTTATGGTAAGTGTACACAATTGTACTATGTTCATCATGTTTCACTGTTGCAGTCCTTACAAAATGGGTTGATTCTCAAAGCCCAGGAAAAAAAACAAAAGGGAGGAGGGAACACCCACTGTTTAAGGGTTGGTAAGGATGCCCTGCAACACTGCAGTGGCAAAACCAACCCTGGACTTGGGAAACAAGGATAAATTGCAATGTTTACTGAAAGTGTGAACAAAAGTCCATGTAGGTGTTTCCAGTATGTCCCTAGTAGGTACACCTCTTAAAAAAGCTGCTGAGGTAGAGGCTGCCCTAGTAGAATGGGTCCTAATACCCTGAGGAGGAACCTTGCCATGCTGATAGTAACAAAAGTGAATACAATGAAGAATCCACTTAGAAATGGTCTGTTCAGAAATAGATTTGCCCTGAGCTCCAGGAGCAAAACTGACCAAAACTGATCTGATCCGACTTTCGAAAAGATTTAGTCCTGTCCAGGTAGAATCTAAGCTGTCTATGCACATCCAGGGAATGCAATAACCCACTCCCTTTATTCTGAGGACTAGGAAAGAAGGTAGGCAGGTGGATAGACTAGAAACCACCTTAGACATAAAGTAGGGATTAGTTCGAAGAGAAACCTGATCCACATGGAAGATGATAAAAGGCTTTACTGCCATTAAGGCCTGCAGCTCAGAAACTTTTCTAGCTGATTTAATAGCCAAAAGAAAGGCAGTTTTCCAGGAGAGAAACTTCAGGTCTGCTGAGGCGGCTGGGTCAAAAGGAGGCAGAGTAAGTTTCTCAAGTACAAAATTGAGATCCCAAGCAGGAGCAGGTGCCCTTCTGGGAGGCTTTACATTGCTAGCTCCCCTGAGGAACTGTTTCATCAAGGGATGAGAGAAAATGGGATGCTCAAAGGAACAATGAGCAGAAATAGCTAAAGCATGGATTTTGATAGAAGAAAAGGAAAGTCCACCATTAAGCAAGCCTGCCAAATAGTCAAGAATAAGAGGAAGAGTAGGTTGAGTAGGGTCTTCCCCTCTAGTCTGCATCCAAATGGAGAATCTTTTCCACTTATCTGCCTAAGATTTCCTATTGCTAGGCGTCCTGGCCTCACGAAGGACCTCAACCACTTGTTAGGATAGGTTTAAATTATGAGCCAAGCTACCAAATGCAGAGTCTGAAGATGAGGATGCAGAATTTCCCCCCCCTCCTGAACCAAGAGATCTGGTATCAGGGGAAGATGCCAAGGCCGAAACTGGGAGAGACTGCAAAGTAGTGGATACCAATGTTGTCCGGGCCAGTCTGGAGCTATGGTGATGGCCCTTGGTTTTTCGCCCCTTATCTTTAACAGCACTCTGGGAAGAAGAGGCAGAGGAGGGAATGCATAGATTGAGAGCTGTGTCCAGGGGAAGGACAGAGCATCCACTTTCCAAGCTTTGTTGTGATGATCCCTGGTGCAAAAGATTGGAAGAAGGTGGTTGGCTGGAGATGAGAAGAGATCCACCTGGGGAGTGCCCCATCACTGAATGATGCAATAGAAGATGGTCTTGTTTAGTTGCCACTTGTGAGGATCTAGGACTTGCCTGCTCAACCGGTCTGCCAAGGTATTGAGCCTTCCTGGAAGAAATTGAGCTGTCAGATGAATGCTCATGGAAGCTGCTATGGACCATAGTATCATGCTTTGCTGCACAGGGAGTAAGAGTGCGTCCTTCCCTGCTTGTTGATGTACCACATGATTGCGGTGTTGTCTGTCCTGACCAGAAGAGTACCAGGAGAGAGTAGATGTTTGAAAGCCAGTAAGACATGCTGGACTGCCATCAATTCATTCAGATTTATGCGCAAATGAACCTGGAGAGTTCGAAGTCCCCTGAAAGCATATGCCCTCTAGATGTGCTCCCCAAGCGTAGTCCGAGGCATCTGTGGTCAGAGTCTGGCTGGCAGGATGTGGACAAAAAGGCAGACCTTTGTTCTGTGCACAGGCCATCGCCCATCAAAGGAACTCTGTCTGCAGGCAGGTAATCAGAGGAAGTATCAAGTCTAAATCCTGAGTGTGCTGACACCAAAGGTTTTTGAGGTACCATTGTATTTTTCTCATATGCAGTCTGGCATATGGAGTCATCAGAATACAGGAAGACATGAATCCCAGGGCTTGCAGAAATTGCCTTGCAGAGAGCTGGGTCATGCTTGCCAAATTTTTGAAGTAATTCGAAAGATCCATTTGTTTCTCTTGAGGGAGGAATACCATCCGGGTGACTATGTTCAGGCTCGCTCCCAGGAATACAATCTCCCTGGTGGGTACCAATTTTGACTTATTTTCATTGATGGTGTAGCCCAAAGAGGTGATAAGGTTCTTTACAAAGTCCAAATCCTTTAGAAGTTGATCTGGAGAGTTTGCCTGAATAAGACAATAATCCAAGTAAGAGTAAATTTGAATGTTTCTTTGATTGCAAAAAGCAATGACTGGAGTCAGGCATTTGGTAAAAACTCTGGGAGCAGTAGATAAGCCAAAGGGCAGTGCAAAGAATTGGAAGTGCCTATTCCCCACCCTGAAGTGAAGGAACTGCCTGCAGCTTTCCCTTATTGGGATGTGCAGATAAGCTTCTTTGAGATTCAAAGTCACCAGCCAGGAATCCTTGGCCAGCATTGGCAGCAACTGCTGAAGAGTGAGCATTTTGAATTTGGGAATTACCAGAAAAGTGTTTAGAATGGACAAATCCAGAATAGGACACCAGGTGCCCCCTTTTTTGGGGACCAGGAAAAGTCTTGAGTAGAAACCCTGGCCTATCTGTAGTGCAGGAACTGGCTCTACTGCTCCCAGGTTTAGTAAAGAAGAAACTTGTTTTTCTGCTTCTGCCCTTTGATTTGGGGGATATCTGGGTATCTTTGGTGAACAGGGAAGGTGTGAAAGGATAACTTGTAGCCTTGGGATACTATTTTGAGCACCCATTTGTCGTCTGTGATGGTGAACCAGACATTTGCAAAAATGGCTAACCTTCCCCCCAAAGGAAACCCTGGGCTTGCAGAGGCAGACAGGGGAAGGCCGGAGTCATTGGGAATGCTTGCTTTGGGAAGTTTGCTTAGAACTCCCTGATTTTGAAGAGGAAGCCTGCCAGTGCTTAGCCTTTTGAGGAGTGGAAGTCTGTCCCCTAGAAGACCTGTAACCCCTAGACCTAGTGTGACTCTGTTTACTAGGGTCAGGAAAAATCCAATCCTTAGAAGGGTAATGCCTACTAAAACAAGGAGGCTGAACTTGCAGGAAATCCTTAACAGTTTGCATAGATTTGGCCTTATCCTCCAACTTTTTCAACACCTCTTCTGCTTTGCTACCAAAAAGATTGTCCTTGTGCAAAGGCACATGCAGTAATTTAGATTTGACAGGTTCAGAAAGGGGTTGTTCCCTGAGCCAAGCATGTCTTCTAATGACAGAACCAGTGGCTGCTGCCTTGCAAGAAGCCTCCAAAGTGTCAAAACCACAATGTAGAAAATGTTTAGTGACGAGTGGCAGAATTCAACAAATCATGCATGTCCTTACTCTCCATCAGGGAAGGAACACCAGCAATTTTAGCCTTAACAGCCTCCAAAGTATGCTGCTAATACTTAAGCATATGAAAAAGACAATTAACAGACCTAATAGCCAGGGTGGAAGAAGTATAAACCTTTTTACCCCATCTATCCAAGGCCACAGATTCCTTGTCAGAAGGAACAGGATTTTTAGCAACTGTGGCTTTAACGCCCTTAGGGCCCTGACACATAATCTCTGGACCAGCAGCAGGATTCTTGAAAAGGAACTGATGAGAATCAGGAACTCTATAATACCTATCAGGCTTTCTGGGAGCAGGAGAAACAAGAATCATGAGTCAAAGAATTCTCCATGAAAACATCATCAACAACTTCCAAAACCAGAGGGATAGCCAAAGGCCTATGCTGTGGCAAATCCAAGAATTCCCTAATCCATTTCTTAGACTGAGGGTAGTCCTGAATTTCCCATTTGAAATGCTCCCTAAGAGTATTCAGAGTATCTCCAAAAGAAAAATCTTCTGGAGGTGAGGCAGAAGGGATGGAGTCTTCTGCATCAGAATCCTAAAAACCAGAAAAAAAGTGGAGAGTTTCCCTCTTCAAACCTCAGAGTCTGAGGCAGAGAAAGCTTCTGGGTACAATTCCCTAATCCTTTTAGAAGGAAGTGGCTGACAGCCCTTGATAAGGGTCATCACTAGCCATTTTAACCATCTGAGCTTGAGGCATTTGAGGCAAGGCCGGCGCCTGCTTAGGAGTAGATTTTTGGCTGGATGGCCTGCTAGAAAGACGGAGGAACTCAGAAGGCTTAGCCACCGCCGAAGTCTGAATCAAGGTCGTCGGTCTGGATCTGGTTTTCGGGGGGAGAAAAGAGGCCTCAGAAGACAGCGCCTGCTTAGCGGCTCTGGATCCATCAGAGGTGGCGACTGGCAGAGGGTCAGAAGACTAAGTGGAAGCCTGCGGTATGGAGGACTCAGTAAAGGTCTCCGCAGACACCTGCTGCTGAACATCCGCGGACGGCAGAGGCAAAGAAAGTGCCTCACTGATTACTGCTGGGCCGACAACCAATTTGACAGGGACATCATTGGCTAATTTGACCCTAAGCCCGTCGCGGTCCTTATCCTTGCACTTCTTAGGAACATCTGAAGTCAGGAGAACAGAAGACGCCATACCTACGAACTTAGGCCAAACTCCAAAATGCTTGAACAAGATCCTAGCTCTATGGCGTATGGTACGCGGGTTGAAAGAAGTTCAGAGAACACAATTAGGGACGCTGTGCTCAAGGCCCAAACAAGTAATATAATAAGAGTGAAAATCACGGTGCAGAATCTGTTTTCCACAGGCAAGACAGTTATTAACTTTCTCTGAAATTCGTTAAAGCAAGAAAAGAGGGTCCCCAATGGGGTACTTATCTGAGGACGTCATCAACTAAGCAGTCGGAATACAACAAAAAAGGTACTCGGCCGAACGGCACTTGCGCAAAATGCTTCTGCTTCAGGCTCCGCGGCAAGAAAGACTGAGAAAATGGCGTTGGCTGCCTTCTTTTGTACCTGACGTCTTGACATCAGGCCTAAGCCGAAGGCAGCCGATGTCATATACCAAGGACTTTGGTATTCTGGCCGACTGTGGGCTACCAGGACCCGGATAACCCATTTTGTAAGGACTGCAACAGTGAAAAAAGATGAACATCTGTGTTTTCTCTTAGATATAGCTAAGAAATAGGAAGATTAGACTAGTTTGTTTTTCTGTGATGTCAGAACTTTTCTACTGTATTATTTTAAGTATTTCTCTGTGATCTCTGAACTCTTGACTAGCACTGTGTAGTAAGAAGTATTGTCTTGTGCTTTTATTATTAAATATTTTTAAACCTTTCAACTGTGGCTGTTTTGTGTAGAGATAATTTAAGCTCTAAGAGTACATTGCATGTATATAGTGATACTGTACCAAGTCACTCCAAATAAGTCTTGACTGTTTGGTTGCACTTACCATTTGGATAATAATATTATACAGTATAATTGGACACCCTTTCATAAGGGCCTTTGACTAGGTAATAAATATTAGCTGGGTGGTAGCACTGATTTCTACCGTATAATCTGGGTAAAAGGGGCACAGCTGGAGAACCTGTGCCAGCCTTCCCCACGAGTGTCTGTGTGGTTGTATAAACTCTAATCTCAAAGTGTGTGTGTGTGTGTGTGTGTGTGTGTGTGTGTGTGTGTGTGTGTGTGTGTGTCAGCTACTTGGGCATGGACACGAAGCACTGGTTGGACAGACAGCGTGGTGGAGGTTTCAGCTTGCCCACTAGGTTGAGATCTGGACCTTATAGCTGTGCCAGTGGGGAGTCTTAGTTGGGACCTGGAGAGAAAGGGAGAAACCAGCCCCAGACTGACTGTGATCTCTGTGTGCTCTTAAGGGAAATTGTACTTTACTGTATGTGTATTTATTATCCTTTCCCTATATGGACACCCCTCACTGGTGTTAGCGGTGAAGACTGAGGCTCCTTGATTGCTGGGCCAGTGCACGGACATCACAGATGGGCAGAAAAGTGTATCATAAGGCAGATAGGGTCTTTCCTTCTTGCTCACTCCGGTAAAGTGTTTCTTTCACAGTAGGGCAAAACAAAGACATTCTATCAAAAGCAGCATTGATGAAAGAAGACTTGAAAATCTCCGCAAAGTTGCATAAATGCATCCAGGCATGTTTACTAATGGCTATGCCTGAACTGGCAGACAGTGAGGTACTATCTGCAGCATGGGATATTAACTTCATGGACACAATGGAAATGAATAATAAAGTGGCCTGCTATGAAGAGGACCTCTTGTAGTCCTCCACAGACTTGGATGATGAGAGGTATTCAGAGAGTTCCTTGGTTAAATTCTGCAGTAGTCTTGTGAAGTGCGCTAAGTAATTCAGGGACCTCAAGGCAAAGGTTGCTGAAGAAAAATTGCACTTTCCAAACCTGTCCAATGCTCTGGACTCCCTATTAGGGAGATGGGCTGAGATACTCTGCTCCGCTAGCTCCTTTTTAGTGGCTACCACCACAACCATAGCATCAAAACGGACTCCTTTGCAACAATGAAATCTATGCTTTGTTGGTGCCAAAAGTTTATCTGGGTATCAGACAATGGGTTCAACAAAATCTGGTTCCTTCTGTTGCCGGCAAGAGTCTAAATCAATAAGTTCATCACCAGGAGAGTCACCCAAAATGTAGATGGGCCGGACCCAAAAGCTTCCAGAAAAACTGACTCCTCTGGGGAAGGAGTATCAGAAGATCAACCACCTTTTTGTTTAAGGATATTTAGGATGTCTCTGAAGGAGACATCATCCGGTGGAGATCTGGAGGACCCTTCCCCTTCATCAAAGTCAACATCGGCAGTGAGAGATTCCAAAGAGGAATATATGTGTCTCTTTAGCACATTCTCTCTTGGGGATATTCTTCAGTGGAACAGTCTGGAGAGGTATCCAAAAAAGAAGGGAAGTTCCTCAATGAGGATTGTCTGGATGCTAGATGGTACCAGCTGTCCCTGAGGAGTAGGCCTGAGTAGATCAGAGCTTGGACCTAAAGGAAGAAGGTATGTAAGATCCAAGGATGAGACAGTAGGCAAATCTCTCAGTTGAGGGAACACCTTCTCCACTACCTTGAAGGCAGACAGACTGGGAAAAGCAGATGCTGGTCACACCAGAGCCGAGACCTTCAAAGCTACCAAGCCTCAACCCTGCCTGGATCCGTGCCTTGAGGACAGAGTCAGATCCGAGAAGATCCAAGGGGCAAGGACTGCTCTGATAATATTGGAGCAGAACCCTAGCTCCTGGATCTGGTGCAGACACTTCAGCTCTGAGACACTTAGCCCAATCCAAAGGAACTGGAGTGGAACTAGTTCAGGAAGCCACTGCAGTCTAAGACCTAGTCTTCTTCGGATCCAATGCCAACACTCTAGGGGCTCTTGGATCCAAGGGCTCCAAAACTGTAGGATGGCTTGGAGAAGGAAAGATCACTACATGAGAAGTGGATGGGAGGCTCTCAGATCTGATGGGAGATGGAGATGGAATAACCCCCATCTGAATTTGAGCTCTGAGAAATTTCATCATCATCCTATTCAAATCGACCTCTGACAGACTTCTGGAGGACCTAATGGAGGAAATGGTTGACTGGGGCCTAAACTCTCTCCTCGGCAACCCTTGGAGAAAAAGGGAATGGTGACAAGGAGAAACTGGTTCAATGGTGAACCCGGGTAAAAAGGTTTGAGACTTTGAAAAACAGTTGCATCTGAGGGCATGGGATCCAAGTGTTTTCTCTTCAGATCAGAAAAAGTCAGATCCAAAGCTTTTTGAAATTTTAGCCTTTGAATGGGTGGAAGATCTTTTACAACACTCCTTCACCTCCAAAGAGGATTTTGCAGGGGTATTAGGGATTTGAACTCCTGAAGAAGAAAAGTAAGAAGGTGGCAGCATCACATTAAACATTAATTTATTATGTCCATCACTAAGTGCTCTAGAATTAAAGGCAGTACAAATGAAGCAGTCAGTATTGGGGTGTGATGCTCCAAGGCAGTAGAAGTACTCTCTGTGGGCATCAGAATTGGGAATCGTATGCCCACAGGAAGTGCACTTTTTAAAGCCTGTTGATTTTTTTTGGCCATTTCTGAAGAAAAATAGCAGGCCTTAAAAAGGGAAAAAGGCAGAAGAATAAGTAATTTTTTTTAGTTAAGCAGACTAACAGCAATGGTAGAAAGAATGCCCTCTAAAAAGCAGAAAAAATAGTGAAGAAGAGACAAGTACTAGCTATGGTATGGCAGAACTACCAAAGATAGAAACAAAGAATAAAAAAGGTAACTGAAGCAAAACATGAATATTTAACAATCAGGAGAGGGAGGTGGTATTTAGAGAAGGATAAATGAAAGTTTTTTTAAAAGAACTTGCTACTCACAAAAAAAGAAAAAAAAACCTGCAACAATACCCAAAATAGCTCTCAGACAAGGATTAATGTCTATGTGAGATGGCAGCAAACAAGATCTGAGGTATTGCTAGTTGACTGGGACAATATGGGTACAGGAGGGAGCTCATGAGTTTGATCCGAAAGTCTAGTGTATGTGACTGAGTTAGATCCAAGGTCAGATCTGCTACCCAGTCATTGAGGAATGAATGAGAAGGACAACATCAGATGTATATATTATCCCTAACAAGAATAACTGGGATCATACCATAGATAATTTGAGGGGACCCATGCATGGGATAAAACATTTAGTTAAACAGACCAGTTTTAAAATATGCAATGCCTTCATCAGTATAAAGTGCTAGCTAAAACATTCAAGCATTTTAACAGAAGTAAAAGGTTGTACGACACCACTAATTAACACGCTCTTTCATGTCTTCACATTTTAAATGTTAATCGAGGATCTCAGACAGAAAACTGTTTTTCCTTATCAGAAGAAAACACCATAGACCATGACATGCAGGGAAGTAGTGTCTTTTAGTTGGTAAAAAAACACTCAACGGATGTAGGGGGTGCAAATTGACAGTATTATGTTTGGTAATGTAGTAAGGAAGAGGTTACAGAGTACAGTCAATTTGATCATTTGGAAATTAACAGTGGAATTAGAGAGCAGAAAATTATGAGGTAGGACAGTGATTGTACTGAGCGTAGCTTACATGATACAGTAGAGAAAATGTGATTTAAGAGAAAAGCAGTTGGAGGAAATTTTAGGATAAGTTCTGAGAAAAAAAGATGCTGCTGTAATGCAAGCATCTGGCATTTTAATAACAGGTGATTCAATGATTAGAAAATGTATTAAACCACTGTCTAACATTGATAACTTCAAACATGAAGAAGCTTACCATTGGATGGATGGGGGTATGTGCACTCTAGCCCCTGGCAGTGCTCCTCTTCTTTGTCACCCCAGCTTAATTTATACACCAACATGGTGATCACAGAACCTTGGAAGAAGAGTGCAAGTACTAGGAGTCAGAAAGCACTGGTGAGGCTGACGCCAACAACATTAAATTTCCAGGTGTTCAAAATTAAGACTTTCGAACATATGTGTGTTGCTGGCACATAAATCAAAGTTAGCTAAGATGGTTCTGTTCAGTTCAGTCAAAGGTCAAAAGTCAAAGAGCAGGTTTGCCAAAAGGAAGCATGTAGCTGCTTTGAAGGAACATTTATAATGTGCCTTACCACTGTAGAAAAAAATGATACTGTAGTAACATCAACGTCTAATACAGTATTAACTTCAAAGATGCAGATTCTCATGAGGAGAGTAAGATTATTCTAGGCGTTAGTATGTTTAGAGCCCATGGGAATGTGGGGCTGCATGATGGATTCCCCTAAAAAAAAAAAAAAAAAAAGATATTTTCTTCTTTCTAAGTGATACATGGTCATGACACTCACTCCCTTAATGCACTTTCATAAATGATTGTCAAACAGAGCGACAAGCCTTATGTTAGAACAAAACTCCATTGGCACTCCCACCGGCAGTCTTGTTTCAACTCAAAATCCTCTTAATATATATTACAAGTTCTTACATAAAATATAGCAATCCCTGATGTTAAAACAAATGGTTGAAGTGCTGCTCATTTCAGCACAAGCTTTTGAACTTTGGTTGTTCTTCGAGAACCCAATCAAGATTAAATCAATGTTATAGTTTTCCTTCTTTCTTTCTCTCTTTCTCTCGCAGTCTTTCTTTTAGATATATTAGGATAGGAAAACTAATAAACTATGTATACCAGCTCTGAGAAAAAAGCATGAAAACTTATCAGCCACATGAATAATCAGTACAAGAGTAAAATTAACACTTGTGATACAAATTACATTAATTAGTTGTGCTGGTGATACTGAAGAGTAAGTTCCCAATGGGACAGTGCACATATGGATTTTGGTAAAGGAGTTACATGTTTATTTATGTTCTAAATTGGGGAAAGAGAAATAGTAAAATATATGGCTTCCTGTGTGTTATACATGCGTAATGCAATATTTAACCTGATCCATAGCCTCTTGCCAGTACAGTACTAACACTATTCCACCTGTGAAAAAAAATATATAAACACGGTTGAACTTACTGAAACTCAGAAAAATGAAGGTGTGATATAGGAGTGAAGACAAGAAAACGTGTTTTTTTTACTAAACTGCACCCTGTAATGCATTATCCAGTATGTTTTTGTTATGGCAGTCAGTACACAGGATTAAGACTCTAAACTGCTATAGTCAAAGAGTACAGGGTTTTGATTATTTCCATTTCTATTTGCCTAGTGTATGACTCTGGCAAGTCATTTGACCAGAAAGTGTCACAGACTGCCTGTTCAAAAGGCACATGTCCAATGCACTTGGTTAACAATGTATAAAAAAATCCCACTGGGCTAAGCAAGCATGCAGGATATCACACAATGCAGTCTTGCTTTCAGTTACTGCCATGTTAATTCATTAACACCTGTGAGCTGCAGACTGTCACACAGCAACAGCATACATATATTCTTACATTCCAGAACATTTTTTGAAAAATCAAAGTTAAAATGTATAAGCCAAACAAACGTAAATATCTTGTGAACTGTAGGCACTATTGAAAAGATACAAACAGCAACGTTATCAGTAAGAAGTGTTCTTTACAGTGATGGTGCATTCACAGTCCTTACATCAACATTGTGATATACTAAAATGCACAGAAACACAGAATTATATTTTTAATAAAGGTTCACAAACTACATTTCATATCTTGGAAACTATATAGCCTAATTACATGGCATGAGATCACATTTTCAGGCAGAACTGAGCTTTCACAAGGCAGCAAAAAAAAAAAAATTCTGAGTGTTTATTGAGATATTTACAGAAATATGAAAACGTGTTTATCTGTAGGATTAACAATATAAATAACATTAAATATCTCAAACTGTAAAATCTGCACAGCAATTATCGATGATAATTTTTTTTCAGTCTCATCTGCTTCCATAATGCCATGCATTAGTGTACACATGCAGCTATTGCATATCTTCATACTTACTAGCAAACAGCTGGGAATATCTCCAGTATGGTGCATTTTACATGGACAAAGACAATGTATTTTTCTGTCTCCCACCGTGATATTCCATACCATGCCCCTCAATAGTGTGTGCACCTCTTAGTTATGACAATATGATTAGCAAGTTACAATCAGTGATTAAAATATCTATGGCAGTACATTCTAGACTAACAAACTTAGAGACATTTCGTTACTCACACCTTGCCTTTTCCTACGCTGCCTATGACCAATTGGTAAATCATTTGTTTGAGAAAGACAACCCCCAAAAAGTGTCAGAACACCACAAGAAGTTGTGTGTGTTAAATGAAAGTACATAAAGGTACTGTAAGGGTGAATGAGTTAAACAGAGTGGCTATGCAGTCCCTTGTCCATGGATTCCTGCATTTCACCATCAAGTTGGTAATGCCATGAACAATAAATAACAAGCTATGGTGTCAACCAGGATTATGGTATTTACTATAGATTTTTAGCATTTTTATATTATAATGGTTTAAAGGTAATGTAATTTGTTTCAACATAAGAATTAAAAGGATCTGGATGTAAAAAATGTCAGCAATAAAAATGCTGAAAACTATTCTGAGACTCAATGACCATGAAACAATATCAATTATATGCTAAACAGGAAACTGGTAGCCAATTTTCAGAAAAATTAGTAAAAAAGAGATTTTTGAAAAATCCTTGTAATGAAAAAAAATCTTAAGAAATACAGCCACAATGATTTAAATGGAGCAAAATGAGTACAACAATAAACATAAAAGATAAAAGCCACCACACTTTCAAATTCTGTGGAAATCTTTGAATTCTTTTTATAGCCACCATTTCCTTCATAAGGAGTTAAAGCATTTGTCATGCAGTCTATCCTGCCATTCACTCCACCAGCAGCTTTGGCACTGCAACGTAATGTAGTAGAAAAATAGAAGAAATGAAAACGTGAATTCAGTCTTTACAGTATTGTTTCTGTTTTAATAAAAAAAACTACAGAAGTTCAAATTGCAATGTTCTTATACATGTCTTAATATAATGCAGTTAAGTACTTAACTTACTTAACCTTATCAAGGAGTAACACTTATAGGTTATCATAAAGAAGAGATTTCTGCATTAATGTAAGCCAAACAAAAACCTGCCATATATGGAATATTTATTTTTCACTAAAAATCAGGGTTCATGGGAATCAATTCATGCACATGTGCTTGAGTTAAAATTAGAAGTTATGTACCTACCATAACGTTCCATGTTAGTTGTCTTCTCTCGCCTTCTTTCTTGCTGGATGGGTTCGGAGCCGATCCTCGGCTCCGACTCGGCACTTGCTTTAGCTTAGGAACTCCTTTTACCAGCTCGAGGCAACCCTATATCCCATGATGCAAGGCGGAACTACCTCAGATCTCATTTGGTAGCTAACCTACCCTGCTAAAGACTATCCTAACATAATTAGGAACATAAGATCCTAATAGAAGTCCTCATATGAAGGCTCAGGAGGAAACAACCTAATAGGAACTCTTCAAGATCTGTCCAGGCCAGGGGGAAGGAGGGAGGTTAAGAAAGAAGGCAGAGAAGACAACTAACATGGAACGTTATGGTAGGTACATAACTTCTAAATGTTAAGTTGTCAATCTCGCCTTCATTCTGCTGGATGGGACCGCGTCCTAGCACCTGTATCCCGGGTGGCTCAATGGAACAGACTCTTGAGAACTGTGGAACCAAAACTGGCCCTATCTCTGGAGGCCAAGTCCAATTTGTAATGAGAGACAAAGGTATGAGGCGTAGCCCAAGTAGCTGCTGCACAAATGGTATCAATGGGTAGTCTATCCTGAAAAGCTGCAGAAGTGGATAGACTCCTGGTTGAGTGTGCTTTTGGCTTAGAAGATAGCTGCTTGCCTCTGAGAGAGTATACATAGGAAATAGTGGAAGTTAACCATCTGGATAAGGTCACTTTAGAGACTGGAAGACCTATCCTGTTTTCTGCATAGGAGACAAATAATTGGTCCGATTTTCTGAATTGTTTAGTCCTATGCAAATAGTACCTGAGCTGACGATGGACATCCAAAAATGCAGTTTCTGTTCAGCTCTGTCGGAATAGTTTGGGAAAAAGACTGGTAGGTCTATAGATTGGTTAATGTTGGTTTGAGATACGACTTTGGGAAGAAAGGAAGGGTTAGTTCTTAATGATACCCTGTCCTTATGAAAAACCAAATAAGGGAACGAATGCAGAGAGCTTGAATCTCGGAAACTCTTCTTGCAGAAGTGACAGCCAGTAAAAATATAGTTTTCCAGGTCAATAATTTCAAAGAACATGAAGCAGACGGTTCGAAGGGAGGTAGTATCAAGGATGCCAACATTAAGTTTAGATCCCATTGCGGAGGAGGATGCTTTATAGGTGGTTTTAGGAGAAAAACTCCTCTCAGAAAGGCCTTGCATAATCTATGAGACATAATGTTATTGTCATGCAAGCCAACATGATACTTGGAAATAGCAGCCAGTTGTACTTTGACTGTAGATGACGAGGATCCTGAATGAAAAACCTCCGCCAGGAAATCTAAAACCGAATGTACAGGAGCAGTAAAGGGGTCAATATTTTTGGAATTTGCCCAAATAGAAAAACGTCGCCACTTGCTAGCATAAACAGTCCTAGTGGACGACTTCAAAGAAGACACTAAAATGTCTCTGACTGAGTCCGAAATCATCGGTAGCCTGGCTAGGGTAGGAAGTGGAGCAACCAAGCAGTGAGGTTGAGAGAATGAATGGCTCGGTGCTGCTGACCCGACTGGTGGATCAAGAGATCCGGAACTGGGTCCAGATGCCAGGGCTGCACCAGAAGGTGACGATGCAGAGACGGAAACCAAATTTGTCGAGGCCAATATGGGGCAATGAGGATCAACTTGGCTCTCAAAACGGTGGCTTTCTGAATGACTTGTGGAATCAAGGGAAAGGGAGGAAAAGCGTACAGAAGTCCCCGGGGCCAATCCTGAGTTAGAGAGTCTCTCAGGGGTTGGCCTGGAAGGGGAAAAAGAGTGAAAAAATCGGGCACTTGTTGTTTTATGGAGTAGCAAAAGATCGCAACAAGGAGTGCCCCACTTCAGAAAAATCTGATCCACTACAGATTGATTGAGAGACCACTCGTGAGGCATCAGAATGGATCTGCTCAGCCTGTCCGCTAAAAGGTTGGACCTGCCGGGGATGTGCGTTGCTATCAGAAACCGCTGAGAAGAGATCGCCCATTGCCAAAGTCTGAGAGCTTCTCGACATAACGGATAGGACCTGGTCCGCCCTGTTTGTTGATGTACCAGACCACGGACATGTTGTCCGCTTGTACTGCAATAGTCCCGTGGGAAGAAAGTCGTTGAGGGCTTGCAACGTTAAAAGCACTGCTCTCATCTCCAGGACATTTATGTGCAGATGGTATTCTATGTGTTGCCACGAGAGAGCCCGTGGACCATCCTGCCCTGATAATGCCCCCACCCAATCAGAGAGGCATCCGTAGTGACTGTGGCAACTGGAGGAGGGGAATAAAGGGTCGGCCCTGATGAAGAAGAGGGAAGATATCCACCAGTTCAGATGAGCTCTGCACGACTGTGTGACCAAGATTTCGTGCCTCATCGGGAGACTGTGGTACGACCACTGCGTGAATAGCATCCACTGCAGAAGACGCATGTGGAAGCGAGCCAGTGGTAGAAGAACAATGGCCGCAGCCATAAGACCTAGAACCTTCAGTATAAATCTGGCTTTGATCTTGTTGCTTTGCAATAGAAGCCGAACGAATTTTTGGATGTCCAGAATTCTTTGCTCTGTTAGTCTGGCTATCATTTTGACGGTGTTTAATTCTGCGCCTATAAAGGTGATAGATTGGCAAGGCAGCAGAGAAGACTTTTCGAAATTTACTGAAATTCCCAAACTCCTGCAAAGCTGTAGAGTGTAGTCTCTGGACTGAAGAAGCTGACACTTGGTGGTGGCGGAGAGGAGCCAGTCGTCCAAGTAGGGAAACACCTGGAATCCCTGACGTCTCAGATGAGCTGTGACCAGCATTTGGTGAACACTCTGGGGGCTGAAGTGAGGCCAAAGGGCAGTGCTCTGAATTGGTAATGACTGGTCCCTAGCCGAAAGCGGAGAAACCTTCTGGAGCGTCTGTGAATCTTTATGTGATAGTACGCATCCTGAAGGTCTATAGAGCACATCCAGTTGTCCTTGCCCCGAAAGGGCAGAATGGACTGAAGCGTGACCATCCGGAATCTTGCCTTCTTGACAAATCTGTTTAGATTGCTCAGGTCTAATATTGGTCTCAATCTCCCGTCCTTTTGGGGACCAAAAGAATCTCGAGTAAACGCCGGAGCCTGCCTGAACTGCTGCCACAGTCTTGACGGCTCTTTTTCTAGGAGCTTTGAAACCTCCTGTTCTGCCAAATCCCTTTGAGCGGGTGAGATGTCTGGAAGGGATTGTAGAGGTACGGGAAACCTCTCGAAGGGGATTTTGTAACCCTCGGATATGATCGACTGTACCCAACTCTCTTGAGATAGGGATTGCCAGGCTACTGGGTACAGCGAAATCCTTCCCCGACTGCCTCCAAGGGTGGACAGTCGGGCAACACCTCAGGGATGCTGAAAGGGCTTCTCAGGAAGAGACTCCCTGTTGCCCTGGTTCTGAGGACCCCCTGCCTCTAGGGCGTCTATTATTGTTACCCCTCTGCCTCTGGGGTAAACTGACCACGCGTCCGGTGTAGCTCCTTGGGCTTTGAACCACATCTTCCCCCCCTTCTGACCCTTGGGATATGGTCTAGAAGGAGTGGAAAACTGGACTCCAACAGCAGAAAGAGTTTTACCGTCCTGCTCACACCTGGTCAAGGTATCCTTCACCTGAGGTCCGAACAAAGCCGAACCATCAAAGGGGGTATTAGTGAAGGACGCCTTAAAGGGGTCCGCAAAATTACAAAGCCGCATCCAGGCTTGGCGTCTAAGAGCAACTCCTGTGCCTGCGGCCCTGCTCGCTCCATCGGCCGCATAGGATATGAGCCGCATGGAGGAGTTAGATATGGAATTCAGGATTGCAAGCTGCGAGGCAATCTTTTCCTGAGCCCCAGCAGCAGAAGGATCCTGGACTACTTCACCCAGTTCTTTGAGAATATCTCGTTGAAGCCTGGTGAAGTGACAAAGATAATTCAGCGAACACATAGCAAAAGTCGCTGAAGAAAACATCCACTTTCCATACCTGTCCATGGTCCTAGAGTCCTTGTTAGGAGGCTGGACAGGTACTGAAGGATCCGCCAGTTCCTTCTTAGTGGCCGACGCCACCACCATAGCATCCACAGAGACACCCTTGGAAAGGAACTGTTTGTCCGTAGGGGCCGTGATGAATTTGGATGGTCTCCTGGGGACAGGTTCCACAGAATCTGGAGCCGCCCACGCCTTCCAAGCCACTACCTGCATCAGTGGGTCGAAAGGCGGAGACACCCAGGAGGTGGAGGGTCGGGATCCAAAAGCCTCCAGGTATACCGACTCATCCTCGGAGGGATCAATGGAGGGCCAATTCCCCCTCTGTTTGAGGAGCTCAAGGATGTCTGAAAAGGAGACATCCTCAGAGGGGGACCGTGGGGAACCCTCCGACTCATCTAAGTCGGTATCAGATGTAGTAGACTCAGGGAGTCCGTGTGTTTCCTCTTACACGTCCTCTTCCGAGGGGGTTCCCCTGCAGGATCAGGAGAAACCTCGGAAGAGGAGGAAATTCCCAATGGGGAAACCTGGGGCGATGGATCCCTGGGCCTGAGAGCAAGAGGCTGGCAAGAGGCGTCTGCAGGCACTGATGAGGGAGGAGCTAGAGGGATGGACCGTTGACCAGGCTCAGAGGCCAGGACACTCCTCATCACCTCAAAGGCTCCCTCCCGGGAGGCCGGAATATCCCGCTCGAGGAAACAGGAATGCCCGGCTCCACTGAGAGGAAGGCTCCGAGGCCGATGTCGGCGCCGAGCTTACCAAAGCCGAAGCCTCGAGAGGAGAGAGGGTCGGACAAGGGTCCGATGCCACTAGCCCCTCGGAGCCGACAAGGGAAACCCGACGACCGGATCCCTCCAAGGAAGGTCTCAAGGAGGAGATCGAGCCGAGGATGACGGAGCCGAAGGATGTATCGGCTCCGCACCGAAACAGTCGCTGTCCCGAAGCTCCGGCCCGAACTCTGAAGTGGAGTCGGAGGAGGAAGTTCAAGGGTGAGGCTATAGCCAAGTCTGTTGAGACGGGCTATGGAGCATTTGGGCCAGTGCCTGAGACTTCAACAGCCTGCTTACCACCCTCTCCAAGTCGTGGTCAGACAGCCTGGAAGATCTCGAAGATCGGCTCCGAAGGCTCCGCTCCGACAAAAGGGGAGACCCCGGAGCCGAGTGGATACTCAGTAATGAAGGGGACCGAGATCTCTTCGGGACGGAGCCATCAGAGCCGAAGTCCCCTGAACACCAGATGGAGCCGAAGGTTTCTCGGCTCCGATGCTGGATAAGGTGTCGGCTCCAGCCGGAGCCGACAAGGCTACAGTAGATAAGGTATCGGAGCCAGCCGGCAATGAACCCACTACTTTCAAGGCAGATACATCGGTTCCAGCCGGAGCCGATCTCGGCTCTGACGGAGCCGGAGCCACCGGAGGAGGCTTGGAAACTGAAGCCTGAGCCTTCGGTGGCTTAGAAGGTTTCCCAGACCCTGCTTTAGAGGGAGAACCTTCTGGCTTAAGTAAGCCACGGAGGATAAGTTTATTCCTCCTCTCCTGCAGGACTCTCTGGCTAAAAGAGTGACACAAAGCACAGGAGTCCTGCAGGTGCAAAGGCCCCAGGCAATAAACACAAGAAGTGTGACCGTCTGTCAGAGACATTTTCTGACAGCACGAGTCACACTTCTTGAAGCCTGAGACCTTGCCTTCCCTAGACATATCCTAGGAGGAAGAAAACACACACAAACCCCAACAAACACACAAAATTAATCCCCTACACAAACACACAGGAAGGGATTAAGAACTGGGGTTTTAGGCCTAACTAAAACTTTACACTAAAAGTTTAAAAAGGGTATAAAAGTTTTAAAAAACAAGGGAATAGGGTGGGCTGTAAAACTACTACAGACTATACTATGACTAAAAAGGAAAAATAAAACCCTAACTAAGCTTCTCTTTCTTTGACAAGAAATTCATTTACCTCTGCTGGTAAAGGAGACCTCTTTCGCTAAGCGGCAAACGAGATCTGAGGTAGTTCCGCCTTGCATCATGGGATATAGGGTTGCCTCGAGCTGGTAAAAGGAGTTCCTAAGCTAAAGCAAGTGCCGAGTCGGAGCCGAGGATCGGCTCCGAACCCATCCAGCAAGAATGAAGGCGAGATTGACAACTTAACATTACACAGATAAACACTACAGAAGCCTCAGCTTGGAAGGGTTCTGCAATCAACTAAGCTCTTCTGAGTCACATACTGCTCTATCATTTATGTTTTCCCATTGTGACAACTTCAGCACAGACAGTGGTCTTGAGGGCAAAGTTGCATGCTAATTTGACAAGTTGGAGAAATGGTTAACACTAATAAGCCATGTACTCTCCCCAAGAAATGTCCAGGCTCCTGATTGCTGAGCTGAGTGATTCAGAAGTAACTCAGTCAAGTAAAATTTTTGTTTACAAGAATAGAGAAACCACTTTAAAAATATGGAAGTTGCCCATTTACTCCTATAGGAGTTCTTGGGTGAAGGGATCTTAACGTGTAGACGTGTGAACTTGTGTGCATCCGAATGAGGATGCATGAATGTGTGTATGTGTGAGTGTGTGTGTGTGTGTGTGTGTGTGTGTGTGTGTGTGTGTGTGTGTGTGTGTGTGTGTTTGGATGTGCAAGCATGGGCATCTGAATGTGTGCACATTTTACTGTTGGGGGATGTCTTTGATAATACAATGATGCATGGGTCACTATGGAGAACACTATTTTTTTATTTATTTTATTTTATTTTATTTACTTACTTTTTTTTTATTTTTGTTAACGGGGAAAGTCCGACTGGACACAGGTCCATTTTCAACGGAGGCCCGGGGAGAAAAGCTCCATGATACAATACAATATTAGATTAAAACAAAGAGGATTACTGGCCTCAAACAAATGCCCTACACTGACCGCCACAAAACAGGTTTAATCCTCACTAGTTCATAGGTTCACAGGTAGGTACTAGGCTATCGCCCCACGGGCCTACATAAGCCTAGCCAACAAGGATCCCTGGCTTATGACACCCAAGAAAGTTATTTTCCTGTGCCACTGTCGAGCAGAGACACAGAAGTGATCCCCGGGGTGTATTTCCTATTTCCCATCCACTCATCAAGATTTTTCTTGAAGAGTGCTAATGAAGAACTTTGCTTGAAATAGATGGGTAGCCTGTTCCAGAGTATGGGAAGTCTCTGGGACAGGAATCTATCCCTCCAGCATGTCCTGTTTATTGTGGTGACAAGGTTTAGGTCCGTACAGCGTGTAGCTTGGAGGGATTGGGATTTCTTTAGGTGTAGCATGTCCAGCAGCTTTGGGTTTGACATAGCTTTATATGTTAGGCAGACATCACCTCGGAGTAGGCGATATGCAATGGAGTAAAGCTGGAGTGTTTTGTGGCGGTCAGTGTAGGGCATTTGTTTGAGGCCAGTAATCCTCTTTGTGAGGTACTTCTGTGGCCTTTCCAGCTGCTGCAGATGTCTTGTGAGGTACATTCCAAAAGGGGCATTGTACTCTATAATGGGTCTAATGAGTGTCGAGTAGAGGGGAACAATGACCTCTTTTTTCCTGAATGAGAACTCTTTTATGATGAGGTGTGCCACGTAGAAGGACTTCCTGACTACTGTGGCGATGTGACTATCAAAGAAGAGACTACTGTCCACCTGGGCCCCAAGGTCTCTTATCACACATTCGGTGTTAAGTAGACTACCACCTATGTGGTAATTCATGGGTACAGAGTTTTTACCAAAGGGGATGACACTGCACTTTTTGGCATTGAGCTTGAGGCCATGGCTCTGACACCAGGCATCTGTCTCAGCGAGGCCCTTCTGTAGGATGTCCACATCATTTGGGGACTTGACTATGGCTCCTAGTTTGCAGTCATCTGCGAACTTCATTAACCAGAGGCCTTCTGTGTTAGCCTGTACTTCAGAAAAGTAGATACCAAACAGGAGAGGTCCCAGGACGGAACCCTGTGGTACTCCACTTGTCACTGCTTTGAGGTCAGATTTGAAGTCTGCAACTTTTACAGTGTGGGTTCTGTCAGTGAGCAATTTGGCAACCCATCTTGTGACTTAGGGATTTATACCTAGTTTAGTGAGTTTAGCTATAATTCCAGAATGGGGAATGGTGTCGAAAGCCTTGGCGAGGTCAAGATAGGCTGTGTGAACCACCTTACCCTCATCTATGGCTTTGGTGACTGCCTCAAAGACGTCAATCAG
The DNA here is from genome assembly GCF_019279795.1 of Protopterus annectens. Taxonomy (NCBI): domain Eukaryota; kingdom Metazoa; phylum Chordata; order Ceratodontiformes; family Protopteridae; genus Protopterus; species Protopterus annectens. The sequence goes on along the minus strand of NC_056732.1, from coordinate 378,084,670 downwards.
GTTCAGAAGGCATGATCTGCCTTTCACAAACCTGAACTGGGTGGGATCCAGAGTTTGGCGGGTATCAATGTCTTTGTTTATGAGTTCCATGATGATACGTTCCATGGCCTTGCAGACCAGGCTCGTCAGGCTAATAGGTCGATAGTTCCCGGAATCAGTGGTGGCTCCCCCTTTGTGGAGTGGGATAACTGTTGTTGTGCGCCATTCAGTGGGCACAAAGCCTGATGCATGGCTATTATTGAACATGGTGCTTAAGTGGGGAGCCAGTTCGTTCTGAAGATCGTGTACAACGCAGCCTGGGATGTTGTCCGGTCCCATGGATGCTGTGTTTTTGGCTTTAGAGAGTGCCGCTTTTACCTGCGTAGTTATGATTACAGGGACTCTGCATTCTTCCTGTATAGATATGGGCCCATTAGGGGGTGGGTGGGGGGTAAAGTTAGCACTAAATCTATCTGCCAGGATGTTGCAATATCAGTTGGTTCTATAATTTTCTTGCCTTTGTGCTATAACTCATAGCAGATCTGGGTGTTCCCATCGAGATTCTTGACATAGTTATAGAATGCTTTGTGGTTGTCCTTAGAATTAGTGGCGATTTTATTTTTGTAGCTAGCTTTAGAGGATCTTATAAGGGATCTCAGCTTCTTACTGAGGCTGACCAGGGAGCTCCTCCACTCATGGAATTTTACTCTCTTTTGCAACAGTTTCTTCCTTCTGTTGTACAGTTTGTTTATGGCAGGGGACCACCAGATTGGCTTCCTTTTTTTGGAGGATAGCGTCTTGGTTCCGTTTGGGATAACACGATCCATGCACTCGTGTAAGTGCTTATAGAGTGCATTTGTGTAGGATTCAGCAGTTGTAACTGTATTGTCCATCTGCATGGGTGTCATGAAGTTCACCACTTCTGTCTTAAGAAGCATGAACTTGGCTTTGGAGAAATTGTTTATCGTGGTTTCCTTAATGGGGGGTGGGGGCGGGATGTGGATATCAAGGGTGATTAGCTTATGGTCGGATCGAACCAATGAGGAGTTGACTTCAGGTGTGGAATACCGGTCACTCATGTTGGTAATGACTAGGTCTAGGATATTGTTGCCCCTCGTGGGGGTGTGGATAAGTTGATCCAGGGCATTGGAGTTTATGAATTCCAGAAAGCGTTAAGCTAAGGAGTTGGTACACGAGTAGTTTTCCCAGTTAATGGTGGGGTAGATGAAGTCGTCCATTATTAGGGTGTTTGGTTGAACCCTAATATTTTCCAGTACATCAAGAAAAGAGGAGTTGGAATCCTGGAGCATGGTGGGGGATCTGCAGCAAGCTACAATTTGGATTGCAGTTTTGCCCAGAGTTAGTTGCACTTGAATAATCTCAGATGCATTATGCTGAGCAACTAGCCTGGAGGTGTGGATATCCTTACTGAATATGGACACACCTCTGCCTTTAGTGTTTTGGTCCAGGTTACATGGCCGAAAAGTGTGGTATGAGTTATAGCCTGGTAGTGCAGGGGTGCTCTCTGGATCCTTGAACCAGGTCTCAGTCACTGCACAGATATCGATGTTCTCCACTTTAAGGTGTGCCTCGAGTGAGTGCATTTTGAGATTTAGACTTCTAGCATTGAATAGCATTACCCTCCATTTTTGCTTCCTGTTCCTGTTACGCTGGTGAATTTGTTATTTGAACCTTGCCTAAAAAGGGCACTATAGGGGCAGCAAGAGCCTTAGCCAATATCCGGAATCCCAGGGGCGACAGGTGCAGGCTATCTGTGGCAAAGCATCGTGGTCTGTCGACCATGTCATCCCAAGCAGACTGATACTAGATCCCCCTCGAATGACACCAGAAGCTTAGCCAATTGTTGAAGTCAATCATTTTGTCCTTGTACTGTGGTATCATTCGGGGAGATGGCAGAATGCTACTCAGGGCTAGGGTCATACCTGCCTGGGCTACCAGATCGGAGAGCTCTTCCATGTCTCTTCATGTAGTCCAGGGAGGTACGTCTCAGGTCATTCACATGAACATGGACAATGACCGAGTCATATTTGTACTTGTTGTGGAGGGACCTGAGTGCGTGGGTTATGTGGCGGATCCTGGCACCCAACAGGAAGCTGACAGTAACCCTCTCCTTGTTTAGCCTGGTGAGTGGGACATCAGTGTGCCTGACTAAAGAGTCACCTATGACTAGTGTGTTGGGTACGTTGTTTTGCCTTCTTGGCTGTGGTTGAATGGCACACTGAGTCTATGGGCTATGTGTCATTTGGGTTGTGTTGGGGGATGGAGGTCACTTGTGTTTCTGCTTTGGAGGTCTCTGCTGCCTAGACAGATTATTACTGAGAGCCTCCGCAAATGTTTTTGTGTTACTATGTGTGGATTTTGGTGGTGTAGATTTAGTGAGACTATGTGATGAGTGTGGTGTGGTGCAAATGTTTACCTTCTCCTCATGACTGTCAAGTTCAGTCTTGGTTGGAGAGAGCTTTACCTCCAGTTTGGCTAGATAAGTGCATCTCTCACAGGCTGTAGTGTTGGGTGGTAGGAGGAGAGGGTTGTCTGTGTACATGAGGCAATTTCTACATTGCCTCAAGATGCCCAGATTCATCAGATATACAGGAGAGAACACTGGGAGCTGACCCTTGGACATGCCTGAATAAAAAACTATTTTCCTCTAGATAAGTGTGGAAAGTGAGTACAAGAGCTGTTTTTCTCTAAGCAAGTGACAAAAGTAAGTACAAAAACTGTTTGCCTCTAGGTAATGAGGAAGACTGAGTGCTATAGTAATTAGTAGCTTATTTAGTGCTTACAATTTCTGAACAAGTGCTGAGCATGAATAAGCAAATTTAAATGCTAAAACTAAGAATCTGTATCTGTACTAGACAAGTTACAGGACAGAAACAAGTGCAAATGCAGGCTTTCAAATCAGAAAGTTGAGAGAGATGGAAGAGATTGTCCAAACGGCCAGTAACTACAACTTCTGGGCCAGAACCACTCCTTATGTGGTAGACAGGTTACCTAGTGCTTACCACTCCCACTGATAAGCTAGAAGGCTTCCCTCCAACACAGAAAGGCTTGGGGGGCTCATAAGCTTACATACAGTCCTGGATACAGCAAATCTATATCGGGAATACTAGTTACAGGAAAGGTAGGAAATAGGCTTACAGTTTTTTTTTTTTTCCTTTTCTTTTTTTACAGAAAAGTAGCAAAAACAGTAGTAAAAACAATTCACATGCAGTGCAAGCTAGCACACTTGAGTATGTAGCAATATTAGACCAAACACAGTTTAAAAAATGCAATTAAATTAAAAAGGACTAAAAGCAAGTGCAGAAAGAGTTTATTAGGTAGAATGTGGTAAAGAGATGGGACTGGGGGAGTGTCTCAGATCAAATCTACATTGGGGCAGGCAACTGCAAAAGCCACCAAATTTACACTACAAACCAAAAATAGGGTGGGTGGGACAAAACAGTTTCAACAGAGATCTAAGCAACAACTAACAGTACAAACTCTAAAACTAAAAAAATATACTCATCTCTGTATATTTGCAGATCAGTCTCTCAGAACAGGGAGACAACAGTTTCAAAAGAGATCTAAGCAACAACTAACAGTTTGTCTTTTCGGCTTTTCCCGGTTAGGGGTCGCCACAGCGGAACTCCGGTCTGCTAATGCTTGGCAGTCGATTTTTATGGTGTCGAGTTGCCAGCCCGATGCACAACCTTCAGTGAAGGCACACCCATTCACGCATGTCTTTCGGAGGCAACTCGACCGCGGGGAGGACATGCAGACTCCACACAGAAGGCATTCCAGCCAAGAATTGAACAAGAGAACCTCTTGCTATGAGGTAACAACACTACCGCTGTACCACTGCGGATTAAGCAACAGCTAACAGTACAAACTCTAAAACCAAAAAATATACTCAATTCTGTATATTTGCAGATCACTCTCTCAGAACACAGAGACAACAGTTTCAACAGAGATCTAAGCAACAATTAACAAACTCTATAACCAAAAAATATATACTCAGCTCTGTATATTTGTAGATAGTCTGGAAGGCAGTCTCTCAGACACAGGTTCCAGCAATTAAATGCAGGCTGTTACTAACAGGTCAAATTTTATGCATGTGATCTCTGAGTTAGATAACACACAAGCTGTAAAAAACAGTTATACCAACTGAGGACACAGCAGAAAATAGGAAGGGGAACAGTTTCAACAGAGATCTAAGCAACAACTAACAGTACAACCTCTAAAACAAAAAAAATATACTCAGTTATGTATATTTGCAGATCAGTCTCTCGGAACAGGGAGACAAAAGTTTCAACAGAGATCTAAGCAACCATTAAACTCTATAACCAAAAAAAATATACTCAGCTCTGTATATTTGTAGATAGTCTGGAAGGCAGTCTCTAAGAACACAGGTTCCAGCAATTAAATGCAGGTTGTTACTAACAGGTCAAAATTTATGCAAGCGATCCTTGAGTTAGATAACACACAAGCTGTAAAAAACAGTTATACCAGCTGAAGACACAGCAGAAAATAGAGGGGGGGGGGCAGTTTCAATAGAGATCTAAGCAACAACTAACAGTTTGTTTGTCTTTTTGGCTTTTCCCGGTTAGGGGTTGCCACAGCGGAACTCCGGTCCGCTAATGCTTGGCAGTCGATTTTTATGGTGCCGAGTTGCCAGCCCAACGCCCAACCTTCAGCGAAGGCACGCCCATTCACGCATGTCTTTTGGAGGCCACTCGACCACGGAGAGGACATGCAGACTCCACACAGAAGGCACTCCATCTGAGAATTGAACAGGAGAACCAATTGCTGTGATGTAACAATGCTACCACTGTACCACCGCGGATTAAGCAACAACTAACAGTACAAACTCTAAAACCAAAAAAATATACTCAGTTCTGTATATTTGCAGATAGTCTGGAAGGCAGTCTCTCAGAACACAGGTTCCAGCAATTAAATGCAGGCTGTTACTAACAGGTCAAATTTTATGCACGTGATCCTTGAGTTAGATAACACACAAGCTGTAAAAAACAGTTATACCAGCTGAAGACACGGCAGAAAATAGGGTGGGGGGGTAGTTTCAATAGAGATCTAAGTAACAACTAACAGTACAAACTCTAAAACCAAAAAAATATATACTCATTTCTGTATATTTGCAGATCAGTCTCTCAGAACAGGGAGACAACAGTTTCAACAGAGATCTAAGCAACAATTAGCAAACGCTATAACCAAAAAATATATACTCAGCTCTGTATATTTGCAGATAGTCTGGAAGGCAGTCTCTCAGAACACAAGTTCCAGTAATTAAATGCAGGCTGTTACTAACAGATCAAATTTTATGCAAGTGATCCTTGAGTTAGATAACACACAAGCTGTAAAAAACAGTTATACCAACTGAAGACACGGCAGAAAATAGGGGTGGGGTGGGGAAAACAGTTTCAACAGAGATCTAAGCAACAACTAACAGGACAAACTCTAAAACCAAAAAAATATACTCTGTTCTGTATATTTGCAGATCAGTCTCTCAGAACAGGGAGACGAAAGTTTCAACAGAGATCTAAGCAACAATTAATAAACTCTATAACCAAAAAATATATACTCAGCTCTGTATATTTGCAGATAGTCTGAAAGGCAGTCTCTCAGAACACAGGTTCTAGCAATTAAATGCAGGCTGTTACTAACAGGTCAAATTTTATGCAAGTGATCCTTGAGTTAGATAACACACAAGCTGTAAAAAACAGTTATACCAACTGAAGACACGGCAGAAAATAGGGGTGGGGATGGGGAAAACAGTTTCAGCAGAGATCTAAGCAACAACTAATAGTACAAACTATAACACCAAAAAATACATACTCAGTTCTGTATATTTGCAGATCAGTCTCTCAGAACAGGGAGACAACAGTTTCAACAGAGATCTAAGCAAAAATTAACAAACTCTATAACCAAAAAATATATACTCAGCTCTGTATATTTGCAGATAGTCTGGAAGACAGTCTCTCAGAACACAGGTTCCAGCAATTAAATGCAGGCTGTTACTAACAGGTCAAATTTTATGCAAGTGATCCTTGAGTTAGATAACACACAAGCTGTAAAAAACAGTTATACCAACTCAAGACATGGCAGAAAATAGGGGTGGGGGTGGGGAAAACAGTTTCAACAGAGATCTAAACAACAACTAACAGTTTGTTTGTCTTTTCGGCTTTTCTCGGTTAGGGGTCGCCACAGCGGAACTCCGGTCCGCTATTGTTTGGCAGTCAATTTTTATGGTGCCGAGTTGCCAGCCCAATGCCCAACCTTCAGAGAAGGCACGCCCATTCACGCATGTCTTTCGGAGGCCACTCGACCACGGAGAGGACATGCAGACTCCACACAGAAGGCACTCCAGCCGAGAATCGAACAGGAGAACCAATTGCTGTGAGGTAACAATGCCAGCGCTGTACCACTGCGGATTAAGCAACAACTAATAGTACAAACTCTAAAAGCTAAACAATATACTCAGTTCTGTATATTTTCAGATAGTCTGGAAGGCAGTCTCTCAGAACACAGGTTCCAGCAATTAAATGCAGACTTTTGCTAACCGGTCAAAATTTATGCAAGTGATCCTTGAGTTAGATAACACACAAGCTGTAAAAAACAGTTATACCAGCTGAAGACACGCCAGAAAATAGGGGGGGGGACAGTTTCAATAGAGATCTAAGTAACAACTAACAGTACAAACTCTAAAACCAAAAAATATATACTCAGTTCTGTATATTTGCAGATCAGTCTCTCAGAAAAGGGAGACAACTGTTTCAACAGAGATCTAAGCAACAATTAACAAACTCTATAACCAAAAAATATATACTCAGCTCTGTATATTTTCAGATAGTCTGGAAGGCAGTCTCTCAGAACACAGGTTCCAGCAATTAAATGCAGGCTGTTACTAACAGGTCAAATTTTATGCAAGTGATCCTTGAGTTAGATAACACACAAGCTGAAAAAACAGTTATAACAACTGAAGACACGGCAGAAAATAGGGGTGGGGATGGGGAAAACAGTTTCAACAGAGATCTAAGCAACAACTAACACTACAAACTCTAAAACCAAAAAATATACTCAGTTCTGTATATTTGCAGATCAGTCTCTCAAAACAGGGAGACAACAGTTTCAACAGATATCTAAGCAACAATTAAACTCTATAACCACAAAATATATACTCAGCTCTGTATATTTGCAGATAGTCTGGAAGGCAGTCTCTCAGAACACGGGTTCCATCAATTAAATGCAGGCTGCTACTAACAGGTCAAATTTTATGCAAATGATCCTTGAGTTAGATAACACACAAGCTGTAAAAAACAGTTATACCAACTGAAAACACGGCAGAAAATAGGGATGGGGATGGGGAAAACAGTTTCAACAGCGATCTAAGTAACAACTAACAGTACAAACTCTAAAACCAAAAAAATGTACTCGGTTCTACATATTTGCAGATCAAACTCTCAGAACAGGGAGACAACAGTTTCAACAGAGATCTAAGCAACAATTAAACTCTATAACCAAAATTTCATATATAAACTCTTTCTCAATTACAGCCAAAAAAACTTTACCCCTTGAACTAAACTAAGCTATTCCAATCTTCAGTCCTCTCTAAAAACAGCTTTCCTCCCCATCTCATCCCCAAGTACTTCTCTCCCTCCAACCTTGCCTGCACTCACTGGACCACTTCTCATTCCATTACCACATTCACTCTAACTAATACAGTTCAAAAAAAACTCCATACACACCTGAGGTCCCAATGGGATTGCTCTTGCTCCCTCCCTCATAAATTTATTTAATATCTGCTTGAATAACTTAAATGTTTTATGTTTGCTAATTTTGTCTGTGGAGACTTTTTTCCCCAGGACTCCATTGAAAAAGGGTTCTTTTGGCCCAATGGAAACCAAAAAAATATACTCCAGCAATTAAATGCAGACTGTTACTAACAGGTCAAATTTTATGCAATTGATCCTTGAGATAGATAACACACAAGCTGTAAAAAACAGTTATACCAACTGAGGACACGGCAGAAAACAGGGGGGGGGGCAGTTTCAACAGAGATCTAAGCAACAACTAACAGTACAAACTCTAAAACCAAAAGAAATATACTCAGTTCTGTATATTTGCAGATCAGTCTCTCAGAACAGGGAGACAACAGTTTCAACAGACATCTAAGCAACAATTAACAAACTCTATAACCAAAAAAATATACTCAGCTCTGTATATTTGCAGATAGTCTGGAAGGCAGTCTCTCAGAACACAGGTTCCAGCAATTAAATGCAGGCTGTTACTAACAGGTCAGTCAGGTCTGACAATATTAGTGCTGACTGAGAGATACAGTAATGAGCCGATAATGAGGTATTTCTCATTGTGGCTATAACTTTCTCTGAAGTACATTTTCTTGCTATTGTGCTAACTGACCAACTTGTTTTAGGCAACTAGAGTGAGCAATGCACATTTTAACGAATCCCAGGGTATGAATTTGGTGAGCTGCGTGATTTATTACTGAGAAGCACAATTGACAGTGGCATAAAAATGACCAAAGTATGAAGTAAACTACTGTCAAAATGTGAGTTAAGACTGGAAAAGGCTGTTATTGTATGTTCATAGCTGAAGAGTTGATGAGTATACAGATGAAACAAAATTTTAAGGATCTCAGTGTGTGTGTAAAATTAAACTGACACTAAAATCTGTGGGCATAAACCAAATAAAAATACTGTCACAGCAAGGCACAGTGTGAGAAACTTCAAACAATATGGCAGGAATGTAGTTACAGCTGTGTATGAGTCTCATGTGGCTGAGACCACTGGGTTAAATTGAGTTGTGTTGTGTGTATAATAAGCCAGAGTGCAATGCACTACGTCAAGACATGTCTATACATCAACTACACATCTTGGGAAGGTTTGCTTGTAAAACAGCTGGGAATGATTAAGCACACTGACAGGGTGCTGATGCAACTGCACACTTTGGGTTGCTCTGCAGCCAGTCTCAGTTTATTCACAGACTCACAACAGAGCATGACTCACACATTTGTGAGCCTTATGATTCGCATATTCACTGAGAGAATAATATGCAGTTTTGTGCAATACAGCCAGTGATGCATAAAAGCAAAGTGCACAGTATACTGCTGTGGGATAACAGAGTTCAAACAAAAAAATGAGTTCAATGTTTCTTCTGATATTTTGGACAACATCTTAATTTGTTTACTGGTCTAGGCAAACTTCAGGACCTTCTCTATCACAGAGAACATGATTTAGAACTTCAAATCCTTAAAAATGTAGCACCAGTAGGATAGCCAGTTTCAAAGAAAAGAGCTTTATTACCAGTTTGGGTGCATTCTACTTTCCTTGATGAAATTCAAGAATCAAGACGGCAGTGCTAAATCCAGCAAGGTGATTTAACAAATACTCTACAAAGCCAAATGATAGAAAGAGTCCATTGGGCATATTGGGGTATTTTAAGTGTAAAGAGACACAGCACTGACATAATGCCCAGGATTCAGAAACAATCAGCACGTTATGCTATGTGAAAGCATATGCTAAGGTAAAACATGTGGGGTAGGGCCCATTCAGGGACATAGGTAGAGCAATGGTGCTGCCTGGGAAAACAGCCCAGTTAGCATCATAATGAAATGGATGCAAAACAACATGAAAAATAAGTGACAGTGTACAAATGAGAGTAATGGCAAATGCAAATGGAGTTAAATAACATGGCTACATGATTCAGAAAGGTATAAAGTGGTGCAATGTGATGCTTAGGGTCATAGGTAGTTATTAGGCATGAGGTCCGGGGCACCACTGTTGAGCCTAGTCCAATTTTCCAATTTCCCAGAGCCCTGTCTAGTTAAGTGCCTTGCTCAATGTCACACAGTATGCAAATGGAAACTATGGGAATCAAACCCTGTACCACTGGAAGCAGCAAGCTAAAAGCTCATAGACCTAATCCTCTGTGCTAACCGCCACTGGCAGTGAGTTTGTATATCGTAATTTCTTGGTGAACAGACACAGACAGACAACATTAAGATATTAGGAGTGGTATTTGCATCAGGTAGTCAACATATATTAGAGGACATTCTCACAGCCACTGCACGCAACAGCTATCCCCGTCAACACTGCACATAGATCTGACTGTACCTAACTTACCATCACTTCCATTAATGCCATATTGTCAGATGCCAGTCTATAGTCAGAAACATCATATTCCAACTTTTAGATGTAGACATATGCAGTCCTCACACATGGAATCATCTGGGATGCATGAACTACCTAACAATCCCTGAGGACACTAAAGTATGTGCAAACATAGACCATCTTTACTACAGGAATCTCACAGTAGCCATCGGGGACATGTAGGGTGTGACACAATAGGTCTGCCTTGCACATACCACACCAGTTTCTTGAAGCCATACAACATGCATAGAAGTATATGTGCCTCCCATAAACTGCAGAGGTGAGAAACACTAGTACATGGGTGTTCCATGACACAGCCCATCTCCTTAAGGCTCTGGAGTCATTGACTCTATTCACATCGCCTATTGAGGGCGTACCTGGTCCACATGGACATCAGTAACTCAACTGAAAGTTTCCTCTCCATCAACTGCTAGGTGGTGTGCAATGTATAAGGTATTATCTGCAACTAGTCTATGTATCACTCAGCCATTTCCCACATTTTACACATCTGGCACACAACTGTGAACTACACCAGAATTTGTGCAGGTGACTTCCCACAGTTAGATTCTATTGGTGACATCAACTATGCTCTACAGCCATGTCTTTTTGTTTCCCTGTTTGGCCTGAGAAGGCAGGGGATTGCTTATTCTGTTTCTTAGATGTGAAAAAGGATCTGGGCAATTTGTCAGTGTGGTCTGAAAAACCTTTGAAACTCCCTGAATTCATTTCTCTCTCTCATCAAATTTTTGAGGACCTGAGCAGCAGATGGGCCAAATAAAACCTCCTTATCTAAAGCTGAATTCAAAATTTCAGACTTTACCTCATCAGAAAACTTTGATTTCATATTTAGATATACCTCCTCAAAACAGTAGAAGAAGGAGAGGCCCTAGACACAGTATCTGCACAATTATATACACTCCTTAACTCATGTTTAGATACTTGAAAAATGTTGAAAACAACAGGATAGAGATAGGTACTAACTTCGGAGAACTGGTAATTAGGTCTCTCAAACTGCCTAAACAAAAAGTACAAACTTCCATATATGTGGCTGACAGTTAAAATTTCCATATGCCAAAGTGGAAAAAAATCCTCTCACCAAATCTGTCCAAATCTACTTCTCCTTATCCACTGGAAAAGGCTATATGTTTTTTATGGGACTGAAGGTCCTGAATCAGGGTTGGTACAGGCATGATTATATTTGTCCTCTAGAGTTAGCACTAGAAAAGGAACAGACATAGAATCAGGCATATCTACTTTTAACATATTATAATATCTCCTCAATTCTGGGGGGAGGGGGGTAACATCCATTTTTTCCCACAAAACTATCTCATTCGTCCTGACAATAATCTGGGAAGAAGAAAACCCCTCCAAAAATAGTTTTCTATACACCTGCTGGCAGTCATCCCTTTTGGAAAAATCTCCTTACTTCGCGTCTGTGTTGACTTTGGTCTTAGAATACTTTTAGCTAATTTATAAATATGTTTTTTGTCTTTTTTAATTTCTCCAAATCTTTTGGGTTTCTAATACCGTGACAGGAATGGACCCTATTATTAAGTCGAAGCACGATTAAAGTTCATGAAATTAGTATTGTTTCAGTCTTTGATGTCAGCCAAAAGTGCTCTTCAAAGCACCAGCAATGTGTCCAGTAATGACTCCTGCAATTCGTATGGGGTTACATGTATTGGTAACATATCTAAATACAATTACAGATTATTTTTTATAAGACCCATTACTCCTACTACTACTACTGGAACTGTCTGGTTATCTTTCTTCCACATTGCTTTCGTTTCTGCCTGTACATCCTGACATTTTATGACTTTGTGTCTCTCTCTGTACACAAGATACTGTAGTCACTGGGTATGGTGATTTCAATGATCAATGTTAGTTTTGTCTTCTTTTCACTTTTGACTCATATTACACCTGAAGGCTTACAAATTAGGATTCATCTCTGCCCCTAACAGATGTTTTCCTACTTAACAACTTCTCTTTCCCCCTAGCTTTTGTTTTTCCTTATCTGTTAGGACTACAATAGTTCCTGACCACACTACTAGTTCAGAAGCCACAACAGTTACAATCCCTTCCCGTAGCTGTACCTGCAGTTGCAGTCCTGCTCCCTGATTGTTTCTCCTGAGCCACCTCACCTCTGCTCTTCCTCCGTTAAGCCTCTGCGGCTCACTCCGCCTCCTACCCTACCCCCAAATCCCACCCACCCCCAGTGCATCTACATTTATAGCTAACACTAACAACCAATCCACTCTTCACACCAATCACCACCTCCCTCCAATTAAACACAGACACACCCAAAACAATCACCCCACCCAGTAGCCAAACTAAAGATCAACACCCAGCCATTAACTTACCCATTTTGCTTTCTATCCATATATCTTTAGTAGCAACACTAACAATGGAATTGATACCACTAGCTCTAATTCTTACCCTCACCACACTAACATTCACCACATCCACACCCACTAGCATACCACTAAACAATGCATTCCACACAACACATTCTTACCCACTCACACACAAACACAAATATTTCACAGTCTGCTCCACACTATTTAGAGACAGTCCATTATTATATATATATAAATCCCCTACCACTCACAATATCAAAAAACAAGCACAACCTAAAACACATATAGACCTAGCACATGCTTTAAAACTCAAACTAATCTACAAGAAATGTTTACTAATCTCAGGGGACATACACCCCAACCCAGGTCCATACAACAACATCATCTCACACAAACAAACATCAGACCTACTTATTATAAACCTAAACTCAAGAAGCATAACAAACAAACTGCATGACCTACATACATTCATAGCCCAACACTCCCCAGATTTACTAACTATTACTGAAACCTGGCTAAAACCCTCCATCCAGAATGAAGAAATTCTTCCATCAGGCTATAACATCCTAAGACTAGACAGAAATACTAAAAAGGGAGGTGGAGTTGCTATTCTATTTAAAAACACACTCAACCTCCAACCTCTGCAAACCCCACTTCCCAAATTCCAAAATGCTGAAACATTAGGCTCAGTTCTATCACTAAACAACAAAAAGAGAATTAACATCCTTTGTAGTTATATCCCTCCAGGAAATAACTCAGCAACAATAGAAGAAATGTTACAATGGGCTACAACTAACCTACCACAAGAAACCATACTGTTAGGAGACCTAAATCTTGATTGGCAATCCTGCAACTCTAGCAATCCCACTAACCATATTAACTTATTCAGTTTCTCTCAACTAATTCAAGAACCTACCAGAGTAGATAAAAAATCCAAGAAACAATCAACTCTTGATTGGACTTTAGTTAATTTCCCTAGTCAAAATTATCTCACGGGTTGTCTTCCAGACTCACTCAGTGATCACTACCCCACTTTCCTTCTTCGTAAAAAATTAAACATAACCAAACCCATACTATATAAGGAAACTAGAAACGAGCACAAGGTAAATCCACAAACTCTCAATACATTATTACGACAATGTAATTGGCAGCCATTACATACTCTGGAACTAGACCAGGCAGTTAAACTATTCAATACTACTTTTATGAATGTTTTGAATACAATAGCCCCATTAGGAAACTTAGATCCAAGGTAAACTATGCTCCTTGGCTGACTAGGACCACAAAAGGCTTACTACAAGCCAGAGATAATGCCTGGAAGATCTGGAAAAGAACAATACTAGCTTAAATAGACAGAACTATCAACAACTTCGCAATCAAGCCAAAAGGCAAACAAAGCTAGACAAACAAAGCTACTTCCTTCATCTCCAAAACAAACACTCTAAAAAACCCCAAAAATTCTGGCATGCTATTAACTCCTTCTAAAACCTGGTAAAACTACTACCCCAGCTCCCAACACAAATTCCACTACTGACAGCTTAGCCTCTCAATTTAACCATCATTTCATAGACTCTATTCTATCACTATCTACTCAGCTATCTAGCAATAACCCTACATCCACCCCCACTAAGGACCATAGTAATATACCACCTTTCACCCTCTCTCCCATACCAACCTCCATAGTCAAAAAGCTACTCTCAAAATTAAAACCTACCACTCTTGCAGCTGATGGCCTACCCACTAATTTCCTAAAACTAGCAGCTGAATCTCTAGCCTACCCTGTCTCAATTCTGATTAACCGCTCCATAAAAGAGGCTTATATCCCTCATCTATGGAAGGAATCACATATTATCCCCTACACAAAGGAGGTAACTCCTACGAGATATCAAACTACCGCCCATTGCTATCCTATCCCCTGTCCAAAATTCTGGAAAAATGTATTCATACCCAAGTGATGCATTTCTTAACCTCACATAACATCCTCTCCTCAACCCAGCACGGCTTCCGCCCAAACCACAGTACAACCACTGCTCTTCTGTCTTTCACCAACCAGGTTAACCAACTTAGAAATAACAACAACTTTGTATCTGCCATATTCTTAGATCTCTAAGGCATTTGACATGGTCTCACATAACCTACTACTTCACACACTAACATCATTATCCTTTGCCCCCTCTACAACTGCTTGGTTCAGAAACTATCTCTCTGATAGGAAACAATCAGTCAAATGGCAAGGAACCCTATCACCCTTACTATCATCCACCATAGGCGTTCCACAAGGCTCAATACTAGGTCCATTACTATTCACTATTTTCACTAATAAACTACACACCTCCACACTGCATGCATCACTCATGCAATATGGATGACTCCACATTAATCTGCTCAGCCCCATCCCTTACCACTCTTCAAAATCTTACCCAGGAATCCTTCAACGCCACGGAAAAATGGATTACTGATATCCAACTGATCCTTAACCCCAACAAGACAAAACTACTACTTTTCTCCCCAACCAAATACAAACCCACACCCCTCTTTTTCACTATCACTTCCAAAAATGGCACCACAATCTCCCCCTCCCATCACACAAAACTCCTTGGCATTGAAATAGATAATGACCTCCACTTCGATGTCCACATCTCCCAAACTATCAAGAAAGTACATAAAAAATTAGGAACACTGTATAAACACAAACACTTCCTAACAGACCAAGCACGAATCACCCTAGCCCAAACCCATCTTCTGTCTACACTACTGTATGCATCTCCTATCCTAACCTGCATTAAGAAAACAGACATGAACAAACTAGAATCATGTTACAATAAGATTGCAAAATTGCCAATAACTCTGCTTTTCGTAGCCATCATTGTCTTGCCCTAAAAGAATTACAGTGGTTAGAACTTCCTCATTTAATTAGTTTCCACCAACTTGTCCTCACCTACAACATCCTAAAATATCCCCACAAGACTCCAGCCTTGAACCAACTACTTAAACAATACTCAGCAAACCGTCCACTCCGCTCATCCAACAAAACCCTGCTGCACATAACTCAAGCCAACAATACTGCAGGAAAAGCTCTATTTGCTCATACCATAGCAAAGACATGGAATAATCTCCCCCAGAATATCTCCTCAGCTCCATCTATCTCACTGTTCAAAAGATCACTTAAATCACACCTCCTGCATTCCTGGCTCTGTCCTTGCATCACATAAATGCTTTCCTGTTCTACCCAAATACTTCCGACCCACTCTATATCCTGCTTTCTATCTCTATACTACAGTACTAATTTCTCCTCAAAACTGATATACAGTGCCTTCCTGGGCTCATGCTCAGTCCTGCATCAGCAAAGTTTGTCTGATCATGCTATCATATGTGATATATCTGATGATTGTATTGATACAATGTAGTCCTTTCATTAGTTTTATACAATTCACTTCTTCATATTGTTTTTTATATCTTGTATTATAAATAATATCTAGTATTGTGTATATTACCTCCAAACATGTAGCTGTATTAGTGGAGCTTTTCTCCCCGGGACTCCGCTGTAAATGGACCTCCGTCCAGTCGGACTTTCCCGGTTAACAAATGTAAAATAAAAAATAAATAAATAAATAAAATAAATAAATTTTCATGGACCACTATATCTGGTTTTCTAGCATCTCTCTTTTGAACTGTTGGTAATGGGTGATGCCATGTGATGTAAACTTCAGCATTTATTATGATGCTTTGTGGCTCATGTTTCCAGTGTTTTTCAGTCACTTCAGTACCATAATGTTTGCACAATCCCCAGTGCAACAATTTTGTCACATTATTATGCCTTTCAATATCCAGTCCTCCTGCCATTAGTATGTCACAACTAGCAACGAGGTATGCGACTGTTTCCAATTCAGTTTTACAAAACCTACATTTGTCTGTTTTTCCCACATGTTCAATGGACTTTGTAAACCAGTGTATATGTAGCCCACTATCTTGGACCGCCAATATTAACCTTTCATCTCTTGGTTTGAATCCGCCTCTCCTTAACCATTCCTAATCAACATGAGGTTCTTCCAGAAGTTTTCTATACTTGCAACTATATTTTTGCATTTTCCATATTTCTTGCCTTCTCATCTGGTCCTTCACCTTATATTCTTTCTTTTGTTTTTTGGCACATTCAGTTGCTGCCTGATTTTTATCTGCTTCTGGCTTGATTTCCATTCCTGCTTGACACCGGTATGCTTCTGCTAGAGTAAGTAGAGAAGTCATCTTAGATTTATTCTCCTCATGTTGCAAAACTTTCAATATATTTGGGTCTTGTGAGGTCAGCAGATATGTGTAGAGTCCCATGATTGCAGATCTATACACGTAATCAATTTCAAGGAGGCTCATCCTTCCTTTGGAACAGGGAATATATATATAATCTTGGTATGCACTGACTGAACATGAAGCATCCTTCTTGTTTTCCCATCTAATCACTCCAAAACTGTAAGTTGGGACAGGAACAGCAAATTGGTTTATAGCCTGAATTTTGTTCCTAGATGTCAACGCTGTTTTCAGGATTAATTTAAGTCTACTAAACTATTCCTTACTAAGTTTTATTCGCATTTGCTCATGCTTTATTGCTGATTCTTCATCAGTTCCCAAATATTTATACACTCTCTTGCTCAAGTTCTTTTATATCACATTCTTGTCCCAAATTGATATTTTCCTGGTGCTGCAGTTTCCCTGCTTTAAAGGTTGCTTTTGCACATTTATCAAGACCAAATGACATTCTTATATCATCTGAAAAAGTTTTGACAACTTGCAGTTGTACTTTCAGTTCCTCATCTGATGAGCTATACCATTTTAAATCATCGACAAAGAGAAGATGATACGTCTTTACACGTTGTTGTTTTCTAGGAGTCAAATTATAGCCATGGCCTAAGCTGTTAAATAGACAGCTTAATGGGTTAAGGGCAGGGTAGAACAGGACCGGTGACAGTCATGCTGAAATATCCCCCTTTGAATTTTTATCCCTGGGATAATAATTTGTCCTTTATCATAGTTTAATTGCAAAGTGGTCTGCCACTGTTTCGTTGTCACTGTAATGTAGTTGATCAGTGCAGGGTGTATCTTATACATTTTTAAGCACTCTTCTGTCCATGAATGTGGGATACTATCAAATGCTTTTTTGTAGTCAATCCATGCCATAATTAGCTTCTTCCCCTTTTTACAGTTCTCCACAATTACTTTAACAACAAATGATCCTTTGTTTCATATTACTTTCTTTTCTCTTTAGTGCCCTTTTATTCCACTGCCATAATTGAGTTTTCTTCTAAATGACTATAAACTCTGTTGGCATCAATTCCCATGTATAGTTTATATGTTGTCGGAAGGCAAGTTATTGGTCTATAATTTTAAGGGTAGCTTGCAGGTTCACTCTTAAGTAGGAGCATTGTTTTTCCTGTTGTTAGCCAGGTTGGTGTCTGTTTGGGGTGTGCATATAAATAGTTCTTACTCATGGCTAAACCTTCGTGCAAAGATGTTAATACTTTTAACCAAAAGTTAGGTACTGCATCTGGGCCTGGGGTTTTCCAATTAGAGGCTTTTCTTAACTTTGTTTCAATCGCTCTGGCTGTTACTTCATCTCATTTCATATCTTGTACCTTTAAACTTCTTATTCTTTCTTTTACTTAGACCCGCGGTGGTGGTGCTACGGTAGCGTTGTCGCCTCACAGTAAGACGCTGTCCAGTTTGATTCTCAGCTACAGCGTCTTCTGCGTGGAGACATGCATGAATGGGCATACCTTCATTGAAGGTTGTGCGTCAGGGCTGGTAACTCGGCACGTAAAAATCAACTACCAATCATTAGTGGACTGGAGTTCCGCTGTGGCGACCCCTAACCGGGAAAAGCCGAAAGACACAACATTCTTTCTTTTACTTCTTCTATTCATTTAGCATCTTTGTTACGTTCCACAAGATCTTCATAGATACTTCAAAATGTATCTATTTCTTCTTTTTTGGCGGTCTTTCAATTCCTTTTACCTTGTTTTCCAATTCCCTATAAAACTTTTTTAGGTCATCAATAAATTGCTTATTTTGTACTTTTCCTTTATATTTATCTGCATATCTTCAAGTTTTCCAACCTGTGCTGGGATTTTTAGGTGCATAGGTTCATATGACAATACTAGGCTATTGGTCCGGAGGCCCTTATAAGCCTAGCCAAGAATTTCACCCATGTTCCACACAAAGTCAGCATCTGTTTTCCCTGTCCAGCAGGGACACAGGTGGAATCCCAGGGGTATATTTTCTGTTTCCCATCCAGTCATCCAGGTTCCTCTTAAAGAGGGCTAGTGAGGTACTCTGCTTGAAATGGAGAGGCAGTCTATTCCACAAGTGGAGGAGTTGTTGGGACACATATCTATCCCGCCAACAAGTTCTATTAATGTCACAGTTTCTTATTTGTGATAGCAGGATAGGTCCTGGTCTGTTCTAATACTGCACATTGCTTTTATCATGTCTATCTTTCTTAGTATTTTTGTTGATCTTCTTTATTCTTCTAACAGTGACACTTCTTGTCTTAATTGCTTTATAGTTTTCTCTATTTAATACTTCCATGATGGTATTCGATTTTTCCCCTTCCTTTCCCTCACTACCCTGTGTTCTTGCGGTAGAACTTTATCAGTCATTA
This sequence comes from Protopterus annectens, assembly GCF_019279795.1. Taxonomy (NCBI): domain Eukaryota; kingdom Metazoa; phylum Chordata; order Ceratodontiformes; family Protopteridae; genus Protopterus; species Protopterus annectens. The sequence goes on along the minus strand of NC_056732.1, from coordinate 378,065,504 downwards.
ATTTAGCTGCACAGTAATATATCCTGTTTACTTCTGTTGTATCGCATGGAACTCCATGGACAGTCCTAATTACTGTGTTCATTTGTTTTATCAAACTTCTGACTGGGTTTTATAAACCTTCTGCAGTCTATTTCTTTCATTGATCTTAATATGGCTATCTATGTCTTTAAATCAAACAATTCTTCTCTCATTTTCTTCTAAACTGAGGGCACATTTTTGTTTTCCATTTCCTGCGGGTATTCTTTAGAAAGTTCTATAGCATCTTCCTGTGGCACATTCTCTTCAATTTCATCCTGTGCCATCCATTGCTCTGTCATATGGGAATTCACTGGCCTATCACTCCTCAACATTGACTGCATTAGAGTTTCCACAGTTTCCTGTTCCTTCCCTTGCTGTCCAGCTTTAAGTGAACGTTTACACTGGTTTCCTGTGGAAGGCTCCAAAATATATTCATATGGCACCTGACCAATTGATTCCCATTCCACTGGTTTCCCCTTAATTTGGATATCCATTGCTCTATCCTATTGTACTTTCTGAATTAGATTTTCTACACTGAACCCTTCACTTTGCAGGTACTCCATAACCTCAGTTTCTATTTCTATTTCTTTAACTTCTCCGTTACTAATCTCTTTTTCTACTTTTCTTCTTTGTCTTCGTATTTTTTGTACTGTAAAGTTTTTCATGTCTGTATTCCTTTGCCTGTATTTTTCTTCAAATATCTTTGGTGCTGGTCTTTTTGTATTGGTTAGTTTTGCTTTCTCATTTTCATAAGTATTACATCATAATAAATCTCTTTTTCTTTCTCATGTCCATATTTCTTCTTCAGATGTCTCCTGATCTTCCTGCTTCTCATTACTTTGGGGACTTGTTCCATCATGCTGTGATATAGCCTGTGTTAGACCTTCTATATCCAATCCTTCATTTCACAGGCATTCCATAACTTCAACTTCTATGTTTTAACTTCTATTTTACTAATCTTCTTTTCTACATTCCCTCTTTGTGATAATATTTTTTTTATTCTGAAATTTTCCATATCTGGATGTCTTTGCCTGTATTCCCCTTTGAATATCTTTGGAGCTGCCTTCTTTATACTGATTAATTTGGCTTTCTCGTTTGCATAAATATTGCACCATATCAAATCTTTCTTTCCCATGTCCATATTTCTTCTTTATACTTTTCTAAAATCTGTAGGTTTTGTTGTTTATAATTTCGCACTTCTACAGATGCTTCATTTTCCAAACAGATCAAAGTTTCTTGACCTTTATACTGTCTTTCACGAATCTGTTGTATTAATGAATACAAATTTTTATTTGAAGCTTCTGACAATTTTTCTTGTGAAAGTATTTTTCTTTTCTCTAATTTCTCTCTTAATTGTTTTGTATATCTTGTGTCTGGAAATTCTGGGCTGTTTTGCATAATAGTAACAATACATAATTTATTTCTTATTCTTAATAGTCCGCTTTATTGTCTTAATGGCTCTTCTTTGGCCTATCGTTTTTTGTGATTTTTGTAGACTACTACTTTCTTCTACAACGGGGGGGGGGGTATCCTCCCCCTGGGCCTGGCCTGGCCCCATTGTAGGAATGTTTCTGTATTTTGAGGATTCTACACTGTCATCTTTTCCAGTCCTGGCACCACTGTGCCTACCAGGACTGGGCACTTTTTTATCCTAGGTCTTGTGCACCCAGCTATTTCTTTTTAATTTTTAACCTACTTCTGTCCATGATACATGCTATATAAATACAGTCGATATATATATATATATATATATATATATATATATATATATATATATACACATATATACCAGTGTCCTCTAGATGAGATTTTGTGAAAAACAGGGTCCACCTCACAAAGGTATTCATCAAGACTTGAGGATCAATTCAGTTTCAACAATGATACTCTCCTTTACTTGCTGACTTATCATCTCTCCGTTCAGACCCTGTTCTGTACGGTCGTTGTTATTCTCTCTAAGGACCTGTATCCAAAATCCCACTCTTTCTCTATTTTTTTAACTTCCCTGTTTCATCATCATCCCTTTCCACTTTGATTCATAACCTTCTGCCTGCATTATGTACATGAGCCTTAACTGAGTAGCTCTAAAGTAGCCATTCAAATCAGGTAATCCTAAACCACCTTGTATTAATGGAAAAATTAGCTTATCTCACTTAACTCTTGTCCTCTTCCCCTCCCATAGAAATTCCTTCACTCTTTACTAATTATTAGCCACAACGTCTCCTCTGCTTGATAGAAATATGCCTGCTTGTATATAAAACTAAAGAAACTAAAATATTTTCATTGCTTGTATCTTATTATCCATATCCACAATCAACAGCTTCCAGTTTCGTCATTATTGTATTATCTTTTGTTTAGTCTCTTCCCACGTATCCTTGGCTGCCATAACAGAATTAATTTTAATCCATACATCTAAATACATCTTCTCATGTCCCTATAAATGAGCATTCATATGTTGGTACATAGTTTACTGCCATAGCTTTTGTTTTATTTTCACTAATTTTATACCCTAAAAGAACCCAGCACTGTCTCAAAATGCTGCATAACACCAACATGTGCATGGGGAGATGAGTTATAAGGGAATGCACCATATGCTTCTGACAGCAGTAATCTGAAATATTACTGTGGCTACTACTCATGTATGTATTCACTCATTTGATCACAATCAAGCATCCAAGGTATACACAGTCAATAAAGTTGCTATAACTAGAAGGAGCATCTGTTTATGTAAGGGGTTGAAGTGGGTTTGGTTTATGCATCTGAAAATAATGAGCAAACAGTATTATCATAGCTGTTTACGCATTTATATATCCATTTAGTCACAATCAGACAAATAAAGTGAATGCAGTCAACGTGGCTGTAACTCATGACCACATATTTTATATATGTACATTTTCAGGAAAGTGTATAATGAGTTGTTTTATATGCTTCTGACAAGCAAATTAAAATACGTTAATGTAGTCATTATTTATGTATTTACTGTTCCATTTTATCACAATCAAACACCTTTCTTTTTTTAGGTAGCACAGATGAAAGAGTTAGTAACTGCAGATATTTTGATGCTTTGTCTTATTTTATTTCATAGCTCTTCTAAAGTGCTGCAATATTACTCTCAACACATATTATTACTTTTATTACTCAGCGATAACTGTTTGGTCCCTGCACATATGTGTTTGTTGTATTTTGCTTTATGTCACAGCTCTACGTTAGTACGGGCCTTAACTAAAGGAACTGCAAACTCCCAAGGCTCATCTTTGTAATTTTCAACCACTGTTTACCACTGCAACTCCCACACACTTTTCTTTGGATTAAGTAACTCTAGAGACTCTGTACAGTGGTGAAAGGAATAAAAAATAAGTTATGTACTCACCATAACGTTCCATCTGTGTTGTCCATTTTCATTCTTCCTCAATCTGTGGGTTTCAGATCCAACCCTCGGATCCGATTTGGATGCTTTCCAAAGCTTTAGGCTCCAAAGCTTGAACTCCTCCCCTACTCATCATGCCTCACTCCCCCAAATTACCTCAGTTCGAGTTTGCTGTTAACAACATGTACAGCTGTTAAAAAAAAATCATATGTATATGAATATGCAAAAATAAATACAGAGGCATCAACAAAATCCTATTCAAAGGAAAAGCAGATATCAGGAAGTCAAACAGGAATAGTGGTTGCTAAAAAATTATCCATCAGGTCCCCATAGACATGGACAGGGGGAAGGAGGGAGGGAAGGTTGAGGAAGAATGAAAATTAACAACGCAGATGTAACATTATGATGAGTACATAACTTCTTATCTGATGTAATTTTCATTCGTTCCTCAACCTGTGGGACAGAGTACCCAGCTACAGTAATCTTGGGTGGCCCTCATGGAAAGATGTTCCGGAGCAATGCAGAACCAAAGGCAGCTCTATTTCTGGAGGAAATATCTAACCTGTAGAGTGAAATAAAGGTATGAGAGTTAGACTGTGAGGCAGCTGCAGAAATCATCAATTGAGACTGTAGACCAAAAGGCTTTGGGATGCTGACATGGATCTGGTAGAGTGGGCTTCGACATGTGTGGGCAAAGATATACCTTTAGATGCATACAAAAAAAGAAGTGCAATCTCTTAACCATTTGGGTAATGTGGTCTTATAGACTGGTCTTCGTTTTCTGATATTGGTAAAGGATATGAATAATTGGTCAGACTATTAGATCCAATTTATAATGTGTAACAAAAGTATGAGAGGAAGCCCAAGTAGCTGCTGAACAAATGTCATACAAAGAAACCCTCGACCAGAAGGCAGCAGAAGTAGCCACAGAACGGGTAGAGTGAGCTCGAATCCTCAGGGGCTCAGGTCGAGCAGAGCTTCTGTATGCGAGAAGGATACATTGGGAAATCCATGTAGATAAGGTTACTTTAGTCACTGGCTTACCCAGATAAGACTTAGCAAATGAAACAGAGTTGATCTGATTTTCGAAATTCAGCTGTTCTATTTAAGTAAAATCGCAACTGTCTATGTACATCCAGACAATGAAGTCTATACTCTCCTTTATTCTGATAATTAGGAAAGAAGACAGGTAGATTGATGGACTGGTTGATGTTGGCTTCGGAAGCCACTTTAGGCAGAAAGGAGGGATTAGTCCTGAGGGAAACCCTGTCTTTATGAAAGATGATGTATGGAGGTTTACTGCAAAGACCGTGAAGCTCCGATATCCTCCTAGCTGAGGTAACAGCAATCAGGAAGGCAGTTTTCCAAGATACATACTTTAGATCGACTGAAGCTGCAGGCTCAAAGGGGGGGCCAGTCAGAGCCTGAAGAACTAGGGTTAAATCCCATGGAGGAACTGCATCTTTAACAGGGGGTCTTAACAGGAAGGTTCCTTTCAGGAAGGTCTTGCAAATCTTTGAGAAAGCTAGGGGGCCAAAACTGTTTCCAACATGGAAGTGGGAAATAGCTGCCAATTGAACTTTAACAGTAGAAGAACTAGCCCCTTGATGAAAAATTTGGGATAGAAAGTCGAGGACTACTGGGATATGAGCTGTAAAAGGATCCAAATTCCTATGCTCCGCCAAGATAGAAAAACGCTTCAATTTACTCTTGTAGATTCTCCTGGTAGAAGGTTTATGAGCGGCCACCAGGATGGCCTTAACTGAGGATGAGATAGCGGGAGTCCTAGCCATTAATGGAACTGGATCAACCAAGCCGAGAGCTTGAGGTTTTCCAGGTCTGGGGTCTTCAATCCCAAGGGATGAGAAATCAGATCCGGAATGGGATCTAAGATCCAGGGAGGATGTACTAGATGAGACCGTAGGCATGGGAACCAGGTTTGGCGAGGCCAGAATGGGGCTATGAGGATAACTCTGCTCCCCAACCGACGAGCTTTCTGTAAGAATTTTGTCATCAACGGAAGAGGAGGATAAGCATAAAGAAGACCGGATGGCCAAGCATGAACCAGAGCGTCTCTGGGGGCTTCCCCTGGTGGGGGAATTAGAGCGAAGAACTCACTCCACTTTGTGTTCGAAGGCGACACGAACAGATCGCAGCAAGGTAGACCCCATCTGAGGAAGATCTGTTCCGCTACTAATGGGTTCAGAGACCACTCATAAGGTGAGAGGATAGTTCGACTCAACCTGTCCGCTAGAATGTTTGACCGACCCGGTATGTGTGTTGCTATGAGAAAGCGGTTGGTGGATATCACCCATTCCCACACTCTCATGGCCTCTCGGCAAAGTGGATAAAATCTGGTTCCCCCCTGCTTGTTGATGTGCCAGACTACTGACATGTTGTCTGTTTGAATTGCAATAGTCCCTGGAGGAAGAAGGGAATGGAGAGCCTGCAATGCTAGAAGCACCGCCCTCATCTCCAGGACATTGATATGCAAAGAGGTCTCTGTGTGAGTCCACGTGCCTTGGATGGATTTGCCCATGCAATGCCCCCCCCCCACCCGAGGAGAGATGCGTCCGTGGTCACTGTGACTTGGGGTGGGGACATGGAGAAGGGGCGCCCTTCCCGGAGGTCCTTGAAATGGAGCCACCAAAGTAGAGATTCCCTGCAAACCCTGCTGAGGGGAATAGGTGCAGACAGGGGATGACGTAGGATGGACCACTGGACCTGTAAGGTCCATTGGAGGATTCTCATGTTCAGAAGTGCGACCGGTGACAAGTTGATGGCTGCTGCCATGGACCCCAGGGCCCTCAAGACTAATTCCGCTGGAGGGGCTGATGATTGTAAAAGAGCCAAAACGTGAAGGTTTAGGTTGCGGAGTCTGTCCACCATCACAAAGACTTTGGATTGTATAGTGTCTATCCTGGCCCCTATGAAATCCAAGATCTGAGTGAGCTGAAGGAAGGATTTCTTGTGGTTGATCATGATCCCTAGATGGTGGGCTAGATGTAAGAAGTAGTCCTGCCTGAACATAGTAGATGCTTGGTAGGGGCGGTTAGGAGCCAGTCTTCCAGGTAAGGAAAGGCCTCTATTCCCTGAAGCCTCAGGTGGGCCCCTACAACTGCCATGACCTTGGTGAACACCCTGGGGGCTGTGGTGAGACCGAAGGGTAGGACCCTGAACTGATAATGGCTGGCTCCCAGCCAAAAGCGGAGAAACCTCCTGGATCACCTGTCCATTAGAATGTGGTAGTACGCATCCTTGAGGTCTATCGAGCACATCCAGTCGTTCTCCTGTAAAAGTGGGAGAATGGATTGAATAGTGACCATCCGGAACTTTTCTTTGGCGACTGACAGGTTCAGTGTGGACAGGTCAATAATCGGACGTAAGTCCCCCCGTCTTTTTTGGCACCAAAAAGAACCTGGAGTAGAAGCCTGATCTGGATTGCCCGAGGGGGACGTGCTGGATGGCTCTTTTTCTTAGCAGCTCTCTTATTTCGAAGGCTGCTACCTCCCTCTGATTCAGTGGGACATTGGGGAGGCTCCCCGACCAGGGAGGAGACGTTGGGAATGGAATTGAATAGCCTCTGGAAATGATTCGGAGCACCCAGCGATCTGTCGTAATGGACTCCCAATGTGCTAGGTGCTCCGAGAAGTGCCCCCCGACTGCCTCCAGAGAAGAGCAAAGATGCTGCGCAGGTAGATCAGAAAAGGGTTCCCTCGACCCAAAATTCTTCGGCCCCCCTCTGCCTCTGGGCCAGCGTCCACCCTGTCCTCCTCTGCCTCTGAAGGATGAAGGATCCGGAGCGAAACGGGATTGTTGAGCTTTCCGGAACCACATCTTCTTTTGTCCTCTTTGGTTCCTGGAGAAGGACCTCTGAGGAGCCGAGAAGCGGATCCCGATGGCAGACAACGTCTTCCCATCTTTCTCGCTCTGGAGAAGCGTATCGCGGACGGTTTTGCCAAAAAACGTAGAACCGTCAAAAGGGGCATTCGCGAAGGACGCCTTGAAGGGTTCCGCAAAGTCGCAGAGACGGAGCCAGGCCTGTCGACGTAAGACAATGCCAGTTCCACTAGCTCTAGCCGCTCCCTCCGTGGCATGGGAGAGAAGCCACATAGGTGTGTTAGTAATCAACTTAAGAGTGGCCATTCGAGCCGAGAAGGTCCGTTTGTCCTTGGCCGACATGGACTCTGGGGGTGATCCAGTGTACTCTTTGATTAGGTCCCACTGGAGCCGAATTATATGTGCCATATAGGTCAGTGACCTTACAGAGAAGGTCGATGAAGCGAACATCCACTTTCTGAGGCAGTCCATCGTCCGAGACTCCTTGTCTGGAGGATATACCGAGGAACTCTCCTGTGCTAATTCCTTTTTAGTGGCAACCGCCACCACCATGGCATCCACTGGGGCACCCTTGCTCCAAATTGTCCTATCCATGGGAGGGCTGAGGATCCTGTCTGGTCTCTTGGGTATTGGCTCAACAGTGTATGGCTCCTTCCATGCCCTGGTAGTTATGAGGTCCACCAGGGGATCGGCGGGAGGGGGCACCCAAGAGGTAGATGGGCCTGCATCAAACGCCTCCAGAAACATAGACTCATCCGAGGAAGGTTTTTGGGCTGACCACCCCCCTCTAATGCGCAACATTTCCATAATGTCTCCAAAGGAGACGTCTTTGGGGGGTGACCTTGGGGAACCTTCCCCTTCCTCTAAGTCCGTGTCTTCTGTGAGGGACTCGGGTGAGTCCAAGTGCCTCCTCTTGCACTTTCGTTTGTGAGGGACCTCCTCGGGGGGGCTGTCCGAAGAGGGCTCACCAACAATGTCCTGTTCCTCTACAGGAACCATCTGTGACGTAGGCGCAGGCTGTCCCTGGGGCCGGATGATGGAAGACAGGCCCATCTGAGAGGGAATGGCGGGTGGATCCGTAGCAAGAGCCTGGGGCCTCGAATCCCTCGAAAGGACCCCCTCCACGACGTCGAATGCTGAGGGTGAACTGCTCTCCCTAGGATCCGAAAGCAGTCCCCTCGGATCCGACGTGCGGATCTGAGCTGGAGATCATCCGATCGAATCTGAAAGAGTACTGCGCTCCGACCTCAACGGAGCCGAAGGCCCACTGTCCCCTCCGGATCCGACACTCAACTCACGGCCCCGAGAGCTCGGATCCAAAAAAAGGATCCGACAGATTCGAGGGTACAGTCAGCGCCGAAGTAGGAAACACTGCCAGCGCCGACATTACCCCGGCTCCGAAGCTAGTTGGATCCGACAGCTCCGAGCCCCGATATTGGGTCAAAGAAGGAGCAATGGGGGCAAAAAAAGGGGTCGAGCTCCCCCCCCTGCAGCTGGGCCTGAAGAAATCGATGCATCATCTGGTCCAAGTCTGCGTCGGATAGACTCCTGGTTGACATGGATGAGGCCAACCGGGAAGGCTGCCTAGACAACCTCGAAGGTGACCGGGTCTCCTCCTCTGGCTCCGGGGAGAAATGTGGAGAATGAAGCCAGGAGGGGAGAGGCAAGCTGCTTAGATGGCAGGCCCAATGGAGCTGACTCGGCCCGCCTCTTGTGGCTACAGTGCCTATCTTTCTCCCGCTCCTTGTCCTTCCTATCTTTCTTTCTACCTTCCCTTTCCTCCTGGACCAAAGAGGGAGGTTGAGTCCTGGCCAGGGGATCGGGGGCGGTAGGTGGAGTAGCCGCAGCCGTGGCTGGTGGCACAGAGCGGGAGGAGGACAAAGTGGAATCAGGGGGAAAAAGGCCCTCAAGGATTAGCTTCGTCTTCCTATCCCTCAAAGCCCTGGGGTTGAAGGCTGCACAAATAGTGCAGCCCGAAGAAAGATGGTCAACACCCAGACAAATAACGCACCAAGTGTAGCCATCCGCTGGGGACAGCTTATGGCCACACTCGGAGCATTTAGAAAACATAGCTTTTGGGCCTTCAGACATTTTTAAGAAAAGGAAAGAACAGGCCCACACGCACACTCCTTCACACAGAGGGGGAGGGGGGAATTAACTTTTAATTAGACTAAGAGACTTTAAACTACCCGAAAAGTACTAAGAGAGAGAAGGGAATCACACACACAAAGTTTAGAAAATTTTCTGACAGAAGAAAAGTGTAAAAAAACTTTAAACTCACAACACCCACGCTAGGAGCTCGTTCTAAGATGCTTAAAGAAGCTGTGGCAAATGAGATCTGGGGGTTAGAGGGAGGTGGCAGGGCATTATGGGTAGGGGGGAGGAGGTTGGAGCGCGGATCTTTGGCTAGGAAAGCTGCCGTCTCGGATCCGAATCGGATCCGATACCCACAGGTTGCCGATCAAATGAAGTTAACTACTTCAGATATAAGGATTTTTGAAGGAGAGGGCTTGCAACTCAGAAAGTTTTCTTGCAGAAGTGATAGCAACCAAGAAAACAATTTTCCATGAAAGGAAATTCAAATTCCCTTTGGCTGAAGGTTCAAAAGAAGGATGTACCAATCCCTGTGGAATCACAGTTATATCCCAAGGAGAAATGGGATCCTTGAGAAGAGAGTGAAATAAGAACATACTTCTAAGAAAGTCTTTACATAATTTTGAAGAAGCTAGCAATGAAGAATTTTCTCCGATGTGGTAATCTGAGATGGCTGCCAGTTGTACTTTTACAGTGGAGTAAGTTGCTCCATTTTTGAAAATATCAGCAAGGAAATCTAGGACTGCCAAAATAGGAGCAGTAAAGGGATCCACCTGCTTCTGTTGAGCCCATATGGAGAAATTTCTCCATTTGTACTTACAAATTTCCCTGGTGGATGCTTTGTGGGAAGAAATCAAAATCTTTTGGATGGTGGATGAAAGTTTGGAATGTCTGCCCATCATTGGAATTGGAGAAACCATGCGGTTAGTTTTAGGCTTGGTAGGTCTGGGTGAATCTGCACTGATGGATGAGACAACAGATCTGGAATTGGTTCTAATGTCCACAGAGGGCAGATCAGATGAGACCAAAAATGTGAACTAGAGTTGCCAAGGCCAGAAAGGAGCAATGAGGACTACTCTTCTATTCAACCTGAGTGCTTTCTGAAGAAATCTGGGAATTAGTGGTAGAGGTAGGAATGCGTAAAGTAGACCGGGGGGCCAAACATATACTACAGCATCTCTTGGGGATTGTCCCTGAGGAGGCACCAAGGCAAAGAACCTGTTGCATTTATTGTTGTGAGGGGATGCAAAGAGATCGTAGCAGGGCTGACTCCATTTGTGAAAGATCATTTCTACCACTGATTGTTTTAGAGACCATTCATGAGGCATCAGTAAAACTCTGCTCAACCTGTCCGCTAAAATGCTGCACTCCACCAGAATGTGTGTTGCAATTAGGAAGCAGTTGGCAGAGATCGTCCATTGCCACACTCTCATAGCTTCTCGACACAGGGGACAAGACCTGGTTCCTCCTTGCTTGTTGATGTACCGCACAATTGACATATTGCCTGTTTGTATCGCAATTGTCCCTAGTGGAAGAAAGCTGTTTAGGGCTTGCAATGCTAGAAGGACCACTCTCAGCTCTAGGATGTAGATATGAAGATTGGTCTCCTGTGGCATCCATGTGCCTTGGTCCATCTGTCCCAGGAAATGCTCCCCCAACCCAGCTGGGAGGCATCTGTGGTCAATGTGGCATTTGTGGGGGGGATAAAGGGGCATCTCTTGTTTGATATCTGAGGAATGAAGCCACCAAAGAAAAGAGCCTTTGCACAGTCTTGATAGTTTGATCGGATGGCTTACAGGATGCTGGTGTAAGGACCATTGGACTGCTAACGTCCACTGCAGAATTCTCATGTATAGCCATGCTGTAGGTAACAGGGTATTCGTGGCAGCCATAGAACCAATGCTCTAAGCACTAATGTTACTGGCAGATCCAGTATTGCTAGAATCTGTCTGATATGTAGTGTACGAGTAGAAATTCTGTCTGGAGGGAGGAAAGCCAGGGTTTTGGATGCGTCCAGATGTGCTCCTATGAAGTCTGTTACTTGAACAGGGTGCAACTGCGATTTCTGTGTGTTGATGGTTATGCCTAAAGTAGGGGTTAGGTGTAACAAATAGTCCCTGGCTTGGATGAGCAGATGCCTGGTTGAAGCGGTCAGGAGCCAATTGTCCAGGTAAGGAAACGTGGAATCCCTGCAGTCTCAAAGGAGCTGTGACTACCATCATGCATTTGGTGAACACCCTGGTGGCTGTGGTGAGACCAAAAGGGAGGACTCTGTATTGGTAATGTCTGGCTCCCTCCCAGAAGTGATGATACCTTTTGGAGCATCTGTCCATTTTGATATGATAGTATGCATCCATTAGGTCTATCGAGCACATCCAGTTGTCCATTTGCAGTAGTAGCAGTAGAATGGACTGGACCGTGACCATCCTGAATTTTGAGTTTTTTACTGACTTGTTCAGGATGTCGGGTCCAAAACTGGCCTCAGATCCCCTGTCTTTTTTGGTACTAAAAAGTATCTTGAGTAAATTCCTGATCCAATTTGATCTGGAGGGACCTTCTGGATGACTCTTTTTAATAGCAGCTTTGCAATCTCCAAAGCTGCTGATTCCCTCTGATTGGGTGGAACATTGGGGAGGGATCTCTTTGGTTTGGGATGTCTTAAAAAAGGAATGGAGTAGCCTCTGGATATGATCCTTTGCACCCATAGATCATGTGCTGTTAACCAGGCTTCTGGGTGAAAGTATAAACACCCCCCCCAACTGCCTCCATAGAGGGACAGTCAGACACCCTTTCAGGAGTGCTGACAGGGTCTGTCCAAGAACGAATCTTGAGACCCTTGAATTTGCAAACTCCCTCTGCCACATGTGTGGCGTCTACCATTATAACTGTTTCCCCCTCTGCATCTGGGGGAAAAGTCTCTCCGAGATTACTGAAAAGGACCTTGAGACTTCTTGGACTACAATTTTTACCACCCACTGATTCCTAGAGAAAGATCTTTGTGGGGTAAAAACCAGATTCCAATGGCAGACAAGGTCTGTCCATCTTTCTCCCTACGGGACAGTATGCATCTGACCGTGGGGCCAAACTATGATGATCTATCAAAAGGTGTATTGATGAATGATGCCTTGAAAAGTTCCATGAAGTCACACAGTCACATCCATGATGCCTAATGGCAATGCCTGAACCGGTGGCTCATGAGGTGTCCTCTGCAGCAATGGGAACTTAACCTCATGGACACATCGGATATTGATTGAAAAGTGGCTATTCTGAAGGAAAAGACCTTCCATTCCTCATCAGGCATGGACTCTGGGACAGAGATAAAGAGTTCTTTGATTAAATCCATCTGTAGCATTGTAAACTGAGAAAATGTATTGCTCGTACTGTGAAAGTAGTCAAAGCATAAACTCTCTTGCCAAATCTGTCCACGGTCCTAGACTTCCTGTTAGGGGGATGGACAGTGGAGCTTTCCTGAGCTAGTTCCTTTTTGGTGGCTACTGTAATAGCCATGGCATCTACTGGAATCCCTTTATTCCAATGTGGTTGGTCTGTTGGGGTACCAAGAATCCTATCTGTGTGATTAGGATAGGTACTACAGTGTCTGGCTCCTTCCATTCCCTGGTTGATACTAGGTTGACAAGTGCATCAGCAGGGGGATCACACAAGATGCAGATGGGCCAGACCCAAAAGCCTCCAAGAACATCATTTCCTCAGGGGTAGGGTTTTGGGTAGATCAACCACCTTTTTTGGCACAGGATTTCTAATATGCCTCCAAACAAGACATCCTCACGTGGAGATCTCAGGGGACCCTTCCCCTTCCTCAAAATTGGTGTCTTCTGTTACGGATTCTTGCGGAGAATCCACATGCCTACTCTTGCACATTCTCTTCTTGGGGTACCTCCTCATGGGGATGTGCCAGGGAGGTATCATAAGAAACCTGGGGTTCCAAGGATGGAATATTTTGGAGACTTTGCTGGGCCGGCTGTCCCAGAGGTAGCAGACGTGGGGTCTCAGACACAATATCCATGGAGGTAAGGGGTGTATCTGAAAGTATTGGAGCTGAGGATCTGCTGGGTAGGGAGAGAACACTCTCCACCATCTCAAAGGCAGAAGGGCCCAGAGAAACCGAAAGACGTTCGGGCAGAAAGTGCCCAAGACTCACTGGCTGTCCACTACGAAGGGGGAGTCAGCGCCGAGATGTCAAACAGCAAGGTTCTGAGGGAAGCAACTGCTCCGAAAACTTCAGAGTTGGAAGTCAGCCCCATGGAATTGATGTTGATTTTTCGGTTCTGATAGCCACTCTGCTCTGATGCTGTCAGAGCTGAGCAGATAAGGGAAACTATTGGAGTCGGAGAGATAATCACTACCGGCTCCGACAACTCGATTCTTGGGTCCTTTGGATAATTTGGAGTGGTTTTGGTGGGAGGATGGTTCCAGTGTCCTGAAAGATATCAGCAAAGTCTAATGTTCAGGTAGGTCCTTAACTTAAGTATTTAAGCAGGTCCTCTCCAGACACTGGAGCTGATGGACAGAATCTTCAGGAGACCTTAGGAAGTACTAAGAAAACAAACCTTTGAGAATAGAGGATCTGAAGGAGGCCCTATCTGTAGATAATATATCTATACTGTAATGTATGTATGTAAAGTAGACCATGTGGCAGCAGTGAAAACCTCTTCCAACAGCAAGTTCTTGAGGAAGGCCTCAGATGTAGCTTGAGCTCCCATGGAGTGTTATTCAGTCTGGAAGGCAGGGGCTTATCACTATATGAACAGCAAAATATAATGCAGTCAGACATTCATTTTGACAGTATTCCTTTGTCCAGTTTATATCCCTTTTTCACAGTGGAAAAATAGATGGAATTGATCGCCCATTATGAATTCTTTTGTACAATGTAGGTAACACCTGAGTTGCATGTATGCATCTAAACAAAGTAGTTTATATTCACTGCTATTACAATGATTCAACAGAATCAATGGTAGACGAATAGGAAGTTTTCTATAACAGGAATTTTTATCTGCAAAGCCAAGAGGTTCAAAAGGGAGAAAAGTAAAATTTTCCAGAATAAAATTGAGAACACAACGGGGGGGGGGTCAGAAGAAGAATACCCCAAAGATGACAATCCCTGATTATATGAGAAATTCACAGCTAAGTGAACCTTAACAAATGAACAACTAACTCCTGCTTGAAGGAGATCTTCTAAAAATGTCAATACTCAAGAGATAGGGGCTCAAAAAAATCAATATAATTAACAGCTGATTGCTGTTAAGCAACTGCTTTTGATAATAACTTCAGTACACAAAAACTTTTAGTACAGTAACTTAGGCAACAGAAAGTAGAAAGTGTTCTTACAAAACTTAGGAACCCTATAACAAGAAAATTAACAGGAGACCCTGTAGAGGTATTAGAGATATTTCAGAAATTGAAAAATTATATAAAGCAGAAAAATGTGGAAATCAAGAAAGACCACAAATGGAAATATTTAAGGAAGACTTAATTTAACCAAAGTTTGAGGTGGATGAGGCTCAACAACCTAACAGTTATGATAGGAGGTGACAAGATAAAAATAGTGATGTATAATCAATCTTCAAGAAAGTCTCCAGGAACAGATTGTATTTCTGTGGAATTATGGATGGAAGAAAGTGATAAAGATCTTGAAGATTTTGTTTAACAGTATTTTCAAAGGAAGACAAGCACCAATATCTTGGAAGAAAGCTGTGGTGGCTGTATTACCTAAGTATAGTAAAGACCAATCAGACCCAGCTTCATATAGACCCATATCAATTTTAAACCATGGTTATAAAGGTGTTGCCATAAATGATAGCTATAGATCAATGCAGTTTTTGTAGTTGGGATGCAAACATTTGATAACATTAACAGAAGAATGATGATCCAGAAGAAACAAAATGTAAGAAAATACCACTGATATTGGTGGGTCTTAATGCAGAGAAAGCATTCAACAGAGTAAGCTGGTATTTTGTGAGTAGGGCAATGGAAGTACTTACACTCCATGATACAATATTAAGGTTAATTAGGAATATTTATGAAGGATTGGAGGAAAGAATTAAAGTGGCAGGGTTCCTCTCTGACAAGTTGTGTTTGAAAAGAGAACTTTCCCCTTTGTTATTTGATTTATATTTAGAGCTACTGGTATTTAGAAGTATGGATTAAAAAGGCTTCTGTTATGGCAGCTGACTGCACTGTATATATTTTTTTAAATCCGGAGGCCTTTACATCCTTGTTCATTCTAAATTACAAAATATAACAGCAGCAACCATTACTATCCAGATATTACACTCCTAACAAAAGTTAGGAAAGGCAGGCAAAGTTTTTAATTTTAACACAAGGGAAAGAGAAGGAATGAGAAGGAAAGAGTTCAAGTAATGAATATATGTAATTAAAGTATCAACAAGTTATGAAAAGTTCTAAGAAATTTAGCCAAGTGCTAATATACCCTGACAAACTAAAACATTTAGTGAAATGGCATTTATCTCCCTAAAAAAATAAGAAGTTATGTACTCACCATAACGTTCCATCTGAGTAGGTAAACTTCATTTGTCTGCAAACTGTGGGATACGGATCCGATCTCGGATCCGAGCTGGCAACTTTACAAAGCTTAGATCCGAGCTCCTAGCTCCTCCCCTTACCCATAATCCCCTGCCAACCCTAACTGACCTCAGATCAGGTTTGCCCGCAAGCACTATAGTGGATAACTAACTACATTATCAGAATGGTACATCACTATATGACATGAAACACATCTGAAGGTCAGGGGGGACGGAGGGGGGAAACGGTTGCAGACAAATGAAGTTTACCTACTCAGATGGAACGTTATGGTGAGTACATAACTTCTTAATCTGAAGTAGTTAACTTCATTTGGTCTGCAACCTGTGGGACAGAGTCCCCAGCTACCTAAACCTTGGGCGGCCTTCATGGAAGGATATTCCGGAGCACTGTGAAGCCAAAAGAAGTTCTCCCTCTGGAGGTAATGACCAATTTATAATGACTGATGAAGGTATGAGATGAGGCCCAAGTGGCTGCTGAACAGATATCATCCAAGGAAACCCTGGATTTAAAGGCGGCAGATGTAGCCATAGCCCTAGTTGAATGGGCACAAACTCCTTGAGGTGCAGGCCTGCCGGAATTTTGATACGCTGTAATGATACACTGTGAAATCCATCTCGATAAGGAAACTTTCGAGACCGGTTTACCTAGATTAAATTTGGCAAAGGAGACGAACAACTGGTCGGATTGTCTATGACCAGATGTCCTATGAATGTAAAATCTAAGTTGTCTGTGCACATCCAAAGAATGTAGTCTGTACTCCCCTTTGTTCTGGTAGTTAGGAAAGAAGACCGGCAAATTGATAGATTGGTTAATATTAGATTCAGAAACTACCTTCAGGAGGAAGGAGGAATTGGTCCTGAGGTAAATCCTATCCTTGTGAAAGGCTAAGTATGGGGGTTTCACAGAAAGAGCTTGCAATTCAGATACTCTCCTGGCTGAAGTAATAGCCACAAGAAAGGCTGTTTTCCAATACAAATATTTGAGGTCTACTGAAGACGCCGGTTCGAAGGGAGGGGCTGTCAGAGCTTGTAATGCCAAGATCAAATCCCATGGAGGTCTAAGAAGAAAAGTGCCCTTTAGGAACATTTTGCACAATTTTGTAGAAATCAAAGGGCCCATTTCAGTACCTACGTGGTAATGAGAGATAGCTGCTAACTGAACCTTAACCGTAGAACAACTAGCTCCGTCATTAAAAAGACCTGAAAGAAAGGCCAGCACCGCAGGCAAGGGGGCTGTAAAAAGGTCCAAATTATGGCGTTCTGCCCAGATAGAGAAACGCTTCCATTTACTACCATAGACCTGCCTAGTAGAGGGCTTGTGCGCTGCTACTAGGATAGTTTTAACTGGAGAAGAGATACCGGGAGTCCTAGCTACAAGTGGAACTGGAGCAGCCAAGCCATAAGTTTGAGGCTGGCCAGGTCAGAAAGTGGGAGCCCCTGGGGGTGGTAGATTAGATCCAGAAGGGGATCTAGAATCCAGGGCGGATTCACTCGATGAGACCAGAGGTAAGGGAACCAAGCTTGGCGAGGCCAGAATGGGGCAATGAGGATCATCCTGCTCCCCAACCGACTGGCTTTCTGAAGAAGTTTCAGCATGAGGGGAAGAGGAGGGTAGGCATAGAGAAGACAGGGTGGCCAAGCATGCACCAAGGCGTCCCTCGGGGCTTCCCCGGCAGGGGGAATGAGAGCGAAGTAATTGTTGCATTTCGTGTTTGAGGGAGATGCGAAAAGATCGTAACAGGGCTGCCTCCAAACGGCAAAAATTCGACTCGCTACTCGAGGATTGAGGGACCACTTGTAAGGTGAAAGGATGGTGCAACTCAGTCTGTCCGCTAGGATGTTGGTCAGTCCCGGAATGTGCGTTGCAATGAGAAAGCGGTTGGTGGAGATCGCCCATTCCCACACTCTCATGGCTTCTCGACAGATTGGGTAAGACCTGGTTCCCCCTTGTTTGTTGATATACCATACCACAGACATACTGTCTGTCTGGATTGCAATCGTTCCTACAGGCAGAAGGCTCTGAAGTGCTTGCAACGACAACAGCACTGCCCTCATCTCTAGAACATTTATGTGCAATAAGGTCTCCGAATCATTCCACGTGCCTTGGACCATCCTGCTCGAATAATGCCCCCCCCACCCAAGACGAGAGGCGTCTGTGGTCACTGTGGCAAGATGGAGGGGCCGTGGCAAAGGGACGTCCTGCCTGGAGGTCCGGCGATTGAAGCCACCAAACAAGAGCCCTCTTGCAGGCCCTGCTGAGAGAAATGGGGTGACTCAAGGGGTAATGAAGAAGGGACCATTGGACTTGGAGAGTCCACTGTAAAATCCTCATGTTCAGACGCACCATGGGAAGAAGGTTTATAGCGGCTGCCATGGACCCCAGGACCCTCAGAACCAATCCCGCCAGAGGTTTTGAAGATTGAAAGATGGCCCGCACATGTGCCCTCAAAGTGTGCAACCGGTCGGGAGTTAAAAGACTAGTTGCCTGTTGGTGTCCAGTCTGGCCCCGATAAAATCTATCACCTGAGTCGGGGCTGAGAGAGGACTTGTCCGAGTTTATAGTGATCCCTAGTTGAGGAGCAAGGTTGAGAAAGTAGTCCCTGGCTAAGCATAGTAGATGCCTTGTCGGGGCGGTGAGGAGCCACTCGTCCAGGTACGGGAAGACCTGCATTCCCTGGAGTCTCAGGTGGGCCGCTATCACTGCTAATACCTTGGTGAACACCCTGGGGGCTGAGGTGAGACCAAAGGGGAGGACCCTGAATTGATAATGACTGGCTCCCAGCCGGAAGCGGAGAAACCTCCTGGACCATTCGTCCATCAATATGTGGTAGTAGGCGTCCTTGAGGTCTATGGAGCACATCCAGTCGTTCTCCCGCAAGAGGGGGAGAATAGATTGAAGAATGACCATCCGGAACTTTTCTTTGGTTACTGACAGATTTAGTAGGGAAAGATCGAGGATAGGCCTTAGGTCCCCTGTCTTTTTTGGCAGCAAAAAGAACCTGGAGTAGTAACCCGATCCGGAATGGCCTGGGGGGACGTGCTGGATGGCTCCTATTTCTAAAAGCAGCCGAATTTCCACAGCTGCTGCCTCCCTCTGATTGGGTGGAACATCGGGGAGGTGTCCGGGGGTGTCGGGAATGTAGAAAAAGGGAATTCTGTATCCTCTGGATATGATACGAAGCACCCAGCGGTCTGTTGTAATGGACTCCCAAGCTGCCAGGTGCTTCGAGAAACGCCCCCCGACTGCCTCCAGAGTGGAGCAGTCGGGCAACCCCTCAGGGTTGCTGCGTGGGCAGATCAGAGAAGGCTTCTCTGGACCCAAAGTTCCTCGGGCCCCCTCTGCCTCTAGGGCGGCGTCCACCCTGTCCTCCTCTGCCGTGGAAGGACTGGGAGTCCGGAGCGGACTGGGATTGTTGTGACATTCGGAACCACATCTTCTTCTGTCCCTTTTGGTTCTTGGAGAAGGACCTCTGGGGAGCAGAGAAGCGGACTCCGACGGCAGACAATGTCTTCCTGTCCTTTTCGCTCTGGACCAAAGTCTCGCAAACTGTCTTGCCAAATAGGGCAGAACCCTCGAAGGGGGCATTCGCAAAGGACGCCTTGAAGGGTTCCGCGAAATCACACTGTCGGAGCCAGGCCTGGCGCCTCATAACTAGGCCTGCTCCGCTGGCTCTAGCGGCTCCCTCTGTAGCATGGGATAAAAGCCGCATAGAGGTGTTGGATATAGATCTAAGAGTGGCCATGCGAGTGGAGTACAACTGTTTGTCCTCCCCCGACATGGACTCTGGGGGCGATGCAGCTTACTCTTTGATAAGGTCTCGCTGCAGTCGAATTACATGTGCCATGTAGTTCAGGGACCTTACAGTGAAGGTCGCTGAACTAAAGACCCACTTCTCAAGACGGTCCATCGAGCGAGACTCCTTGACTCCTTGCTCGGGGGATGGACCGAGGGACTCTCTTGGGCTAACTCCCTCTTGGTGGCTGCCGCCACCAACATGGCATCTACGAGGGGTCCCTTGCTCCAATGGGATTTCTCTGCCGGGGGGCTCAGGATCTTGTCAGGACGTTTGGGGACTGGCTCCACAGTGTCCGGCTCCTTCCACGCCCTAGTGGTGATAAGGTCCACTAAGGGGTCGGCCGGAGGGGACACCCAACAGGTAGATGGGCCTGCTTCGAACGCCTCCAAGAACACGGATTTGTCCGAGGAAGCCTTGGGGGCAGACCACCCCCCTCATATCCTAAGCATTTCCATGATGTCTCCGAGGAGACATCCTCAGGGGGTGACCCTGGGGAGCCTTCCCCCTCATCCAAATCCGTGTCTTCTGTCAAGGACTCGTGCCTCCTCTTACACTTCCGCTTGTGAGGAACATCCTCGGGGGGACTGTTCGAGGACGACTCACCAGCAACGTCTTGTTCCAGGGGAACGACCTGAGACGTCAAAGCAGGCTGTCCCTGTGGCCGGGCGACGGAAGCCCTACCCAAACGAGAGGGAGTGCAGGATGGAACCGTAGCAGGGAGTGGGGGCCTGGATGCACTTAACAGAGCTCTCTCCACCACCTCGAAGGGCGAGGGAGAGCCACTCTCTCTGGGATCCGAGAGCCGACCCTCACTCGGACCCGATGGATGGATCAGAGCCGGCGCAGAGACCATCGGATCCGAAGGGCCAGTGTGCTCCGACCTCGACAGAGCCAAAGGCACACTAAACCCCTCGGAACCGAAGCTCAGAGCACGGCTCCGAGAGCTCAGATCTGACAAGGACGGATCCGGTAAACTCGAGAGAGAAGTCGGAGCCGAAGTACCAGAAACTGTCGGTGCCAACCCACCCCCGGCTCCAATGCTGCCCAGCTCCGAGCGCTCCGAACCCGGGAAGCGGGTCGGAGAAGGAGCTATCGGGGCAAAGAAGGGTGTTGAGCTCCCCCCAGGAGGTGGGAGGCAGGAGCACTCCCATCTGCATTTGGGCCTGGATGAACCTTCGCATCACTCGGTCCAAATCAGTTTCAGAAAGGCTACGCGTTGATCTCGACGAGGCCACCGAGGCTGGCCGGGAGTGCCGCCTCGATGACCTCGACTGAGATCGGGTCTCCTCCTCCTCGGGTCCCAGTGAGAAGCATGGAGACCGGAGCCGAGAAGGAGGAGACCTGGAAGCCGTGGAGGGAGAAGCCCGCTTAGCCGGGGGGCCGAAGCGGAGGCCTCAGCCCGCTGCTTATGGTGCTTCTCCCTCCGTTTTTCTTTCCTGGCCTCCCTCTCCTCCGGTGCCGAAGCGGGAGATTGAGTCCCGGCCGGGAGGAGGGAGGCAGGAGTGGCCGCCACCGAAGCCTGGG
Source organism: Protopterus annectens (assembly GCF_019279795.1). Classification (NCBI taxonomy): domain Eukaryota; kingdom Metazoa; phylum Chordata; order Ceratodontiformes; family Protopteridae; genus Protopterus; species Protopterus annectens. The sequence goes on along the minus strand of NC_056732.1, from coordinate 378,044,307 downwards.
AGGAGGCCACAGAAGCACCGGAGGCTGAAGCCGAATCTGGGGGCAAAAGTCCCGCCAGAATCAGCTTAGACCTCCGGTCCTTCAGAGCCCTGGGGTTGAATGCCGCACAGATAGTGCATCCAGAGGAAAGGTGTTCAACCCCAAGGCACCGGATGCACCGATTGTGGCCATCCGCCGGGGAGATCTTATGGCCACACTCGGTGCACTTAGAAAAGATTGGTTATGGGGCCTCAGACATTCTAAAGAAAACACACTCGTTAGGCCCCAAACACACCACACACAGAACTACGTACCAGCGAAGGGGAGGGAGGGTAAATTTAACTAAAAAGTTTTAACTACAAGGATTTAACCAAAGGGAAACCTAACCACAACACACTCGTACACTTATAAGTAATAGAAAAAAAGTTTTAATTTTCTCACAAACTCTACGAAGACCCTACAAACCAGGAGCTCAAAACCTAGCTGCTGACCAGAAGCGCGACAAACTAGATCTGAGGTCAGTCAGGGTTGGCAGGGGATTATGGGTAAGGGGAGGAGCTATGAGCTCGGATCTAAGCTTTGTAAAGTTGCCGGCTCGGATCCGAGATCGGATCCATATCCCACAGGTTGCAGACCAAATGAAGTTAACTACTTCAGATTAACAGTTTCTTCTCAAACATCTCTCACTGGTGGCAATACAATCTAGAGCATTAATGGAGAGTGATGCATTATGGGATTGGGGAAGTTGCTCATGCAAGCCAAAGTCTGTTGCTACTGTGGAAACACAGCTATATTCAGTGACTAGTGCATCAGTTCCAGTGTCATACAGGACCAGTTTAAATCACTACGTTAGTTTCCAGGACAGAATGAAGCTGGTTATGCCCACAGAAAAGCAATGCACACAGAAAGCCCATGAAATCCAACAATGAGCTTATAATAAAAATGTCCAAATTAGATGCCCATGAGATCAGGTATTACTGTTTTTGCCCTCAATGGAAAACAAATTTCTGTCTAAATATCAAGGGACATTTAAGGTGATTGAAATAACAAATCCAGTGAAATTCAAGGTTATAGGCCATTTTGGGCTAATTTCTATCTCTTTCATTTCCCTGCTGTAAAAACCGCATTTGCACGATTTTGCACGTCCAGGCAACACTGGTTAGCTAGGGCTAAATTTATCCCGGCTCCACCAAGTCTCCTCTTTAGTTTTTCCCTTGAAAGTACTCTAACACTCAACCTAAGCATTTAAAAAGCATCCTACAGTCCAGCACTTGCTCAGACCTAATAGCAATCACTAATATACCCCAACACTTGATTGCCCAGCAGGGCAAGGCTCGTTATTCACCCCTCACCAACCAAGCGACTAAGCAGCTCACCCTACTATTCAGGCATAACCAAAGGGCAATTTCAGATATACTCTCCAGTTCAACTGGTGAACCTGGGTATCCTGAGGCAATGTTACAACTGTCTCATGTACACAGACAACCCTCTCCTCCTACCACAAAACATTAACATATGTGAGAGCTACAATTATATAGCTAAACTGGAGGCTAAGCTCTCTCCACCCAAGACTGGAACAGGCAGTCATGAGGAGAAGGCTAACACTTGCACCACACCTCCAGCCTCACATAGACATAATAAACCCGCACTGGCAAAAAATAAACATAAATACACAAAATCATACTCAGAGGCTCTAAATAAAAACCTGCAAAAGCATCACAGAACTCCAAAGCAGACAACCAAAAAACCTGCACCTCCCGTCACAAACCAGACAACGCATAAAACACAAAATCAGTGTGCCACACAATCACAGCCCTTAAGGCAAAATAACATACCTAACACACTAGTAATAGGCGACTCTATAGTCAGGCACACTGACGACCCACTCACTAGGCTGGACAAGGAGAAAGTTACTGTTAGCTGCCTGTCGGGAGCCAGAATCCGCCACATAACACAAGCACAAAGGTCACTCCAGAACAATTACAAATATGACTCTGTCATTGTTCATGTTGGTGTGAATGACTTGAGACATACCTCCCTGGACTACATGAAAAGAGATATGGAAGAGCTCTCTGATCATGTAGCCCAGGCGGGTATGACCCTGACCCTGAGTAGCATCCTGCCCTAACCAAAAATGATACCGCAGTATAAAGAAAAAAATGATCAATTTCAACAATTGGCTAAGCTTCTGGTGTCATTCAAAGGGGATCCAGTGTCTGTCAGCCTGGGTCGACATGCTCAACAGGCCTCTTGCTTCGCAAAAGACGGCTTGCACCTGTCACCCCTAGGCTTTCGAATACTGGCCAAGGCTCTAGCTGCTCCCACAGTGCCTTTTTTTAGGCAAGGCTCAAAAGTCAAACCCACCTCCGTAAACAGCACAAATAAAAAAATGAGGGTTATGCTACTCAACGCCAGGAGTTTAAATCTCAAAATGCATGCGCTCGAAGCACTCCTCAGTATGGAGAACATTGACATCTGTGCAGTAACTGAAACCTGGTTCAAGGCTCCACAGAGCACCCCAGCACTACCAGGCTACAACTCATACCACACATTTCGGCCACAGAACATGGACCGAAACACAAAAGGAGGGGGTGTATCCATATTCATCAAGGATACCTACACCTCTAGGTTAGTGGCGCAGCATGATACCTCTGAGATCACCCATGTGCAACTAACATCAGGCAAATCTGCAATGCAAATTGTAGCCTGTTACAGATCACCCTCCATGACCCAGGACCACCACGCCACCTTTCTGGAGACACTGGAAAACATGAAGGTCCTATCGAACACCCTGATATTGGGCAATTTCAATTACCCTACCATTAACTGGGAAAACTACTCAAGTACAAACTCCCAGGTCCAGCACTTCCTGGAATTTATCAACTCAAATTCCCTGGATCAGCTGGTAAACTCCCCTACCAGAGGTAAAAACATATTGGACCTGGTCATCACCAACATGGGCTACAGGTGTTCCACACTGGAGGTCAACCCGTCACTGGTTAGATCAGACCATAAACTAATCACTCTGGATGTCCACACCACACCACCACCTCCAACCAAGGAAACCACAGTGAAAAACTTTTCTATAGCAAACTTCACCTTACTTAAGACAGAGGTGGTAAGTTTCACAGCCTCCACGCTAAAGGATAACAGTGTCCAAGATGCAGGAACCTTTACAAATGCACTCTATGAGCACCTACAAGGATGCATGGATTGTGCCATCCCTAGCAAAACCAAGACTCACTCCCCTAAGAGAAGGAAACCAGTCTGGTGGACCCTTGCTAGAAACAGGCTATACAACAGAAGGAGGAAACTAGTTCAGAAAAAAAGCAAATCCCAAGAAGAAAAGACATCCCTGATCAGTATCAGTAAGAAAATAAGGTCCCTCATAAAATCCTCCAAGGCTAACTTCGAAAGAAAAATAACCAAGGATTCGAAAGATAACCACAAAGCCTTCTTTAGCTATGTCAAGAATCTAAGTGGCAACTCGCAGATATGCTCTGAGCTAGTGCAAAATAGCACAAAATATACTGAACCCACTGATATTGCCAACATCTTGGCAGATAGATTCAGTGCAAACTTCATCCCCCTCTCACCCCCAAAAGGGCCCACAACAATACAGGAAAAGTGTAGTGTCCCGGAAATCACAGACACACAGGTGAAAACAGCCCTTTCAAAAACCAAAAGCACAGCATCAATGGGGCCAGATGGTGTCCCAGGCTGTGTCTTGCACTAACTACAGAACAAACTAACCCCCCACCTAAACACACTGTTTAACCTCAGCCTCTCCACAGGCTACGTACCCATAGAATGGTGCACAGCAACGGTTATTCCGCTCCACAAAGGAGGGGCCACAACTGACCCTGGTAACTATCACCCCATAAGCCTGACTAGCCTGGTCTGCAAGGCTATGGAGCGCATCATCATGGAACTCATTAATAAAGACATTGGGAACCTCCAAACACCTGACCTGACCCAGTTCGGCTTTGTTAAGGGCAGATCATGCCTACTAAACCTGAATGACTTCTTTGAGACAGTCACCAAGGCCATAGACGAGGAAAAGGTGGTTCACACAGCCTACCTTGACCTCACCAAGGCTTCTGACACCATTCTCCACTCGGGAATTATAGAAAAACTCACCAGCCTGAACATAAACCCCTACGTCACGAGATGGGTTGCCAACTGGTTTACAGACAGAACTCACACGGTAAGAATAGCGGGCTCCAGGTCCGACTCTAAACCAGTCACAAGTGGTGTCCCACAAGGCTCGGTCCTGGGCCCCCCACTGTTCGGCATATACTTCTCAGAAGTACAGGCAAACACAGGAGGACTATGGCTAACCAAGTTCACTGATGACTGCAAACTGGGAGCCATAGTTGACTCTCCGGCTGACACGGACATGCTCCAAAAGGGCCTTACTGAGACGGGCACCTGGTGTCAAAGTCATGGTCTCAAGCTAAATGCCAAAAAAGCATAGTTATCCCGTTTGAGAAAAACAAAACACCCATGAATTACCACATATGTGGCAGCCCCCTTAATACAGAAGAAGTAATAAGAGATCTGGAGACCCAGGTAGATAGTAATCTCTCCTTTGAAAATTATATTGCCAAAGTAGTTAGGAAATCCTTCTATGTAGCCCATCTAATTACTAAAGGGTTCGCATCTAGAAATAAAGAGGTTATAGTGCCCCTCTACTCGTCACTCATCAGACCCATCATAGAGTACAATGCCCCATTTGGGATGTACCTCACAAGACACTTCCAACAGCTGGAAAGACCACAAAAGTACCTCACCAAGAGGATTACTGGCCTCAAACATATGTCCTATGCAGCCCGACTGGAAAAACTCCAGCTGTACTCTGTGGCACATCGCTTACTCAGAGGTGATCTCTGCCTGACTTACAAAGCCATGTCCAACTCAGAAATGATGGACATGCTCCACCTAAAGAAATCCAAGTCACTGCGAGCCACTCGCTTTAGTGATAACCTCGCCACAACAATAAATAGAACATGCTGGAGGGATAGATTCCTGTCACAGAGACTCCCCATGCTTTGGAACAAAATTCCTAACTACATTAGGCAGAGCCCCTCACTAACACTCTTCAAGAGTGACGAGTGGATGGGTAACAGAAAATACTCCACTGGGATCATTTCTTTGGCTCTTCTTGACAGAGGCTCAGTTAATTAATCAATGGGGCGGCGAATGCTGACACACTCTGGCTAGGCTTATAAATGCCCTCGGGCAGATAGCCTAGTACCTACCTATGAACCTAAGATAACCAGGAAAGAGACAATGTAAATCTATCACATTGATGTTCTGAAGTCATGGGAAGGAGTAGAAAGTTCTGTAGTTAGGAAATTCATACAAGCAAGATCAGAGAAGCACTGCTTGAAGTACAGCCACAGGAAAGAAAATACAAAAATGAGAAGTACAAGAAAATTCTTATTAAGAAAAAAAGGTGGGTTCTGTAAATGCCAAGGAGACTGGATTGTGTGCTGGTATAATAGTAAAGGTGTTTACCTCACAATCACAAAATATAAAATTGGCTAGGCTTAAAATAGCCCACCAGAGCAGCTAGTCTAGTACTCACCTATGAACCTATAAAAAAGTACAGCTGCATAAGAAAGTGCAGCCAGTTAAGTTACAGTTACCCATAACAGCTGACATTCAAATTTCTCACTGCTGCACAATAACTGGCCAGCTTCCAAGAGCTTTGACTTCTCTCAAACTTCCACGATAACTGCTGACTAGTCATCTCTGAGGAGGAAACATCAGCATTCGGAGTGGAAAATTTTCAGGACTTTCTTTCCTAAAAGTTAAGAAGTAGCTTACTCATCCTGAACTAAACAAACAAGAAGTAACCACCAAATTATTCCCTAACAAAAATTATGTACAGTACTAGAGGGATGGAGTGTAGATTCAGCTAATGCAGCAGTGAGAAATTCAAACATCTGCTATTAAGGGTAAGTGCAGCTTACACAACTATACTATGTTCATAATTCTCACTGTTGCAGTAGCCTTTAGGCTATATCAGTTGATTATCAAAGCCTATCCAACCTGACAGGAGGTAGGCTATGGATCCAGGCGCCCCTGGAGAATGGTCCTAGCAAAGCCAGTTCTGGATTTAGAGAAAGAATCCAGTCTGTAATGCCTTGTAAAGATATGCACAAATGACCATATAGTTACCTCTACAATGCCTCTAGAGTCCACCCCTTTCCAACATGCCACTGAAGAGGACAAGGCCCTCATAGAGTGAGTCTTAATACTGCCTTGAACTAGTTTACTATGGTGTGCTTAACAAAAGGCAATAGTCAAAGATGACCATCTGTAAATAGTCTGTTTCTTCCTGATTCTGAGGGTCAAGACAGAACAGTGAGAAACTGATGGCCTGATTCAAAGTAAACTCTGAAACAACCTTGGACATGAGTGAAGAATCTGTTCTTAAAGATATACTCTCCATATGGAAGACTTCATAGGGTCCGCCAACCATGAGACCTTGTAACTCGGATACTCTTCTTGCAGCTGTCACAGCAATGACGAGAACAGTTTTCCATGTAATGAACCTTAAATCTGCTTCAAGAGCAGGTTCAAATAGAATGTGGTTAATGATTCCAACACAAAGTTAAGATCACAGGAATGAGCAACCTGTTTGTGTGGTGGTCTCAGGTGTAACACTCCTTGCAAAAACTGTTTTACTAAAAACATGGAAGAAAAATGATGATCCATAGGCATACATGCTGAAATGGCTGTTAGATGTACCTTGATAGAGGAGTACACAAGACCTGATGTTAGTAACTCATACAAATATTCAAGCACTAATGCTACATAATCCTTAATAGGGCCTTGGTTATTGGGAAGACACAAGTAGAAAACGTCTTCCACTTGTCAATATAAGGATTTCTAGTAAAAGATTGACTTGCCTCCTTTAGTACCTGTTGCACATCCTGTGAAAAGGGGTACCTAAAAGGTATTATAACTGAATCAAACATGTAGTTAGTTGAAAATATTCAATCTCCCCTGTTTTGTGTGAGTAAGCCTAGTTTGTGAGGAAAAAAAACTTATGTACTCACCATAATGTTCCATCTGTGTCATCCATTTTCATTCTTCCTCAACAGATGAGTTCGGATCCAACCCTTGGATCTGACTTGGATGCTTTTTCCAACTCGTGGAACACTGAAATTCTCAAGCTCCTCCCTTACCCATAATGCACTAGTCCCCTACCATACCTCAGATCTTGTTTGCTGACCTTTAAGCCTATATAATATTTAACAAATAAAAAAGAAATGAGATAACAGTATCTGGAGCTCAAATAAAGGAACATTGGTTCCGTTAGCACCTTCTAATAATCCCAGAAGTCAAATTGGTAGGGGGTTGGTGGGAGGGGAGTTAAGGAAGAATGAAAATAGACAACACAGATGGAACATTATGGTGAGTACATAACTTTTTTATCTGATGTTGTCATTTGCATTCATTCCTCAATAGGACAGAGGCCCCAGCTACCTAAATCCCAAGGGACTCTAAGGAACAATATTTCTGAACACCGCTGAGCCAAAGGCCGCTCTTCCCCTAGAGACCTGATCCAATTTATAATGAACAGTAAAGGTATAAGGGTTAGCCCAAGCTGCAGCTGCACAAATACTGTTCAAGGAAGATCTGGACAAAAATACAGAATAAATTTCCAGAGACCTTGTGGAATGAGTCTTTAGAGGTTTTGGCAAAGACAAAAACTATTTTTTGTAAATAAAGGAAATACAATCAGTTAAACATCTGCCCAATTTTGCTTCCAAAGAGGAGACAAATAACTGTTCTGATGTCCTGAATCTTTTTGTCCTGTGTAGATAAAATTGTAACTGTCTGTGAACATACAAAAGGTGCAACATATACTCTCCTTTATTTGAAAAATTTGGAAAGAAAACTGGAAAGTTGATAGACTAATCGAGACTGGATTCTGACACTACCTTAGGAAGGAAGTAATGATAGCTTATCCTTCTGAAAAATCAAATAAAGAGGCTTAGAAGATAGGGCTTGAAGTTCTGAGACTTCTAGTAGAGGTAACTGCCACAAAAAGAACAGTCTTCCAAGTTAAAAAATTGAGTTCACATTTGGCTGAAGGTTCAGAAGGAGATTGAGTGAAAGACTGTAATACCACATTCAAATCTCATAGGAGTCTAAGAAGAAAAATTCCCTTTATAAAGGCCTTACAAAGTTTGGAAGAAGCTAAAGATGAATTATTTACTCCAGTATGAAAAAATAGAAATGGGAGGTAGTTGTACTTTAATGGCTGAAAAACTAGCACCTTCATTAAAAAATTGTAGCTAAAACTCAACAACTTTAAGTACTGGCGCTGAAAAGGGATCACTGTCGTTTTGCTGCGCCCAAACAGCAGATCTTTTACAAAAGAAAAAGAAAAATACAAGTAAAATAATGAGAAAATAAAGAGACCCATATATGCTGGATAAACCTTGCTGTTTTTGACTGAACAAATGTTTTACATTTACTTCTTCTAAATTTCTCTAGTCTAAGCTTTCTGGGAAGATAAAAGAATGTGATGAATGGGAGAGGACAGCCTGGGCTGTCTGGCTATCAATGGAAGTGGAGAAATCATGAGATCAACTTCAAGCCTACAATGTCCGGGTGTATCATATCTGTCGGGTGAGACCTCTGTTCATGAATACTGGTAGAATCTATCAGAGAAGGTATCGCTAGATCCTTGGTTTTGCAGATCTTCTCTGCTGCATGGGCGGTGTCTTCCATTAGAGTTCCCCCTCTGCCTCTGGGGGAACTGTTTCCATGTGGATCTTGGAAGGGGCCCTGGGACTTTATGGACCACATTTTTGACCATCTCATTGATTTCTTGAAAAGGTCCTTTGAGGAGTCGTAAAACATACTCCCACAGCAGGCAGGGTTTTACCTTTCTGCTCACACCTGGATAATGTGTCTTTAACCTAGGGGCCAAATAAAGAACTTCCATCAAAGGGAGCACTGATGAAAGAAGACTTGAAGGGCTCTGCAAAATCACACAGCGCATCCAGGCATGCCTCCTAAAGGAAATGTCTGAACCTTCCACCCTTGAGGTACCTTCAGCTGCATGGGAACTGAGCCTCATGGACACATTTGCAATAGATTGTAATGTACCCAGCTGTGATTCAGTCGAGCTCTCTGCCTCAGAAGTGACAGTCCTAGAGAGGGATTTGGTAAGTTCTTTAATCAAATCTCTCTGGAGTCTACTGAAGTGTGTCAAACAATTCAGTGACCAAAGTGCAAAAGTTGCTGAAGGATATACACACTTCCCAAATCTGTCCAATGCCTTAGACTCCTGTTAGGGGGATAAACAGAGGAACTTTTTTCTGCAAGTTCCTGTTCTATGGCTGCCACTATGACCATGGCATCAACTGGTACTCCCTTGCTCCAAAATTCTCCTGTCCCTGGGTGGTGCCAAGATCCTGTCTGGTCTCTTGGGGATCAGCTGAATGGAATTAGGTTCCTTCCACACCCGTCGAGAGATCAAATCAATGAGTGCTTCAGGGGATGGAGTCACCCAGGAGGTTGATGGGGCCAGCTCCAAAGGCTTCCAAGAATACTGATTCCTCTTGGGAAGGTATATCAGTAGACCAGCCACCCCTTTGTTTGAGGATCTCTAGTATGTCTCCAAAGAAGGCGTCATCAGGTGGTGATCCTGGAGACCTTTCCCTCACTGAAATCAGTATCCTATGTGACAGACTCTTGAGGAGAGTCTAACTGCCTTCTTTTGCACTTTTTCTTCCTAGGGACTTCTTCAGCAGGATGTTCCAAAGAAGTATTGGAAGATATCAATATACCCTGCTGGGTATACTGCAGACTTTGGGCTGGCTGTTCCTGTGGTGCAGGATGTTGAGGTTCAAGGCACAAAGACAACAGGGTCTTTGAAGAAGAAACCAAGGAGGGTGAATATGTCCTTTCTCTTGAAGGCAGAGAAAACTATCTCCACCACCTCAAAAGATGAATGCCTCAGAAAGAATGCGATTGACAGCTGGTTCCAGACTGTCGGCTCCTTCCAACACAATGGCAAATCACTCAAGGCAGGAGTCGGAGACAAGCTGTCTAGTGCCAAGGCTCTGAGTGGCAGAAACGGCTCTGACAACCTCAGAGTTGACTCCAATACCCCAGATCCAGCACCAGCACTACTACTTTGAGAGTCATCCCGCTCTGACATGCTCTGAGATGGTCCACTCAGTGAGAGTACCAGAGTATAAAATGCAATGATCTTCTGATCCAATATGGATGGCATCGGGATCCTTGGATCCATCTGCTCCAAAACCAAAGGTCAGATCACAGAAGGAGACAGAATAGGCAGGGTAGTACTCATAAAGGTCTACGGACCTGACAGGGTAGGAACTGGGAGAACTCCCATTTGAATTTCCTCATCATCCTCTCCACATCCACTTCAGTCAGACTTCAGGAGGAACAAGAAGAAGTCACTACTGAAGAAGCCCTGGAATGATGACCACTGGGAGACCTTTCCAGAAAGGGAGATAGGAAATGAGAGGACATCAGATCCAGGCATGGAGGAGATCTGATCTGAGGTGACCTATGCTTCTTCGGGTCCAAAGTTTTTGTTTATGGATCCAAAATAGTCAGACTGGAAGATTTTGTCTTTGCATTTGAACATGTCAGATCTGATGCTTTTGAAATATTAAAAGGCAGTTCCACACCTGGAGTTAAAGAACTTGTGGGTTCCAGGGAACACTTTTTCGCCTCTTTTTTTGTCATGTTTTTAGGGGGTTGAGGCCCAGATGCTATATCCGAAGATTTTGATGACAGCAACCCTCTCAAAATTAGCTTATTTCTTCTGTCAATAAGGGCCCTAGGGTTAAAGGCCTTAGAAATATCACAGGCAGAATCCAAGTGGGCTGGCCCTAAACAATAAACACACATAACATGTGCATTAGATAGAGGAATTTTATGGCCACAGACCATACATTTTTTAAAACCACCCGGTTTGTCAGCCATACGTTTCTTTTTTTACAAGAAAAAAAAAAAAGGATTTTTTTCACTAAGAAAAGGATAAAGGGAAAGTATTACAAACAATGGTAATATAAGAATATACCTAAAAGGTATACGAGAGAAAAGGGAAAGGGAAATTAATAACTATGGTACTGCAGAATTACACCAAAAATTGTAAAAAGACCAAAGGAGGATACATAGAGAATTTTTACTAAGAAAAGGATAAAAAGGTAATGAAAATTCTATTTTTTACTCACAAAAACCTACTACGGCTCGACAGATGACAGTGACCACATTCGTACATGTTGTTGTTGTTGTCTTTCGGCTTTTCCCGGTTAGGGGTCGCCACAGCGGAACTCCGGTCCGTTAATGATTGGCAGTAGATTTTGATGAACGCCGAGGTGCCAGCTTGACGTTCAACCTTCAACGAAGACACGCCCATTTACACATGCCATTCGAACACCCACCCAACCATGGGGAGGATATGTAGACTCCACACAGAAGGCACTCCCCACATTCCAGCCGAGAATCAAACGGGAGAACCTCTTGCTGTGAGGCAATAATGCTACCGCTGCACCACCGCGGTATAGTGACCACATTTGTACATGAAGGTGGAAAATGGTATCTGAGGTATGGTAGGGGTGAAGTGCATTAATGGAAAAGGAGGAGATTGAGAGTTTCAGTATTCCGCAAGCTGGAAAAAGAAGATGAGTCAGATCCATGGGTTGAATCTGAACCCATCTGTTGAGGAATTAATGAAAATAACATCAGACCTTATGATTGCCCTTGGTCAATTCCATAAAAAGGGAGAACCAATGTTGCTTGGGCCAAAAAGGGGTTACTACAGTTATTCTGGAGAGTCCTTTTGAATCTTCAGAATTAACTTGGATGTCAATGGAAAGGTTAAAAATGAGTAAAGGAACATTCCCTTCCAGAGGAATGAAAAAGCAACTGTATCTGTTTTCCAGGCTTACTGGCACAGAATTCTGGAACAGACTCTTTGGGGTTGTCTGTTTTGAAAGGAGGAAAACAAAGCTACTTGAGGTGTTCTCCACAACTGAATCAATTCCTGGAAGACCCTCTTGTTCAATTTCCTTTCATGACAATCTGTTCTGATCCAGCTCAGTTTGTCTGCCACTATGTTATTCTCTGATGGAATGTAATATGCCTGCAGGGTTAAAAAGTGCTGAAGAGCCTAATTTCCAAGCAATCATAGCCATTCTGCATACAGGATATGACCTTGTATCTCCTTTCTTGCTGATGTAATACATCACCGTGGTGTTGCCTGTAATCACTAGGAGAGGTCCTGGTGACCAAAAATAATGAAAAGATTTTAAGGCATGGATCATCGTTAACATCTCTTTTATATTTATGTGCTTCTGTCTAAGAAATCACAGAGGCCTTGCACCGTTACCCACATGGAAACTTCCCCCAAGCAAATTCTGAGGTGTCTGTACTTACAGAATGACTTCAATGTTGAGAAGAGAAATAGAGAGATCTGCATTTGCTTGTATTTGACATCTCCACCAGTGCAGTTCCTTTTTTACAAAGTCCAATATTGGCATCTAAAAATCCAGAGGATGCAACTGTTGGGTCCATGTGTTTTTTAGATACCACTGAATATTTCTCATGTGAACCTGGCAAGAAGAATCATGAGAAACATAGATGCAATGAACCACAGCATCCTTAGAAACTCTCTGGCTGAAGTTTGAGACTGAGATGAGAAGCTCAGGAAAGCTTCCATACAATCCATCTTTTCCTGTGTCAAAAAGGTCTTCTGATATAGCGTGTCTGTAAGACATCCTAAAAATGCAATCCTGAGTGATGGGGTCAAGGAGGATTTATGCATGTTTATATGGAATCCCAGAATGGTCAGAAGAGATAAAAAGAGAAGTTATATGCTCACCATAACATTTCATCTGTGTTGTCCATTTTCATTCTTCCTCAACTTATGGGTTTGGATCTGATCCCTCGGATCTAACTTGGCTGTTACAATAACTCGCGGTAACCAAAAAACTCTCAAGCTTCTCCCTTACCCATAATTCACCCTTCCTAAGTACTTCAGATCTTGTTTGCTGATAAATGTAAGTGGAAATATCAGAAGTATCCAGGAAGACTATATCTGAAGCTCAGTCTAAGTTAAGTTCCCACCTAAGACTACCCGCTCATCTAGGAGTTCAAAGGTAGGGGACCGGTGGGGAGTTCAAGAAGAATGAAAATGTACAACACAAATGGAACATTATGGTAAGTACAAAACTTCTTTAACTGATGTTGTCAATTTTCAACTTATCCTCAACTTATGGGACAGAGTCCTCATCTACCTCAGATCCTGGGTGGACTCAAGAAAGGATGTTCCTTCACACCACTGAACCGAATAATGATGCTCTACCCCTGGAGACCAGATCCAATTTGTAGTGAGAAACAAAAGTATGAGAAGCAGCCCAGGTTGCAGCTGCACACATTTTATCCATAGAGGCCCTAGTTTGAAAAACAGATGAAGTAGCCATTGTTCTAGAAGAATTTTGGTAATGCCATGCCCAAACCGTCATGAATGACAGTAATGCAACTGGTAAGTCACCTGGATAGGGTTATTTTGGTGACTGGTTTACCCAATTTGTCATCTAAGAAAGAAACTAATTGGTCAGATTTCCTGAAATCCTTGGTTCTATGAAGGTAAAAAAACAATTGCCTGTGAACATCTAACAAATGTAACAAGTATTTACCTTTGTTCTCAAATTTTGGAAAAATACTGGAAAATTGATGGACTGATTGATATTTGCCTCTGATACCAGCTTTGGTAAAAAGGTTGGATTAGTATGGAGAGATACTTTGCCTTTGTGAAAAAAATGCTGTTTTGGAAGATGAGACTTGACTTTCTGAAGTTCTTCTTGCAGAAGTTATGGCTACCAAGAAGACAATCTTCCACGAAAGAATTTTGAGATCACACTTAGCTACTGGTTCGAAAGGGGGTGTATAATAGCCTGCAGCACCAAATTCAGATCCCAAAGGGGATTTGGATCTTTATACGGGGACTTTAAAAGGAGAGCTCCTCCAAAAATGCTTTGCAGAGTTTATGTGAAGCAAATGAAGAACCTTGGAAACCAATGTGAAAATTGGATATTGCTGCCAACTGGACTTTAACAGTTGAAGAAGAGGACCCCTCATTGAAAAATTGTGCTAAAAAATTAAGAACATCATGAATCAGAGCAGAGAAGGGATCAGTATTATTCTGTAATGCCCAGATAATGAATCTTTTCCATTTACTGGAATATAGCTTACGTGTAGATGGTCTATGAGCAGACAGAAGTATATTTCAGACTGGAGAGGAGAGAATAGGTTGTCTGGCTAGTAATGGAACTGGAGAAGCCAGGCCATCAGCCTGAGATTGGGTATGTCTGGATGAATTATGCCCATTGGGTGACACGGGAGATCTGGAGTTGGATCCAGAATCAATGGTTGATGAAGTAAGTGTGTCCATAGGAAGGGGAACTACATCTGTCGAGGGAACTAAGGTCGGGTGGCACAATGCCACGGTAATCTTATGGGCTAGGCTTGTAAAGGCACCAGGGCCATTAGCCTAGTACATACCTATAAACCTATGAATATGGTGCAATGAGGATTACTTTGCTCTTCAACCTGGCCATTTTCTGTATAAGCTTCGGGATTAATGGAGTTCGTGGAAAGGCATACAGGAGACTGGGGGGCCAGTTGTGTAGAGGAGCATCCCTCGATGACTCCCCACTTGGAGGGATCACGGCAAAACAATTGCTGCACTTGTTGTTTAGGGGAGAGGCGAAAAGGTTGCAGCAAGGCTGGCACCATTGATGAAATATCCTTTCCATCACATTCTGACTGAGGAACCATTCATGGGGTAAAAGAATGCACCTGCTCAGCTTGTCTGCTATCATACTGGACTTCCCCGAAATATGCATTGCTATGAAAAAGCGGTTGGAAGAGATCGTCCATTACCACACTCTGAGAGCTTATTGACACACAGGGTATGATCTGGTTCCTCCTTGCTTGTTGATATACCAGACTACTGACATACTGTCTGATTGAGTGGCAGTCGTTCTTAAGGGAAAAGCATCTTGGAAAGCCTGCAACATTGATATGCAAATTGGCCTCTGTGGGAGACCAAGTGCCTTGGACTGTTTTGCCCAGAAAATGCCCCCCCACTCTAGCTGGGAAGCGTCCGTGGTCACTGTGGCCTTGGGCTGGGGAACAAATGGGTGACCTTGTAGTATTTGATCGAAATAAATCCATCATATGAAATCTTTTTTGCAAATATTGGTGATCCTTTTTTGAGTTGACATTGACTGTTGAAGGATAGATCCCTGTGGTGATAACAGCCACTGCAGAATTCTCATATGAAATATGGCCAGCAGAACTATCGTTATTGCCACAACCATGGAACCTAAATCCTGAAAAACCAGCTGAGCTGAGATTTTGTTGCTGCATATTATTCTTGTGGCTTGTGACCTGATTGTCTCCACACTTGAAGGAGGGAGTAAGGCTATTGTCTCCTTTGTATTGAGAATTTCTCCTATAAAGTTTACTTCGAGTAGGCACTAGATATGATTTCTTGTCGTCTATGGTTATCCCTAGACGGAAACAGGTCTGGTGAACACTGTCTCTTGCCCTTAATAGTTGATGCCTGGTCGAGGCAGAACTGAGCCAGTCATCTAGATATGGAAATACCCAGAATCCATGCAGTCTCAAGTGAATTGCCACTACTGCCATGCACTTGGTAAACACCCTGAGAGCTGTGGCAAGACCAAAGAGCAGTACTCTGAACTGATAATGACTGGCTCTATGCATGCCGGAAGCGTAAGTACCTCCTGGATCATTTATTAATTTTTATGTGATAATACACCTCTTGAAGGTCTATGGAGCATATCCAGTCGTCCTTTTCCAGAAACAGAAGACTGGACTGGACTGTGGCCATCCATAACTTGTTTCATCAAACTAATTTGTTCAGGTTGTTGAGATCGAATATTGGTCTCCAGTTCTCTGTTTTCTTTGGCACTAAAAAGAATCTTGAGTAAGTTCTGGATCCTTTCTGGTCTGTTGGGACCTCTTGGATGACTCATTTTTCAAGCAGTTTTTGCACCTGAATAGCTGCTTGTTCCCTCTGACTGGGTGGAACATCAGGGATATTTTTGCTTTGGGAAGGAGGAAAGAAAAGGGTATCATATAACCTCTAAAAATGATAATCTGCACCAAAGTTTCCAATGTTATTTCCAGCCAGGCTCTCCAGTGCAGGAATAATCGACCCCAGATTGCCTCAAAAGTAGGGCAATTAGGCCTCCATTCAGGAGTGCTGGAAGGGCCTGGCAAAGAAGGAAATCTCTGGACCCTTGGTTTTGTGGGCCTCCTCTGCCATGAGGGTGGCGTCTACCATTGCAGTTCCCCACTGCCCCTGGGGGAACTACTGCCACATGTGTCTTCAAAAGACCCTTGGGATTTTCTGAACCACATTTTCCCACTACTTCACTGATTCCTTGAGAAGGATCTCTGAGGAGTGGTGAAACGTACGCCCATGGCAGAAAGGGTCTTCTCATCTTTCCTCACACCTGGACAGGACAATGTGTCTTTTACCTTAGGGACAAATAATGACATACTGTCAAAAGGAGCATTGACAAATGTAGACTTGAAAGGCTCCACAGTCACACAAGCGCATCCAGGCGTGCCTCCCAATGGCAGTGCCTGAACCCGCTGCTCTAAGTGTTCATTTGCCTACATGTGAAATGAGCCTCATAGAAGAGTTAGAAACAGAGCGGAGGGTAGACAACTGTGAAGTACTCAAGGGCCGTACTTCCTCAGATACAGACCCTGCTAGGGTACCTGAAAGCTTTTTAATCAGATCCCTCTGTAACCTAATGAAATGTGCCAAGTAGTTCAGGGACAGTAAGGAGAAGGTTGCTAAAGTATAGACATGCTTCCTGAATCTATCCATTGCCTGAGACTCCTTGTTTGCAAGATGGATAGAGGACCTTTCCTCAGCTAGTTCCTTCCTCATGGCCACCACCACGGCCATGGCATCCACAGACACACCTTTTGTTTATCCTCAGGAATCGGCTCAATAGTTTTGGGGGCCTTCCATGCCCACCAAGAAATCAACTCAATGAGCTCGTTGGTGGGTGGAGTCACCCAGGAGGTAGAAGAGTGGGTACCAAAAGCCTCCAGGTACACTGTCTCTTCAGACGAAGGATTGTTGGGCTTCCAGTCACCTCTCTGATTTACGATTTCCAAGATGTCTCCAAAAGAGACATCTTCAAGAGATGAACTTGCGCACCCTTTGTCTTCATCGTAGTCTGTGTCTTCAGTGAAGGATTCCTCCACGGAATCCAAGTGCTTCCCCTTGCACAACTTCTTCTTAGGGACCTCCTCAATGGGATGCTCCGGGGAGGTATCAGAAGAAATGGGAATGTCCTGTTGGGAAGCCTGGGATTTCGGTACTTGCTGTTCCTGTGGAGAAAAAGGTTGAGTCTCTGTATGCAGAGATGACTGGGTTGGGGGCTGAGGACCCAAGGAGGTAGGGACCATCTGAGTTGCTGAAGTAAGCATGGCTCTCTCCAAAACCTCGAAGGCTGACCTCCACTGAGAGGGACAGGACTCTGGATCTGAGAGGGTGAGCCTCTGGATCTTAATCCCTCCCTGCTCTGAGAAAAATCTTCCCAAGGTAGAAGCTGGAGCCCAGCTCACCCAAGCCGAAGCCCCCAGGTGCAGTGACGGCTCCAAAACTTTCAAAGTCAATCCCAACACCTCAGAGCCGACTAGGCAGGCTATGGTTCTGAGAGGTCTCTGGCTCTGACTGAACCAAAGAACTCATTGCAAATGAGGGATCCAATGATAAAGCCATCTTCAGATCCAAAGTAGACAGAGTCAGATGGCTTGGATCCAAGAACTCTGAAGCTTCGAAAGAAGTCAGAGGAGGATGTAAAGGAGGGGTTGTAGAAGTACGTAACTCCTGACCCAAAGGGGTAGGAGCTAAGAGCACCCCCAGCATACCCTTTGCCCAGAGAATCTTTTTAACCATTTTCTCCACATTTTCTTTGGTTAAACTCCTAAAAGAATCGACAGACATCAGACAGAGAGAGAGAGTTCCAGGAAAGGAGAAGGCACTCTCAATGGAACTGGGTCCAGTGAAGGAGAGTATTGAGTCCTTGGTAAAGAAGGCAGGCTTGAAGTCGTATCAATGGTTCTCTGATCCAGTGAAGATTTGGTCTTCTCCACGGTCTGATCCAGTGAATTGAATGGATCCGTATGCTTCTAGGTCTTCACTTTCAGATCCAAGGAGGTTGAAGGATCTGAAAGCTTGGGTCTTTTGACTGCCGGATCCGACAGAGAAGTTGGAGCAGATAAAAGCCTCTTCTTAGATTTTTCTGAAGGTTTTGAAGAAGAAGAGGAAGGGCTACAAGATGTAGATGGAAGAAGACCTTTAAGTATTAGCTTATTTTTGCATTCAACCAGAGCTCTATGGTTGAATGCATGGCATATAGAGCAATCTTCTTGAAGGTGAAGAGGTCCCAAACAATAGACACATAATGTATGTGAGTCAGAATAAGGCATTTTCCTCTGACACTTCCCACCCTTTTAAAGCCAGCTGACCCTTTTTCTTTATCTGCCAAAAAGAAGTTATGTACTCACCATAATGTTCCATCTGAGTAGTTCTACTTCATTTGTCTTCAACGTGTGGTTCTTCGGATCCACATCAGATCTGACATGGCCACATTTTCCAGCTATGGCTCCGAGCTCCATGCTCCTCCCCTTACCCATAATGCCCCGTCTCCCTTCTCCCTTCAGATCGAATTTGCTGCCTAACAGGTATCAGACACCCGACCCAATGACACCTTATCATCAATCACCAATCGTCACAAAAAGAACCTTATCCTGGACAGGACCAAGGATCCCAACAATAACAGTCTGATACAAAGGACATGTCATATCCCAGAAGATAAGCTTAGGGGGAAGGAGGGGGGGACGGTTGAAAACAAATGAAATAGAACTACTCAGATGGAATGTTATGGTGAGTACATAGCTTCTTTATCTGAAGTAGTTTACTTCATTTGCTCTTCAGCCTGTGGGACAGAGTTCCCAGCTACCTAACTCTTGGGAGGCCCTCATGGAAGGATATTCTGGAGCAGTGCAGAGCCAAAGGATGTTTTACTCCTAGAGACCAAATCCAGTTTATAATGAGAAAAAAAAAGTGTGAGATGAAGCCCAAGTAGCAGCTGAACAAATATCATCCAAAGAGACCCTAGACCAAAAAGCCGCAGACGTAGCCATAGATCGGGTTGAATGAGCCTTCACTTTTCCTGGTAGAGACAAACCTCTTTCTGAATAAGCCCGGCCAATGCATTGTGAAATCCAGCGAGCAACTGTCACTTTTGAAACAGGTTTACCAAAGAAGCGCTTGGCATAGGACACAAAAAGATGATAAGACTTGCGGAATGGTTTACTCCTGTGAAGATAAAACCTCAACTGCCTATGTACGTCCAGTAAATGTAATTTGTATTCCCCTTTGGTCTGGTAGTTAGGAAAAAATACTGGCAAATTAATGGTCTGATTAATATTGGCTTCCGAAGCTACCTTAGGAAGGAAGGACGGGTTAGTGCGTAGTGACACTCTATCTTTGTGAAAGATCATATAAGGGACTTTGATTAAAAGAGCTTGAAGCTCAGACACCCTTTTAGCAGACATGATGGCAACCAAGAAAGCAGTATTCCAAGTCAAAAATTGTAGATCCACAGATGCTGCAGGCTCAAAGGTGCGAGAAACCAATGCCTGCAACAGTAAGGTGAGGTCCCACGGCGGAATTGGGTCCTTAACCAGGGGTCTGAAAAGAAAAGTACCTTTGAGAAAGGTTTTACAAAGTTTAGAGGAAGCCAATGAAGACATGTTTACTCCAACATGAAAATTAGAGATGGCTGCTGGTTGGACTTTAACCATAGAGGAACTAGCTCCCTGTTGAAAAATGATACCCAAAAAATCTAAAACCGCCGAAAGCAGAGCAGTGAAAGGATCCATAGACCTCTGATTGGCCCATATAGAAAAGCATTTCCATTTACTATGGTAGACTCTTCTGGTAGACAATTTATGAGCCGCTACCAGAATGGACTTAAAAGGAGATGACAGGCCGGGAGTCCTAACAATCATGGGAACCGGAGCAGCCAAGCAGTGAGCTTCAGACTGTCCAGATCTGGATGAGGGATCCCCAAGGGATGTGAGAGCTGATCCAGGACCGGATCCAAGGTCCATGGTGGAGCAACTAGATAAGACCTGAGTAAGGGAAACCAAACCTGTCGAGGCCAGAATGGGGCAATGAGGACCACAGTGCTCCCCAGCCTTCGGGTTTTCTGTAGAAACTTCAACATAAGGGGAAGAGGAGGATATGCATAAAGAAGCCCTAGAGGCCAAGCCTGAATTAGAGCGTCTCTGGGGGCTTCCCCCAGCGGGGGGGTTCAGAGCAAAAAACTTTCTGCATTTCACATTGGAAGGAGATTCGAAGGATGACCCCACTCTAGAAAGATCTGTTCCGCTACTGAAGGATTCAGAGACCACTTGTAAGGCATCAGGAACGATCTGCTGAGCATGTCCGCTAGAATATTGGACCGTCCCGGGATGCGCATTGCCACCAGAAAGCGGCCGGTGGAGATCGCCCATTCCCACACTCTCATGGCCTCTCGACATAAGGGATAAGATCTGGTTCCCCCTTGTTTGTTGATATACCAGACCACTGACATATTGTCCTTCTGAATTGCAATCATTCCCAGAGGAAGATGAGCATGAAGGGCCTGCAACGCAAGAAGAGCCGCTCTTGTCTCTAGAACATTGATGTGCATGTAGGTCTTGGAAGGGGACCACGTGCCTTGGACTGTCATTCCTGAGCAGTGCCCCCCCACCCTAATAGGGAGGTGTCCGTGGTCACCGTGGTCTTAGGGAAAGCAGGTTGAAAAGGATGTCCCTTGAGGAGATCCGGGGACTGAATCCACCACCAAAGGGAGTCTCTGCACACTTTTGAAATTCTCACTGAAAAAGACAATGGAAGGTCTAACAGTGACCACTGAACCGCAAGTGTCCACTGCAGCACCCTCATATGAAGGCGCACCACTTGAAGAAGAATTATCATGGCCGCCATGGAACCTAGAGTCCTTAACACTGCTCTGGCTGTTGGTAAATGGGTCTGAAGAAGGTGTAAGACATGTAACCTCAAGCTGCGTATCCTGCCTAATGTGAGGAACACCTTCATTTGTATTGTGTCCGGTCGTGCCCCGATGAAATCTAAAATCTGAACCAGGAGAAGAGCAGACTTGTTCATACTGACTGTAATGCCAAACTTGTTGGCTAGTTGAAGGAAGGAGTCCCTGGCCTGACATAATAGATGCTCTGAAGGGGAGGTAAAGAGCCAATCATCCAGGTATGGAAAGACCTGAATGCCCTGAAGCCTCAGGTGAGCCCCTACTAAAGCCATTACCTTGGTGAACATCCTGGGGGGCTGTGGTGAGATCAAAGAGGAGGGCTCAAAATTGGTAATGATTGGCTCCCAGCCGGAAGCGAAGGAACTTCTGGGAACGCCTGTCCATCTTGATGTGATAGTACGCGTCCTAGAGGTCGATCAAGCACATACAGTCTCTGGGCTGCAGATACGACAGGATAGATTGAATCGTGACCATCTGGAATTTTGCCTTGGTTACTGATAGGTTCAGTTTGGACAGATCCAATATTGGTCTTTTTTGGCACTAAAATAACCTGGAATAAGCCCCAGATCTAGACTAGCCTGTGGGGACCAGTTAGATGACTCGTTTTCATAGCAGTGAGTCTACCTGCACTGCTGCCTCCTCCCGCTGCGTGGGTGAACATCTGGTAGAGCTTTTTTGGATGGGGAAGGATCCTTGAACGGAACAAAATATCCTCTGGATATGAATCGCAGCACCCACTGATCTGTAGTGATGGACTCCCATGTGAGTGGGTGTAGTGACAAGCGACCCCCGACTGCATCCAGAGATGGACAGCTGGGCAACACCTCAGGGCTGCTGCCCGGGTTTATCCGAGAAAGGTTATCAGGACCTGAAATTCTTAGAAGCCCCTCTGCCTCTAAGGCGGTGTCTATCATATCCCCCTCTGCTTCTGGGGGAAGGCAAGTCCTGAGCATCCCAGGAAAATGTCTGAGACTTGCGGAACCAAATCTTCTTCTGACCTTGCTGGTTCCTGGAAAAGGACCTTTGAGGCAGTGAGAAGCGGATCCCAACAGCAGATAGTGTCTTCCCATCCTTCTCACTCTGGACCAAAGTCTCTCTGACCATCTTCCCAAAAAGGGAAGAACCATCATAAGGAGCATTGTTAAAGGTGCCTTGAAGAGCTCCAAGAACTGACATAAGTGAAGCCAGGCGTGACGGCGGATGGCAATGCCTGACCCCCACCCCCCTTGTGGCTCCCTCCGTGGCATGGGAGAGCAAACACATAGACATGTTGGCTACAGAATTTAGGGTGGCCATTCGTGCATCGAACGTCTTCCTGTTCTCTGCCAACATGGACCAGATCTCTCGAGACTGACTGACTCCAGAATGACATGTGCCATGTAGTTTAGCTCCCTCACACAGAAGGTGGCTGAAGCAAAAACTCGCTTCCCAAAACATCAGGCGGGTGGACTGTGGAGCTCTCCTGGGCGAGTTCCTTTTTGGTGGCCGCCGCCACCATCATAGCATCTACAGGGGACCCCTTGTGCCAGTGTAACTTGTCCGTTGGGGGACTTAAGACTTTGTCCGGGCACTTGGGTATTGGTTCTATGGTGTCTGGCTACTTCCACGCCCTAGATGTTATCAGTTCCACAAGTGGATCAGCAGGAGGGGACAGCCAAGAGGCAGCTGGGCCCAAGCCGAATGCATCCAGAAACGCGGACTCATCAGAGATTGGTTTTGGGGCGGACCACACCCCTTTGGCAAAGGCTCTCCATGATGTCTCCAAAGGAGACATCCTCGGGGGGTGATCTTGGGGAACCTTCTCCTTCATCCAGGTCCGTGTCTTCAGTGAGGGGCGCTGGAGGAGAGTCCAAGTGCTTCCTTTTACACATATGCTTGCAGGAAGGCTCCTCAGTGGGACTGTCTGGGGAGGTCTTGCAAGCGGGTTGTTCCAAGGGTGGAACTTCCTAGGGCACTACAGCCACGGGCTGTCCCTGAGAGGGCAAGATGGTTGGAACCACACTCAAGGCCAGGGGGGTCTGGAAGGACTCCAAAGATGAAATGGCCAGATGCCTCGACCCTGCGAGAACCCTCTCCACCACGTCGAATGCCAATGGGAAATGGACCTCCTGGGCTGACCTAGCAGAAGCCGCTCCTCTTGATTCGAACGGAGAGCTGGAGTTGAGCTTGTGGGAGCCAAGACGCTGAGGGGAATGCTTCTCTCCGACAAGCTCGGAGCAGAAAGCACTCCCTCAGATCTGAACCTGAGGCTACGGCTACGAGAGCTCGGATCCAATCCAGTCGGATCCGACACACTTAAGGCACTGGCTGGCGTCGAGGTACAGGGTACCGTCGGCGCAGACCCCTCGACTCCGATCGTCCTCAGATCTAATGACTCTGAAACCACAGGTAGGATCGGAGATGGAGTGATACGTGTAAACAATGGCTGGAAGGCACCCGCTCCTGTGGGAGAAGGCCCTGGCAAGACCCCCATCTGGATTTGAGTGCGGATAAATCTCCGGATCATCCTGTCCATCTCCTCTTCACACAAGGTCTGAGTAGAGCAGGATGACACCTCTGAAGTAGGCCGGGAAAGCTGGTGGGGGAAGGCCTAGGGGGTGACCGGCTAACCTGTATCTCGGGCTCAGGTGAAAACCTGGGGCACCTGAGCCGAGGTTCCACTGGCCTGAAAACAGGCTTAACCTTCAGTGGAGGGCCAGCCTCCAACAAGCGGTCGGGGGATCGCTTGCGAGGCCGGTCCTTCTTGGTTTTATCCCCTTCCCTGGACCTCTTGGCAGGAGGGTGAGTCCCAGAGGCTGTGGAAGGGGAAGAGAAAGAGCAACTGCTGCTTTCCCAGCAGGGGAAGGTAGGACCTTGGTCCCAGCAGAAGAGGGCAACAGGCCCTTAAGGATCAGTTTGTCCCACCTGTCCTTAAGTGTCCTCGGATTAAACCCAGCGCAAATAGGATAGGGGGACTGGAAGTGAGTTACCCCCAAGCAAACCACACACAGAGTGTGGCCGAGAAAGCTTATGGCCACACTCTGTGCACCTTTTGAAGCCTGGCTTTGGGGCATTCGCCATGCCTTAGCTGGCCCAATGTACACACACACACACACCACGCGAAAAGGAAAGGGAGGAAAGATAGCAAAGCCTACTTACTTTTTTTTTTTGAACTATGTAGAACCCCGAGAAGGTATAGAAAAGGCTTGAAAGAGAAAAGAGGTAAAGAAAGGGACAAATTACTGCTTCATAAAGCTCGCAAACACTTTCTTTATAAAGAGAAATAAGCAAAACAGGGTTGAGAATACCAGCAATTGTAAAAAGGGAATACACTATATGTAAAGGGGAAGAATACTTGAAAGTATTCAGAGAAACTTTCATATGAAAAAGGAAAGAGAATTTATAAGAAGAGAAAACAGTCTTTTGGTAAGGGGTAGAAGCTAAGATGAAAGATAAATAGAAAATATGTAGAACGGGTATTTAAAAGAGAAAAGAAGATTTTAATTCAAATAAATTCACTTATCTGCTCAAGAGCAACTGGTCACCACGTCTAATGCAAATAGCAGCAAACAATATCTGAGGTACTTAGGAAAGCTGCATTATAGGTAAGGGAGGCACTCAAGAGTTGTTTGGTTACCACAAGCTATTGTAACAGCTGATTTGGATCGGAGGGATCAGATTTTAACCCATAAGTTGAAGATAGAATGAAAACTGACATCATCAGATTCCATGTTAAGGCTATGATGGAGATAGATACTTTATAAACACCCTTGGAGCAGAAGATAGCCCAAAGGATAATACAGAGAACTGATAATGTGACCAGATAGAAAATCTGAGAAATTTCCTGAAGCCTTTGTCTACTGCACAGTAATGGCATGTATCTTTCTGGTCCAATGTTACCATAACGCTTCCCAGAGGAAGGAGCAATAACAGACTCTGAAGGGTCAACATCCCGAATTTTGGAACTTCTACTTACAAGTTAAGGAAGGAAAGATCTAGAAGTGGCCTCCAAGTAGACTCTCTTCCATTCTTTGGTACCAGAAACAATATAGAATATTATCCTTCGCTCCTTTATTTAATGGCGTTGGCTCTTCGACTCATATAGTGACCAAGTGCTAAAGAACCTGAAGGGAAATTTACAAAATGGGCAGGAACTCCCCTGAAAGGAGGTTTTTGTATCCAGAGCCAAATGTATCCCTTCTGAACCACCAAATGCACAGAGTTAATATCTGGGACAGGTTTTGAAAGATTTGGTCAGGAGGGGAATGGGGTGGGATGCTGGCATAGTCATTTTGAAGTTGTAGGCTGTCCCTTTTTTTGCAAAGGATCCTTCTTTTTATTGCTCCCTCCATTGCATCTCTTTTTCCCTGATTTGCTGGAGAAGGCAGGGACTGCTTATTTTGCTTCTTAGGTGTGAAAAAGGACTATGAGATTTGTAAGGACGGGCTGAAAAATCTTAGAAGAAGTGAATATAGTAACACAGATAAAACAACTGGAACTGAGATCTTTAGAAAAGGGTAGGAGCAAACTACATAGGAAAAAAATGGGAATTGTGGGAACAATACATACAGGGGGAATGAAGTTTAAAAGAAGGCAAGACTTAAATGAGCTATATAATAGTCGACTGAAAATCATTGGGTAGATCATAAGTGATGTATAATGTTTGCAACTGGAAGTATGTCAGTATGGTTTGTGGTATATAATGCTTGCAACTAGGATGGTGACAGTGTGGCTTGTTTTCATTTATATAAATGTATGATTGCTTATGTCATAAGTGATGGTATAATAAAGATGTTTCTTGTTTAAAAAAAGGGGCCGGAATTGAATAATTTATGCAATGTTGCTTAGGTTATATGATATATAGCAATACATGTGAAGTATAATGTTTGTTAACTTTTTAATAGTCATTACTTTTGTACAAATGTAAATTTGCCTATGTCACAACTGATAATTCAATAAAGGTGTTTAAAAAAAAAGAAATTCTTCAAATTAATTTCCCTCTCTCATTACACTTTTTGAGGACCTGAGTAACATATGGGCCAAAATAAAACCTGTTTATGTAAAGCTGAATTCATAATTTCAGAATTTACCTAGTAAGATTTTTGATTTTGAACTCAAGCATACCTCTTCAACTCCTCAAAACAGCAGCAGAAGCAGAGGCGATAGACACAGTATCTGCACAATCATGCACACTCTAAGCCATTTTTAGATACACAGGAAACATTGAAAACAAAATAATTGGGATAGGCACTACTTTCATCTGGAAGAGTGAGAGCTAGGTCTCTAAAACTGTCTGTACAGAAAAACATAAACTACCACACATGGGTCTGATAGTTAAGAATACTATACTCCAAAGTGGAAGAAGAAAATATTCTCTTACCAAATCAGTCCAAAATCTTCTCCTCCTTGTCCAATGGGAAAGGGTTGGATGACATCAGGAGCATGTTTCCTGCTGGTGTTGAAGTTGATACTGCTGCAGGGTCTGACTTAGGTGAGAAAAGAAGTGCTTGCTAGTTTGAGAAATTTGTAAAGCCTATTTGCTTTTTTCAAAGACTGAAGGTTGTGAATCGGGCTACTGCAGGTAGCATTATATATGTATCCTCTAGGGCTGGTACTAGAGAAGGAAAATGCATAGAATAAGGTATATCCAATTGTAGCATATCATAATATCTCCTCAATTCAGGGGAACATCCATTTGTAAATACACTTCATGCATCTTGACAATAATCTGAAAAAAGGAAAATTCCTCCAAAGGACGTTGTGAGGTCCAGTCTTTCTCAGCATCAAAGTTTTGAACTAATGAATCTGTAGGACTGGAAGCCCTGTATTTGACTATGTTAAGAATCATTTGACATTCTGACATGTTTTACTCGAGAATACGCTGACTGACCTGATTTACAGATACCAAATTCTGTGTACCACAACTGACTGTAAGCAAAAGTTATGTACTTAACATAATGCTACATCCATGTTGCCTTCTTCCGTACTTCTTAACATATAGGTTATCAGATTTGATCAGATCCAAGGTCAGTACTTCAGAATCTTCAGCCCAGAACCTCCATTTCCTCTCATGTAATGCTGTGAATACATCTCCTCAGATATTTTTTGCACCATCACACATACCTGACCCGCACCAAAGGAGTCCCTCCAATAAAAAAACAAAAAAAAAAAACAAAAGTGAGAGACCAAACAGCCTCAACAACAGACTTTGGACTGGCCTGCAAAGTCCTTCAAGAGCCATAATTTACCCATGACAATTTGGAAGGGGAATGGAGGCAAGGATGGTTGTGATGAATGGAAGAAGTCAACATGGATCTAGTTTTATGGTAAGTACATAACTTTCATATCCACTGTTGTCTTTTCTATCCACCTCAACATAGGGACAAAGTCCCCAGCCAGATACTGGGTGGTATTAGGAGAGAATACTCTGCAAAATGGTGAAGCCAAAAGATGTCCAAGATCTGACTTGAATGTCTTGTTTGTAATGGGACACAAAGACATGATTATTAGACCAGATAGTAATTGTACAAATATGATCTAAGGAAGCATGGGTAAAAAACACTGTCAAGGTAGATACTGCCCTAGTATAGTAGGCTTTGGGCTTAACAAGATAAGGTAAACCTTTCATGGTATAAACAAAAGATATGTAATCAAAAATCCATCTGGACAAATTTGCCTTGGAAACTGGTTTCTCAAGCTTAGCTCTATAGACAGACACATCTCTAAGATTGGAGGAACCGAGCGGTCAATTTCAGAGATTTCAGATTCCTGTAAGGCTGGCCCGATGGAGAGGATATCAAATCTGGAACAAGATCCAGAATCCAAGAAGGGTGCAACAGATGAAGCAAAAGGAAGAGGAGTCAGACATGTCTGGGCGAGAAGGGGGCTATGAGGATCACAGATGCTCTGCAATGGGCTGTTTCTGCAAAAACATGATTATCATGGGATTCATGGGGAAAGTGTACATGAGATCTGGGTGCCAAGCATGCAGAGCAGCATCCCTTGGTGACTGTCCCTTAATAGGGATCTGGGCAAAAAAGCTGCTGCATTTGTTGTTGAAGGGGTCTTAAAAGAGACTGCAGCATGGCTGGAACCAGCGGCAAAAAATCTGAGCAGCCACTGATGACTTGCAAAACCACTCATGAGGCAGTCAAATGCTCCTGCTGAGACTGTCTGCCAGAACACTGGATTTATCCTAGGATGTGTGGTGCTATCAGCAAGCATTGCAAGAACATCACCCACTGCCACACTTTCACAGCCTCTCAATACAGTGGATAGGATAAGGCTACCCCTTCTTTGTTTATGTACCAAACCACTACCATATTGTCAGTCTGGATAGCAATTATGATTCTGGTGAGGCAGTCTTAAAAGGCCAACAACACTATGAGATCTGCTCTCATCTCCAAAACATTGATGTGAAGATGGGCCTCTGATCAGGACCAGGTACCTTGGGCCATCTTCCCTCTGAAATGCCCCACCCCAGGAGGGAAGTGCCTATGCTTACCATGATCTTGGGCTGAGGAAACCAAATGTACGAACTACAGCAACCTGTTTTGACATCAGACAGCAAGAGATGTGGTGATGACTAATGTTGAGATTCAAAAATGAATTGAAAATTCATTAGGTAAGTTGTAACTGACCACTGAACTGATAAAGTCCACTGAAGAAACCTTATGAAGAACCTGGTCAGAGGGACAAGACAAACTGCAGCAGCCATTAGAAAGCTGGTGGCCTCTGAAGTAAGAAGACTGGCTTGAAGTCATAGGGGCAGTAATCTCGAGGGAGGCTCGCATTCAGACTGGTGGTGTCCAGATGGCATCCGATAAACTCTACAGCCTGAACAGGTTCCAGGTTGGACTTTTCAAAATTGACTGTAATGCCTACGGACAGGCACAACTGGAGCAAGTAATATCCCACCTGAATCAACAATGCCCTTGAAGTCACCATAAGGAGCCAGTCATTTAAGTACAGAAAGACCTGGAATCCATGCAGCCTGTGCCAAGCTGCTAACACTGACATATGCATTTGGTCAACACTCAGGGAGCTGCAGTGAGGCCAAAAGGCAATGCTCAAAATTGACAGTGACTGATTCCCAGCCTGAAGCTCAGAAACCTCCTGGAATGCCTTATTATCTTTATATGATAGCAGGCATCTTTGAGGTCCAGTGAGCACTTCCAATCATCCTTTCTGAGTAGAGATAAAATGGACTGCACCATCACCATTCAGAACTTGGCCTGTTGTATGAAAAAGTTTAATTTGCTTGGGTCCAAAATGGGCCAGACATCCTTATTTTTTTTTTGGCATGAAAAAGCATCTTAAACAGACCCCAGATCCCCTATGATCTGGTTAGAATTCGTGGATGACATTTTCATGAGCAGTTTTTGAATCTCTGCTGCTTCTTCTCTTTGTTGATGGGGTGGTACATCTGGAAGATATTTTTTTCTCAAACTTGGCGTAAACTAAAAGGGAATGGTGTAGCCTCTGGAAATGACTCTCAGCACCTAGGCCATCTGACATGGAGTCCCCCAAGCTTGTGGGTAGAGAGCCAAGTGTACCCTGACTGCCTCCAGAGTGCAGCACTCAGGCAAATTTTCAGAAGGGTTGGAAGGGCTTGGCAAAAAGGGGTCCTTTGAAGCCCTGATTCTGAAAACCACGCCTGCCCCTAGGGAAGAGTCCATTAAAGTTTTCACCCATGCCTCAGGGGCGGCTTCACCTGAAACATCCTAGGAAAACTGTTTCAGTTTCCAGAAGAAGAGCCCTCCTCCGGTTTCTTGAGAGGAGTTCTCTGCATGGTGGAAAAGTGCACATCACAGCAGACAAAATCCTGCCTGCTTGCTCACTCATGGTCAGTGCATCTTTAACTTTGGGACAAATAAAGTGGACTCATCAAAAGGGACATTACAAAAGGATGCCCTAATGCAGTCAGCAAAATTACACAGGTGCATCCAGGTATGAAAGTTAAAAGCAATACCTGTGCCTGCCATGCATGCCATACCAGCTGTACTGAAATGTTTTAAATAGACTTCATAGTGGCCAACTGACTCTCGAAGGTTTTTCAAGACTACATCGAAGGTTGAGATGCTACCAACTTAGAACTTTGGAGATTAAGTCTCTCTGAAGCCAAGTCAAATAGGTTCATAGGTAAATACTAGGCTAGCTGACCCTGTGGACCAATCAAATCCTAGCCAGTTTCCCTTTTTGTGCTTGAAATAACCTAGCTAATTTGATTATAGACTGGCCTTACCCATTCCATGGTTGATATTTATACATTAACCCAATGAGAATAAATGTGATCATACCATAGATAATTTACAGGGAACAATTCATGGGATAAAGCATTTGAAGCTGTCTCCATCCATACGTAGTACAGGGGGCCATCCAAGGATGAATTTTCTGTTTCTGATCCACAGATCTAAGTTGTACTTGAATGTGAACAGGGATGAGTTTGTTTTCTGTGGACGGGAAGTCTGTTCTGTTTACCAGCAGCGGTATCCTCTGTGAGATACATCTGTCCCTCCTAACTGTTCTGCTGATGTTGTGGATGTTAACGTTCTGTTCGGTGGTAATTGTGCCATAAAGTCCACTGCAAGAAGGGAAAAGGTGGCTGAAGCATGTATGTACATCCTGAAATGGTCCAATGTCCATTATTCTCTGATTAGTAAATGAAAACTTAATTATGAAGGTACTGCTGAAACTAAAGTCTGATTAAGACACAAAGTCTTGTTGGCTGCTTACTGATGAAATCAAAGTCTGGTTATAGCACAAGGTTTTGCATAGCTGCACTTACAGTCTGTTTTAAACACAGAGCCTTGCAGGTTGTACACTGATGAGAAAATATACTTTGCAGCACAGTACTATATAAACTCTAGCGCAGTTACTAACACACACACACACACACACACATATATATATATATATATATATATATATATATATATATATATATATTACTTTGATAACAGACAACACATCCGATACTGTTACAGCTACAGCTTCAATGTTCAAAAAAACTTACACTCTCCAAGTTAACTCAGAACCCAAGTACTTACGTACCCTAACACAGATTGATTTTACAATCTTTATATACTATTCTTCTGACGTAATTTGTATCCTGTTTTTCTTTCAGTGTCTTTTTTTGGATTCAGTAAGGAAGCATCTGTGAGAAAGCACTTCTGCTGATGCTTGTGGGAAAGCATGTAATATTTACTTTTAAAAGTTGTTTTTCTGCTGATTCTGTGAGGAAACATCCATTGTAAAGAAGCATCTGTGAGGAAACACTTCTGCTATATTATGAGAAGGCACGCAATATTTCCCTTTCAGAATTGTTTTCCTGCAGATTCCGTGAGAAAGCATATCCAATAACAGAAGTCTGTAAGGAAGCCTCTGTGAGGGAGCACCTCAAACTGTTCTGCTGATGTGAGAAAAGCATGCAATATTTACTTTTCAGAACTGTTTTTTTGAATTTCTGCTGATACTGTGAGGAAGCATGTCTATTAATAGATGTTCCTTTTGCAAAACACATATAGAGTATGGATGCCCATTTTACACTGCTAAACTCTATACCTACATTCAAGCAAACTTTTTATTTTATGCTTTATTTTTCAGAGTATTTACAGCAGGATTTTATTCATTGTTCAGCACACTCTAACAGTTCCCCTTTTTTCTTTTAAACCAGGGAGACAAATTCGTCATTGTTTGGTAAATATTTTCATTGTGACAACTGACAAGGGTAACTTGTTAAATAACTTTTGTTAAGCAAACTTTAATACATATGAATAATATGCAACCAAGCAATATAATAACAATAACAGAAATTAAGAACATAAGGATTTTTCTTGTCAACCCTGTAAACAAATTAGTAAAGAATTTGCTCCAGTTGTCATTACAGTTTTTCCTACTATGTTGTGACACTTGTGCAATAACTTCTAAATGCATTTTTAGAAACTGTTTTATTTGGAATAAATGTACAACATTGTTCTCCTATTAGGCACATGCACCCCCTTGGGATGCTAGTATGTAATCTAAGCCATTCAATTTTGCAAAACCATAGTTTATTTGGCTGTCATTTCGATAGTAATGTCAGAGGCTGCACTGAAAGTGGCGTTTGCCAATACTTCAACCAGTTTGGATAGTTTTCTTAACTCCCAAATGGCTTTTGCTGCTCCATACCATGGGAAACACCTGCTCCAGAAATTACATAATCTCCTAGATCCGTATCTTTCCATTTTAAATAATCAAGATTTTGGTGATAAATATGTGATGTATCTAGGGTGTTTACTGGATTTTCTGGACTTTCAATTACAGGTAATATGTCTCTTTTCTTTTTTGCATTTCTAATGCTTCTCTTATTAACTCTTTTACATGATGCATTACTGGTACTACTAACCTATATAGCAGGTGCCATTCCTATCTCTTTGGTAACCATTTATAAGCATATTTACCACAAATGTAATATAACCATAATATGCAATAATATCACCACAGCCAACTCTCCCTCTACTCTCTTCTTTGCTACTCAGGCATCTTTTAACTTAGTTGAAACATGGCTCTCCAACAACCAGCTCATCCTTAGCCCTAAAAAACAAAGCTGTTACTCTTTCTACCTAAAAAGTTCATAAATATTAAACCCTCCATCTCCATACAGTCCCTTAATAATACTCCCATTCAGGTAGAATCCAGTACTAAGCTCTTAGGCATAACCATCAATGATCAGCTTAAATTTGACTTGCATATTAATAACTGTATCAAAAAGACACATTCAAAACTAGGGGTCATTTACCGTAACAAGAAATTCCTTACCCCTGAAGCCAAGATTACTCTCTCTCTTACCTACCTTCTACCCAGTCTAATGTACAATTCTCAAATTCTCACAAATCTTAACTCAGCACTCCTGACCAAACTCAAATCTACCTACAACAAGGTAGCTAGACTTGCTGCCTAACAAACCTACAAATCCTATCACTGTCTCTCTCTAAAACACCTAAACTGGCTTGAATTACCCCACCAGTTTCTTCTCTCTCAGCTCCAGATCATCCATTCTATCCTATACCAGCCTTCCTACTGCCCAGCACTATCTCCTCTCATCTCCCATTATTCTCCCTCCAGACCTCTCCAAAACTCTAACCAAGACCTACTAAAAATCTACAAACCCAAGTCTAAATGTGGATGCAACATGTACAGCTATCACCCCACTATTGCCTGGAATAGGCTCCCACTAGAAATAAGGACCCTTACACATCCTAAGCAATTTAATACAGCCACCAAAGAGCACTTTAAACGTCACTGGTCTTGTCACTGCACTCTCCCTCCTTAACACCCCCTACTTCTCATACCTTAATCTGCTTTCTGCCCTTAACTCACTCTTCTCACTAGCTCTCTCTAATCTTCCTTGACTACTCTTTCTACTGTCTTCTAAAATCTATTAGCAAATTGCCACAGAGAAACATTTTATTGTAACTGTCTTGTCTTCATGCAACTACATCATGATAAAACTGTTTTTTTAACCACTTACCCCAAAAACTATACTCATCTTAATGACATATTTTTTTATACATCTTGAAATAGTTATGCTATACTCCTGATTATTGACACTGTATAACACTGTATTGCTACTTAATGCCTTGTAATAATCCTGTAACATTACTGTTTAATGCTAATTTATAATGAAAATTGTATAACATGTTGGAGCTTTTCTCCCCGGGCCTCGGCTGAAAAAGGGCTCTTCAGCTCAGTCAGACAATCCCAGTCAGCAAATGTAAAATAAATGTAAAATAAAATAAATAATAAATAACCTGTCTGACAGGGCAACACTGCTATTTTCTATACTGCCATATACTTATCCCATAGTAGGAGTTGCATCATATACACCACAAAATTTGTATTTATTTGCCAACATGTAACGTTGGTTTTGCTCTCATTTTTAATGTTTTATGAGAAATGATGTACCGTTGTTTTACCTAATAATAACTGACATTAGCTGGTATTAAAATAGGAAATACATGATGGAATGCACCATATTCTGGTACATGTTTATGAATGTTTACCATTCCAACTATCTCAGTTCAATTACTGTCACCCACTGAGATGGTTCCATTTTGCTGAAAACATGTAATTCCCTGTACTACAGCAGATAACTCTACCCTTGCTTTGCACAGCTGTACATTCACAACTTGGTCTCCTGTTTCATTTATTAATACCCTCCAACTATTAGAAGTATCTAGTGGCATGACCCCTGCTATTTTAGGTATTAAACTACAAACCCGGTATTCATGCTTTTTGCATACCAACATTGTCTTGCCAAAACATATTAAAAGATGGTGACCAGTCTTGCTCATTTTTCCACATATCTTTACTCTCTCTCTCTCTCTCTCTTGTGTAGCTTTACAGTTTGATTAACAGGTTATAAATAAAATTTATTACTAAACAATACAATAATAATTAGTATGATAGCTATTATTGCTTTAAAAAAAATCATTTAAATAGAAATTCCATTGCTGAATCATTTTGCCTTTCGTCATCTGAAACTGGATTTCCAAAAGGATGCACTTTAAACCATGTCAATTTTATTATGCTTTCTCTGTGAGGAACCTACAAGAGAATACACTTCGATTTACATTGCTCACTAGTTTTAACAACTTTTAACTATTTTTTATGTACTAACATTGTTTTTTTTTTCCCTTTAATTTTGTTCACTAATGGTCCAATTTGTTCCACTACTTGAAAAGGGCCTTGCCAATTGCTATTCCATGGCCCTTCCGTTTAAAACATATTTACCAATACTTTTGTTCCACAGGGAAGGTTTTCTTCAGGTAGTAATATTGGCACCTTTTTCCCTATAGGTGGAATGCTTGATCTCTTGCATTATAGTCACATACCTCAGTAAGTTGCTATAACCATTCTTGATGTTTGCTGATTTCTAACATGGGTATACCATTAGGTATATCTGGATCAAATGGCAATTGTATGGGCATTTTGCAACCTGTCATTATTTCGTACAGGGAGATACCCATTTTGCTATTTGGTGTCACTCGAATATCCATTAAAATGACAGGCAGATGATGTACCCAAGTATTGCCCTTTTCCAGGCATGCCTTTTTTAGAAGTTCTTTTAACGTCCGAGTCATACGTTTTACAATGCCACTGGATTGTGGATGATATGGTACATGAAACCTTTGCTGTATGCCTAACAAATTACACATTTGTTTAATGAGACAACTAACAAACTGTGGACCATTATCTGACTCTGTGACAAGTGGCCACCCCCAATGGCAAAAAATATTTTTCCAAAAAGCCTCTGCAGTTGCTTTTGCTGTCATTGTTTTAGTAGGAATTGCTTTTGCCCATTTTGATAAGACATCCACTACTACTAGTATCTGTAACCTCCCTTTGCTGTTGGCAAAGACCTGCATAATCTATATGAACTGCATACCACAGTCCATTTGCTGGCTGCACCTGATGTAACTGAGGTTTTTTTGCTTTTAGCATTTACCTGCAAGCAGATTAGGCATTCTTCTACAATTAGCCTACAGACCTTTTTTAAACTTGGGTTCCAATATTTTTCTTTTACAACCGCGCATAGCTTATTAGCTCCTACATGTTCCAGTATTTGGTGATTTAACTTGACCAACTGCCATGCCAGCTGAAATGGTACATATGGCAACTGTAGTCCCTTAGAGTTAGTGTATGCATAATACTCCCTTGGTGGTGTTCCTGCTAGTCTGCACTGATCAGTTTCTTCTTTTAAGCCTTGTTGTGTTTGAATATTTAGAAGATCTCCCTCTATTGACTCTTTGTCTAGCTCTTTTAAGGCACTAACTGCTATACTGGTGTACACATATTCTGGAAGTTCTTTTCCATCTTGCTCTGCTTGTTTTGCTAATGTGTCAGCTAACGCATTTAGCCTGAAAGTTTCACTTGTCAGACGTTGATATGCTTTTACTTTTAAAATGCTATACTGTCCATGTCAATTTGACATTGTTATAACTTTATGTATTTCTTTTAATACTTCAGCATGCAGTAATGGGTTCCCTGCACTGTACACAAATCCTCGCCTTACTAAAGTGTCCATATGCCGTCTTAAAGAATTTACGACATAAGCACTCTCTGAGAAAATGTTAACAGGATTGTAATACTTTAGCACATACAGTACTGCCTCCAGTTCAGCTCTCTGAGCTGACATATGCCCTGGTAATGTGATCATTTTGGGAGAACCCAGCTTTGGATTTTCCAGATCTATGGCAAATCCTGTCCAGTATTTGCCTTTGTTCCAAAACTATGTTCCATTCACAAAGACGGATTGCTTAAAGTGGCCAAAATCAGATGCTAAAAACTGTGACATTATTTTTTCTAAGCAGTTAAGCTATTTTACTTCATATACCATGTGGTTTGACAAATAATATTTATCCCCTGTCTCATAGCCGGACTTAGGCATAGGCTAACTAGGCGGCTGCCTAGGGCGCCGCCGCAGCAGGGGTGCTTTCCAGTATTTATTAGGTATAGGTAGACCCAGATGGGGGCACCAGATGGTGTGGTAGGGGGCGCCATGGAGCCATTTTGCCTAGGGCACCAGTTGACCTAAGGCCGCTCCTGCCCTGTCTGTATAGTAACAGTTTTCATTCTGAAAAGTGCCATCCATTTTGCAAAAACTGCCTGACTAATATCGTCTGTGATTTTATTCATTACAAAATTACCTATCAGAGCTTTCACTGCTTGGTGTGATGTTTGTACTATAATACTGGAAATACAGTCAAATACTCAGTTTGCTTAATAACCCAGTAAATGGCTAATACTTGTATGCAGGGGTGATAGCCCAGTTCCACTGAAGTCATCTTCCTACTACAGAAAGTGACTGGACGTAATGTTTTTTCCATTCAGTTGTCGCCACCATGTGGCCATTCCTGTAGTAGTACCACAGATAATGTTTTCTTTCCTGCTGCTGCTTGTAGCACAAACGGCAGACTTGGTGTGGGTGCTATTAATTCTGTAGCTTGTGCTAATTTTATTTGTGAAAAATGCCTTATCCTCAATGGGTCCCCACTCTAAAAAGGTGGAGCTCTTCTGTTTGTGTAACATTTTGTATACAGGAGCAACCACAGTTGCATAATCCTCTAAATTCCCTTTTGTAATTCATGATTCCCATGAATTTATGTATATCTGCTACAGTCAATGGCTTTTCCATTTGTAAAATGCCTTGCACACGTATAGGGCAAGGAGACCTTTCTGATGGTTTTATAATAGTACCTAGAAACTTAACTTCTTGTGACATAAACTGAATTTTTTTCACTTTTAACCTGAAACTCTTCCTTGTAGAGTATGGAAAACTATTTTAGGAAGCCGTACATGCTCTTCTACTGTCTCAGACTGAATCAATATTTCATCAATGTAATGTAACACTTGAATCATCCTTTTCCAAATGTTGCAGAATGGATCCTACTGTTTGGTAAAAAATAACTGGACTGTTTTGAAATCCCTGAGGTAACCTTGTCATGACTCTGTTGGTTTTTAAATGCAAAGGCAAATCGTGGCCAGTCTTTTTTTCTGCGTGGTACTGCAAAAAAAAAGTTTGCTAAATCTATCACCGTAAACCACTTACTTTGTGGCTTAATATGCGCAGCCAGCTCTGGAACTCCCGTAATCAAATGTGCTATAGGAGTTGTGTACTGATTAACCTTTCCTAAATCAATAACAAGATGATAACTACCATCTTTTTTCTTGACTGGCCAGATTGGTGAATTTGTGGGATTGTTGCTTTTTTGTATGATTCCTTCCTTTTCCCATTCTGCAATACATTTTTCCAAATGTTCTTCTGCCTCCCTAGGAATGGGATACAGTTTTTTAAATGGTGGTTGGTATATAATCCAGATCACTACCCATCCCTACTGGCATTTCTAGTTTTCCACAGTCATTGGGACCCTTGGACCACAGGTTTGGAAATTGCTGTTGTAAATGCTGCCACACATCCTCACTGTCTGATTTTACATATTCTGTAGGCTTGTCAGGTTTTTCAGTTAGAGAGATTGCACAGCAGCCTGCACATTTTTATCCCTCTCCTTTTTTGTATCATAGCCACAGGATACTGTTAGGCAGATCAATTACTATGCCCAAAGGTCCTAGAATGTCCATACCAATAATGGTAGTTGAGCAGGATGGATGCATTAAAAACATATCCTTCCAAGAATGCCCTTCTTGATGAAATGTTATGTCTACATCCTGGCTACTAAATGCATAGCATCCTGTGCCATTAAATGCTGAAATGCAAACCTTTTTATAGGGTTCACAGGTAACTGTCTGTTTGTGACTGATACTGCTGCTCCTGTGTCTGGTAAGATTTTTCCATAGCAGCATCTCTACCTAGATATCAATCAGTGGTTATCTGTCTCGACCCTTTTTAAAAGTAGTCAGGAAAGATACCAGAGTAGGGGGGCACACCCCTACTGTAAGGAGATCCACTCATCCTCACCTTTATTGTCAAATGCAATATGACACACCACATGGTCTTGCTTGTCATCTTCCTCTGTGTCTAAATGATCTACATATTTAGGTTTTTCAATCTCCTTTCATAATTGTTGCATAGCTATCCCATCTGCCTTCTCTACCAAATATTTTGGATTTACAGTTGAGGCTGCTTGAAAGTCTACGGGACAAACCTCCCCTTTTCCTGTGTATTGATGGCCCTAATAGCTGTCTTTACCAGTATTGTAAGGTTTCTGTGCATAGACCTGTTTTTCTGATTTTCCTTGCAAATTTTTTTGCTCTGTTTTTGGAAATGCACCCTGTTCTTCCTTCTTTTTATGCCAAGCTTTGTAATGATGCTTAACATGCCTTATTTTCTTACAGAAAAGACATGTTTGTGCCTTTTGTTCATTACCTGTGTCTGATCCTGGTGCTATAGACACAGGAACAGGAGCCGGTGGTGCAGATGCAGCTTTTTCTGCTGGTAGTTGGTCACACCACCATTACCTTCCCCAGTTTTTTACCTCAACAATTACCTCAAATGGCTTACTACCCTCTCCTAATGCAAAGATATGGTCTGAGTATAATGTCCCATCATCGGCCATAGTCCGTCCCCTCATTAGTGTTTGTACTAAATTGTACTAAATCAGTGAGGGTATTTGCGTTTTCTTCATAAATGCACTTAATATCCCCTGGAACCCTCTATACTTGCTCTAAAAACAGTGTATTAATTGTTTCCGTATATCCTTTTGTTGCATGCCCTCTTCTGATCTTTGGTATATGATCTGAAATGCTAGCTTAAAGTGCACAACTTGCTCCATTAATTTATCTGAGATTGTGATTTTGAAATTATCTAACAGCTTAGCTGTGAGAGGCTGCCCTTGTGTGTATGCCATGAGATCATACGCCCTACTTTATCATCTAATGTATAGTCCTTCTGATTTAACAGGATGAAAGTTTTAAAATATTTAGGAATAAAAATCCAAAAACATCTGAGCACGGCATCTGTCCATACATCAGATCATGCTGCGTATGCTATCCATTCTTCAAATGCAAGCATATTGTAAAATATGGCTTTTTTATCATTCTACTGTGGTAAACTTTGTTTATAATCTGGTTTGTGTATATAAATCGGCCGTGGTTCCCTGTTCTATAATTTGTACTGGATTTGTGTTTTGCAATTTTTTCTTAAGTTTGGCTATTAAAATAGTATTCTGTAAATTAGTCTCTGTTAGTTCAGCTAATTCATCCTCCTTATCGTGTAAATGCCGTTTAAGGTCTGCAATTTCCTTTTGTAGTTCTTTACAGCATTTATGATAGTTTTTATTAGACTCTTCTGTTGACTGTAGGGCTCCTATGCACTTTTGACAGAGTTCTTGTATATAATTTCTGAACTTTTTGAACTCACCTTGTTTGTCTTTTAAGATTGTTTTAAAATTTTCTGTCAAATTATCATAAACCTTGTCCCTGTCCTCATCTGTTGCATGTTGAGCAGTGGCTTCATTCTAGTTTTGTACATAATTTTTAAAGGGTGTAACAGGATCTTCAGAGGATTCTGTTAGTAACTGATTTGACTGCTGTTCTAACTCTGAGATTAATGCAGTAACACAACATAACTGTTTAACATCTGGATATAATGTAAGTATGTCACCTTTCATTGGTTCCTCACCATTAAAAGGTTTGTCTTTACAATCTAACCTTTAAATAATGGCCTGCACTGTATTTTATGGCATTGCACACAGAAAGCAGTTTCAGATGATTCACACAGTAAACATTTACTATGACATGCCACATTTTTTTTGTTTAAGATACCAATCAAATGTTATAACCCACTTACATAATGCTTGAATATCAACTTGCCCTAGTAAGGTTTTATACTTACTAATGTGCTGTGTATACCAACATTGCATTTTGTCCCATATTTTGTCTGGTTCTTCTGATACATTAAGAGTAAAGCTCTGTTTACATTTTTACTACAGTCCATAATGGCATCCATACTTGTATGAGACACAGAAAAAAGTCTTACCACTTAGCAAGTGAACAAGTGATCAGTCTGTTGTTGCAGATGACTGGAAATTCCCCTGTAGTCACTCAAAAAGCTGGTAAAATGAAACTGGCAGCTGTAGATTCGAAACCTTAGACTTCAATGACTTGCAGAATCTATGCACTGTGACCTTCCTGCACAGCAGTCTCACTCCGGATTCAGACATCTGAAAACTGTACTGCTGCAAGCTGTATAAAGCTGGAGTGCTCCTATTCAGGACATACTCAAATACACAGACTTTAGTTACTGAACCTTTACTGGAGTGATCCTATGCAGGCACCACTCCCCCTGTGTTCAAATACAGGCTAAGCTTGCCACTGAAAAATTAATTATGAAGGTGCTGTTGGAACCAAAGTCTGATTAAGACACAAAGTCTTGTTGGCTGCTTACTTCTGAAATCAAAGTCTGGTTATAAAGTACAGTTTTGTACCTACCATAAATGTAGATGTCCGAACTGGATAGCATCTGCAGTCATAACAAATGGGTTGTCCTGTCGTCAGGCAGCCCTTCAGTCGGCCGGATTCCAAAGTCTGGGTCCGGCTTCGGCTGATGTCGCACTTCACCCGACATCATCTCTGCTGGTCTTCGGGTATAAAGGCATCAGCTGACGCCATTTTCCTCAGTGTTTCTTGCCCCAGATGCCAATTGCCCTCT
Organism: Protopterus annectens; assembly: GCF_019279795.1. Taxonomy (NCBI): domain Eukaryota; kingdom Metazoa; phylum Chordata; order Ceratodontiformes; family Protopteridae; genus Protopterus; species Protopterus annectens. Next base: position 378,003,015 of record NC_056732.1, on the reverse strand, counting down.
TGGAAAGCTAAATTTTGGATAAATGCCAATGTTTCCAAAATAGTAGAAGTCAAACACAAAAATAAACATGTATGTACATATATACAAACAAATACACCATAGAGACTCCCCAGCTAGCTATTAGGAGGGTAAATACCCTAGGAGTACCACAGAGGGGAAGGAGGGAGGGTAATCCTGACTGCAGATGCTATCCAGTTCGGACATCTACATTTATGGTAGGTACAAAACTGTACTATGTCCTTCATGGATGCATCTGCAGTCATAACAAATGGGTAGAATACCATAGCCAAACTAGGGGAGGAGGAATAAGAATTATGGTGTAGTCAGGATCCCTTGCAGTACAGCAGTGGCAAACCCTGCTCGGGATCTAGAATATAGAGGTAAATTATAATGCTTGGCAAATGTATGCACGGAGGTCCAAGTAGCCGCCTCAATAATGTCCTTGGTTGCCACTCCTCTTAAGAAAGCTGTGGTAGTGGCTGTAGCCCTTGTAGAATGAGGTCTTATGTTCTGTGGAATTGGTTTTCCATGGTAGGAGTAACAGAATCTTATGCAATTTCCTATCCATTTGGAGATTGTCTGTTTGGAAATTGCTTTTCCTTCCTTTCCTGTTGCATAGGCTACAAAGAGCTGGTCAGTTTTTCTGTTACCTTTGGTTCTGTCCAGGTAGTAGCGTAACTGTCTATGTACATCCAAGGTATGCATTATTCTTTCACCTCTGTTTTGTGGATTGGGAAAAAAGGTAGGTGGATTGCCTGGTTTAAAGACACTCTGGATACCACCTTAGGCATAAATGTAGGATTAGTTCTCATGGACACCCTATCTTGATGGAAGATTAGGAAGGGTTGCACTGCCATTAAGGCCTGTAGTTCGGAAACCCTCCTTGCTGAAGTAATAGCCAGTAGGAAAGCAGTTTTCCATGACAGGTGTTGTAGATCTGCTGTTGCTGCTGGTTCAAACGGAGGGAGTGTCAACTTTTCTAGTACAAAATTCAAGTCCCATGCTGGCAATGGTGGTTTCCTAGGAGGTTTTACATTCTTGATCCCTCTGAGGAACTGCCTGAGTAGAGGATGTGAAAAGACAGGAGGATCAAAGCTGTATTCTGCTGAAATAGCTGATGCATGTATCTTGATGGAGGAATAGGACAGGCCTGTATGTAGAAGCTCTGCCAAGTACTCCAGAATGTTAGCAATATCTATGTTGACACATCTTTTCCTCTTTCAGTACTCCAAATGACGAACCTTTTCCATTTTCCTGCATAGTTCCTTCTTGTTGAAGGTCTGCGGGCTTCAAGGATAATGTCTTTAACCCTTTGTGAAAGGTCTGGGTTAGTTACTGCTATGTGATGTTCCAGGCAGTCAGTTGCAAGGTTTTTAGGTTTGGATGTATGATGTTGTAGTTGTTCTGAGTTAACATCAGGGGCATCAGTGGTATTGACCACATTTTCTCCCGAGACATGCTCCTCAGCAATGGGTACCAGTGTTGTCTTGGCCAGTTCGGAGCTAATCAGAATTATCCTTGGACGTTCCTCTTTGATTTTCAGTAGTACCTTGTGCATCAAGGGAAGAGGTGGAAATGCATATGCTGTCAGGCCTTTCCAGCTGAAGGATAGAGAGTCCACCTTCCATGCAAGTGGGTGGAATGTCCTTGTGCAGAATTTGTTGAGCTGGTGATTTTGTGGGGAAGCGAATAGATCTATTTGTGGCATTCCCCATTTCTTTGTGATGGTCTTGAAGATGTCCGGGTGTAGCATCCATTCGTGAGCATCCGAGGTGGTTCTGCTTAAAATGTCTGCTAGGATGTTCTCTTTCCCCGGTACAAATATTGCCTGTAACTGGATGTTGTAGCTGAGAGCCAGATCCCAAAGGTCCAAAGTCATTCTGCATAGGGGGTAAGAATGAGTGCCTCCCTGTTTGTTGATGTACCACATGACTGTGGTGTTGTCTGTCCTTATCATCAAATGGCCTTCTTTGAGGAATGGTCTGAATTTTAGGATTGCCAGTTTTACTGCCAGCATTTCTTTTTGGTTTATGTGCAGGTGCAGCTGGTCCTGAGTCCACAGTCCTTGTACGCATTTGTCCAGCATGTGTGCCCCCCATCCTAGGTCTGAGGCGTCCGTTGTGATGGTTTGGGTTGCTGGAAATTTGTGGAAGGGTAAGCCTGGGTTTGACTGTCATGCCCGAGCCCACCATAGGAACTCCTGTTTTAAGCATGGGATTAGTGGTATTTCTGTTTCTAAGCTGTGCCTGTGTTGAGACCATAAATTCTTTAGGTACCACTGTAACTTTCTCATATGCAGTCTGGCATGTGGGACCAAGATTATGCATGATGCCATGAAGCCCAAGGCCTGCAGGACTTTTCTTGCTGTTAGTTTGTCCTGCTTTGTTAATGCCAAGAAGTAAAGAGGGAGCTCTCTTTGTTTTTCTGCAGTTAGGAATGCCATCTGTTTCACTGTGTCCAATTCCGCGCCCAAGAAGGTTCTTGTCTGGGATGGTATCAGCCTTGACTTTTGTAAATTGACTGTGTATCCCAGTGCTTGAAGCAAGTAAATGACCCTTTGTAAATCTGTTGTCAGCTTGCTTCTGTTGTCCGCTTGTAACAGGCAGTCGTCCAGGTATGGATAAATTTGGATTCCCTGTACTCTGCAGTGAGCGATTACTGATGCCAGGCATTTTGTGAATACTCTGGGCGCAGTAGATAACCAAAGGGCAATGCTGAGAATTGATAATGCTCTGATCCTGCAAGAAATCTGAGGTATCTTCTGCAATTTGGTCGAATGGGGACGTGCAGGTATGCCTCCTTGAGATCTAGAGTTACCAGCCAACACTCCTTGCCCAGCATGGGAAGAAGTTGCTGTAGAGTCAGCATCTTGAATTTTGGGACGATGATGTATGTGTTTAAGATGGACAGGTCGAGAATAGGTCTCCAGTTTTTCTCTTTTCTTGGTACTAGGAAGAGTCTGGAGTAGAATCCTTTGCCCTGTTCTGTTATTGGTACTCTTTCCACAGCTCTCATCTTTATTAATTCCGCTATCTGGTGCAGGGCTTCTATTTTTTGATTTGGGGGCAGGTTTGGCATTCCTCTTTTTACTGGTAAAGTGTGGAAGTGGAACCGGTAGCCTTGGTCTATGGTTTGCAAAATCCACTTGTCTTTTGTGATATAGTGCCAATTTTTCGAGAATAAGGCTAACTTTCCACCTAATGGTGCTGCTCTTTGCTCCCTGGTAGGCGGAGTCAGAGCCAAGTCACTGTGATTGTCCTGTTGCAGTGGCAGTGGTGGTGTCTGTGCCTCGGTTATTGCCTTCCCACTGTCGTCCTCTGTAGGCACCTCCTCTGGATTGATTTCTGCCCCTAGAGCGTCTGTTCCTGTCCCTTTGTGATCTTGTGGAGTCAGGAAAGGACCAATTTTTGGCAGGCCAGTTCCTGCTAAACCTTGGGGGCTGAACCTTTAAGAAATCTTTTACTGTTTGTACAGATTTTGCCTTCTCTTCCATTTTCTTCATTACCTGCTGGGCAGGTTCCCCAAATAGACTGGCCTTATCCATAGGAGCATCCAATAGCTTAGCTTTAACATGATCCGGTAAGACCTGTTCTTTCAACCATGCATGCCTTCTTGTTACTGTGCCAGTCATGGCTGATCTAAATGAAGCCTCCAGTGCATCATAGCCACATTTTAAAGAATGGTTACTAACCTGTTGGATGTTATTCACCATTTCTAATACATATTTCTTATCTAAAGATTCATCAGAGGACAGCTTTTTAATTAACTGATCAAGCATAAACTCTTGGTATTGGATCATGTGAAACTGACAGTTTAAAGCTCTAGCTGAGAGAGTAGCAGAGGTGTAGACTTTTTTACCCCATCTCTCTAAGGACCTGGATTCCCTTTCAGAGGGAATAGGGTTTTTTGCTGTGGTCGAGGCTACTGCCTTAAGCCCCTGTGATATAGTTTCGGGGTCTGCAAGAGGGGCCTTGTATAGGTGGTGATGAGTGTCTGGCACCCTGTAAAATCTATCTGGTTTGGCAGGGGCTGGAGGTAAAGAATCAGGTGCAGTGCAGACATCATTAAATGCATCGTCCACAACAGACAGGACAGGAGGTAAAGCTAAAGGCCTATGTTGTGGTAAGTGCAGAAAAGTCCTAAGCCTTTTTCTTGAATCTGAGAAATCTTGTCCCTGCCATTGGAATTGTTCTCTCATGGCATGTAAGGTTTCCCCAAAGGAGAATTCCTCTGGTGGAGAGGCAGCTGGAATGGATTCTTCAGCATCTGAATCTTCATAATTGGAAAAAGGAGCCTCTGGCTGGTCTGTAATGTCTGAGTCATCCGCAGAATCATCAGAGGACACAGGCTCGGGGGGCTCTGCCCTTGGTCTCTTTTCTGGGGGCTGAGAGGCCCTGTCTGGGTGAGATTGGGATCCCCTAATTAAGGATATTAAATCTTCTGCCAGAGTAAGCATTTGTGAACTAGAAGTGGGCCTGAGTGAGGGTGGTTTAACAGGCACTGATTTAGCTGATTTGGCTGCTTTAGCCCTGGCAAAGGCCTTAATAGACATGGCTGCAGGAGGCCTAGCAGCACCACGTGCTGGGGTAGAGATATCCAAAGGGATGGTGTCTGATAGATCAGTAGGAACCACAGTTGTAGGCAAAATTTCTGAAGCTGATTCTGGTAAGATAACAGGAGCCTCAGTAGTAGTCATGGATTCGGCTGAAGATTGAGCAGTTTTCTCGGTTTCGGCCGAAACCGAGACACTCGCGGCTTGCTTAACCGTGGTTTCGGCCGAAACCGCGGACCGTGAGTGTCGGTCTTTTTCTTTGCGTTTCTTAACAATTTGGGTAGTCGGAGAATCCGACGGCATAATGTACGCAAAATCAGAGCCAAAAAACTGTTCAGCAAACTCCGACCGACGCCTAAGCGTTCGTCGGTTGAAGGAAGCACAGGCCGAACAGGCTGCTACGTCGTGGTCTGGGCCTAAGCAAGGCAAACAGTAAGAGTGGAAATCTTTATGAGGTATTTGTTTCCCACAAGTTAAACAGTTATTGACTTTCTCTGACATCGGCTGAGGCAAGAAAGAGTCCCCAGCGGGTACTTAGCTTTTAGAAGTCTTCGAAGTAGTATTCGGTAGTAGTAATCTCTGGATCTGACCGACCGGCACTTGCGAACAGCTTCTGCTTCGGGTGCCACGCGGCAAGAAAGACTGAGGAAAATGGCGTCGGCTGATGCCTTTATACCCGAAGACCAGCAGAGATGACGTCGGGTGAAGTGCGACATCAGCCGAAGCCGGACCCAGACTTTGGAATCCGGCCGACCGAAGGGCTGCCTGACGACAGGACAACCCATTTGTTATGACTGCAGATGCATCCATGAAGGACATCATAGGGTTTTACATAGCTGCACTTACAGTCTGTTTAAAACACAGAGCCTTGCAGGCTGTACGCTGATGAGAAAATATACTTTGCAGCACAGTACTACATTAACTCTAGTGCAGTTACTAATATATATATATATATATATATATATATATATATAAATATGTATGTATATATATATATATATATATATATATATATATTTATAAATATGTATATATATATATATATATATATATATATATATATATATATTACTTTTATAACAGACACGTATGCTACTGTTACAGCTGCAGCTTTAATGTTCAAGGTTTACTTTTGAGTACAAATATGAATGAAAAACCTTACACTCTCCAATTTACCTCAAAATATAACTTCTTACATACCCTAACAGCTTGATTTTACAGTCTTTATGTACTGTTCTTCTCACATAATTTAGATCCTGTTTTTATCTCAGTATCTTTTTTGGATTCAGTAAGGAAGCATCTGTGAGAAAAAAACTTCTGCTGATGCTTGTGAGAAAGCATGTAATATTTACTTTAAAAAGTTGTTTTTCTGCTGATTCTGTGAGAAAACATGTTCATTGTAAGAAAGTGCCTGTGAGGAAACACTTCTGCTAATGTTATGAGAAGGCACACAATATTTGCCTTTCAGAATTGTTTTCCTGATGATTCCGTGAGAAGGCATGTCCATTAACAGAAGTCTGTAAGGAAGCATCTGTGAGGGAGCACGTCAAACTGTTCTGCTGATGTGAGAAAAGCATGCAATATTTGCTTTTCAGAATAGTTTTTTAGAATTTCCGCTGATACTGTGAGGAAGCATGTCTATTAACAGATGTTCCTTTTGCAAAACACATACATAGTATGGATGCCCATTTTACATTGCTAAACTATATACTTACATTCAAGCAAAGGTTTTATTTTAGGCTTTATTTTTCAGCGTATTTACAGCAGAATTGAGTTTAATCTTTTGTTTATTGTTCAGCATACTCTAACAGTAAAGGCTCAGAAATTCCCTTTTTCGTGGCTGTAGTAACCACAATGGCAGTAACAGCAGGTACCCTGCTCCAGAAGGACATACCCTTTAGTAGTACTAAATTTTTTCTGAACGTGAGGTCAACAATTGCATTCAGAGGGGGTACCACCTAAGACGTAGATGGGCTCATACCAAAGGCAGTGAGAAAAACACAACTCCTCCAGAAAAGGGGCTTCAGAAGTCCACCCCCTAACTGTCTCATCAATTCAAACAGATCGCCAAAAAAGATGTCATCATGGGGGGAATTTGAAGACCCTTCTCTCTTACATTGGCTCTTCTTGTAAATCTTCTCAGGGTGAATGGGGGGATACAAGAAGGCACCGAGGGAGCCCTGGATCTGGGGCTGTTCAAAGTCTTTTAATAAGGACTGTCCCTGAGAAAATCATGTGAAGCTAAGGCCTTAGAAGGAAATGAGGATCTGGATCTGGATCCCACATGGCATGTGAAGATTCCATCTCTGATCAAGACAAAATTCTTTCTACAACATTGAACACAAAAGTCGAGGACGCTGACTGGAAATGAAGCATCCTTGATCAGTTGATCTAAGACAAACTCCAGTTCCAGTCACCTATCTAGCCTGGTCCGACATCAAAATTGGTGCAGACCTGTCCACAGCCAATGCACTCAAGGTCATGGATGGCACCAACAACCTCACAGATGAAAATGAACCAAGGCCACTGACCCCAACACCACTTCATCACACATACAGCTCCAAAGGGAGATGTGGTGAATGGATCTTCTCTAGTTGTTGTCAGATCAAAGACAGAATACAGAATGCTATGCCTCTCCCTCTGAGTGTTCTCAAATTAATATCTCAAATATTAATGCTGGGCTAGCTTGCAGAATTACATTATTTCCTGTCATCTGACTTCTAGTCCCAAGCCCCAAAATAACCATTGATGGCAACTGGTAGCAGTTTTAGCATCTACCTGTAAAATACAGATCTTTGGCAAATGCTGGAAGTCATAAAACAATAAAACACTTCCAAGACAATACAGAAATCTCCCTAGTTTTAGACATTGTGTCTCTTTGCTGCACTGAAACTGAAATATATATTTTATTGCATAGCCATAAAGTAATTTAATTGCAGCTATTTTTCTAAAATTTACTAGACTGAAGTTAACCTCCTTTATCCCAGTTTCCACTGTTAAAATATATACATTTAAACAGTTACAATAGCGCATGTACATTTCTGTTCTTTTCCAGTAGGGTACACTGTGGTTAAATTTGAAAGGCACTTTGCAAATACCTTCAAGCAGTTTGATATACACATGGCATACAGTTCTAAGACATTTGTAACACAAGCATCATATATACATCCTGTTGATATTCACAAGTGACATATAATTATTTAGAAAATTGCAGATAGCTGGGCTGGCATTATCTCCCTTTGTCACACTGGAGTGCCCAGCAATTTAGCTGTTCAGTTTTTTTGAAAGATATTGTCTTGTCAAAACAGAATCTGAGCTGCCTATGGATATCCGGAGAAGGCAAAATTTTTTCTCTTTCCCTTTTGTGCTAAGGATTGAGAAAGAAAGAAGGCAAGTTTATGGACTAGTTTAGAGACATTTTATTGACCACTTTAGACATGAAAGGGGTTAATCCTAAGTGACATCCTGTCTTTGTGAAACATTAAGAAAGACGGAAATGCCATAAGATATAACTCTGCAACCCTTTTAGCTGATGAAAAGGCTACTAGCAGCACTGTCTTCCAAGTACAGAACTTCAAGGAAGAGGAAGAAGCAAGCTCAAAAGGAGGAAGAGTTGGTTTCTTCAAAACATAATTCAGGTCCCAAGGTACTGAAACAGATTTTCTTGATGGCCTGATATGATGGTCACCTTTTAGAAATTGTCTGACAGCAAAACTTGTAGAAAGAGGTAGATTCAAACGTAAACAGTTGGCTATAGCTGATAAATGGGCCTTAATAAAAGAATAGACTAAGCCTGAATTGAGCAACTCCCACAAATAAAAAAGAATATCAGTGATTCCCTTAGTAAAAGAATTCTGCTTTCTCTTTTCCATTAAGACACATACGATTTTGTAATAGTGGGTTTTCTAGCCTCCTGTAATATGGGCAGCATGTTCTCTAAAAGACAGGTGCCTAAATGGAATCAAAATCCTGTTACCCAAACAGTTATGTTCAGCAAGTCCATCCTGTGGACTAACTTGTGGTGATTACTCTTGGCCAGGTGAAAGATAGGGGAGAGAAAATGTCTGGGCCAAAAGGGGGTCACCAAAAGGACCCTGGGATTGTCCTTCTTGATTTTGAGTTGGACCTTGGGAATAAGAGGGAAGGAAATAAAACCATATAGGAATGTGCCTTTCCATGAGAAAGACATGGTATAATTTTCCAGTCCTACAGAAAATAATATCAGCTGCTTGTTTTCTTGGAGGCAAAAATATCTACTTTGGGGAATTCCCCAATGATGGTTAACCTTTATGGAGACCTCTCAGTTCAGCATCCACCCGTGAAGGTCTTTGTTGTTTCAGCTCAGAATCTGCCAAAGTGTTCATTCCTGAAAGAATGCTGACTGCCAGAAGGAAGAGACTGTGCTGAATTGCAGTCTCCCAGGCAATTGTGGCAAGTCTGCAAAGCTTGTAAGATTTTGTCCCTTCCCACTTGTTACAGTGGTATTGTCTGTTAGCATTCGTAGGATTCCTGAAGTACACATGTGGTGTAGTGATCAGAGGGCTAAGAGCAGAGATTTAATTCCTTTGATGTTGATGTTAGTTTTCTTGTCTTGCCCTGACCAAACATCCTTAGAACATGCCCTTGTGACAGATCTGAAGTGCCTGTGGAGATTTCCTGGCAAGTAGGAGAAACCAGAAGTAGCACTCCCTTATTGATGAAATTTGGTTGATCTACCAAAGAAACTCCTTCTTGATGAAGGGGAAGAGAGGAATAAGTAAGTTCAAGGGACAGCAGAGCTGTAACCAAACAGACTTGAGGTCCCACTGAATTGTCTTCATGTGGAACTTGACATATGGTATCATCTGAATGTCAGAGGCCACATATCCCAAGGCTCTCAATATCACTCTTGCTGAGGGAAAGTCTACAATCAGAAATTAAAGTTTGCCCTGGGGAAGAAATGCTATCTTTGAAACAGTGTTTAGATGGCAACTAAGAAATATCATATCCTGAGATGGGAGAAGTATAGACCTTTTCTGATTTACAGTGAAACCCAAATGAATAAAAAGGTCTACAGTGAATTTCAGACACTGAAGAAGCTTGCTTCTTGATATAGCTTGAAGAAAAATATCATCCAGGTACAGGGAGATAAAAAACTCTGAAGCCTACAAAAAGCTATGAATGGGGCTACAGATTTTGAAAATATAGTGGAGCTGCAGAAAGACCAAGGGCAAAGCAAAAAAACTGAAAGTGAAATTGCAAGACACAGAATCTTAAGAATTTCCTGTAGTCTAGATGGATGGAAATATGCATGTATGCATCTTTGCAAACCAGAATAGCCAATAATGCTTGAAGAAGAATCGCTGGAAGCAAGCTTTGAAGACACAGCATTATGAAGTTTGGTACCCTTAGGATAGTGTTAAGAACTGATTCAGGTACCTTATTTTCTTAGAACTAAGAAAAGTCTGAATACAAATCCTTTTTGTGTTGATGAATGGCAACTGGTTCTGTGGTTCCCTGATGAAGTAACACTTTCAAAATGGGAAAGATTAGATGCTCTTGATCTGAGGGCAATTGTGGATACCCAAATGGGAAGGTAGGGGAGAGCCATTAAGTTTGTATCCTTTCTGAATGATGCTGAGCGACCATTTATTTGTTTGAAGTTATTAGTTTCCATGCAGGGAGGGAAAGAGATAACTTGTTGAAAAGAAAATGGTGAAGGCTGATGTAAGAGGAAAGAATATGGAGAAGACAGAGAGAAAAAGACTGATAATCACAAACTGGAGGCTTTTTCTGGAAGGGAACCCTTAGCTCCCTTAAAGTCTGATTTTAGTTTGTCTTGGAACTTCTTTTTGGCAGACTTTTTGCCTTTTTGTTGTTGTTTCTGTTCTTTGTAAAACAGGGGGCCAGCCACTGAATGGTAGTTATTTTTGAACTTAGGAACAGGAGAGAGAAAATCCACTTAATATTTTGCATAATCTTACCTATCTCCTGCAAGTTTTTAAACAGATCTGTAGCAGCAGAACCAAAAGGGATTCCTTAACAAAAGAAGCATTTAACAACTTGTTCTTGACATTCTTAGGTAAAGCTTGATGTGTAAAGCATGAATACCTTCTAAAAACTGAACCTGTAGCTTCAGCTCTGAAAGATGCATCAGCAACATTATTACTTCATTTGACAGAATGTTTAGCTACTTGGGAAGTAGAATTAAGATGACAGATATTGAGAGAGAGAGACAGACAGACAAAGAGAGAGAGAGAAAGACTAAGGAAGTTTTAATGTCTGAATCAGGCATGTCTGTTGGAAGCTTGTGAGTTTGGAAGTTTCTAGACCTAAAAAGCAAGTGTAGAAGAGTTGTACACTTTTTTGTGCCATAACTATCTATCTACAGCCCTGCTCTGCTTGTTATTGGGTATGGCATTAATAGATAGTAGCCACGGCGGTGCAGTGGTTAGCATTGTTGCCTCACAGCAAGAGGTTCTCCGGTTCGATCCTCGGCTGGGGTGCCTTCTGTGCGGAGTCTGCATGTCCTCCCTGTAGTCGCATGGGTTTCCTCCGGGTGCTCCGGTTTCCTCCCACATCCCAAAGACATGCTGTAGGTGGACTGGACACTCCAAATTGGCCCTAGGTGTGAGTGTGTGCATGTGTGTGCCTTCCATGGAAGGTTGGGTGCCGGGCTGGCAACTCGACACTGTAAGACTCCACTGCCAATCATGAGCGGACAGGTGATCTGCTGTGGCGACCCCTAACCGGGAAAAGCCAGAAGAAGAAGAAGTAAATTGGATGGTTGGTTTATCTGACTTCACTGAAATTACTGCAGGGTCTGAGCAATGTGTTTTTATACAGAAACGTAGCGGTGTCAGACACCTTGTACAACCTATCAGTTTTTTCAGGAGCAGGGGGCCTAGGATTCTGGATTAAAAAAAGAAGAAGCAGATGCAAAAGTGTCTTGGTTAAAGATATGGGGACTACCATGCTCAGCAGGTCATAGTATCTGTTTTTGGATATCAGAGACTTGTTTGCCTTCCCACTGGGAGTGCTACATCATTTTTAGTACAGTGTCCCGAAAGACAGTTCTTCTAAAGGGGAAACAGCAGAGATAGTATCATCCTCCTTAGCTTCAAATCCATCTGGAGAATGAATTTTAGAAGAATAAGCCAAATAATTTTCTTCAGATTCAGAATCCGCCTCTTCAGATGATGATTCTCTTTGTCTCTTTTACGGCCAGGAAGCAGTAAAAAAAGGAAGAATTGGGGAGGCTTTGAGATCAGGACTGCTGTAAACAGGCTCTGTAAAAAAACTGTACCATTCCTTCTGAGGGTCTCTGGAATCAGGAGGAGGAGAAGAAGTAGTAGTAGTAGTAGTACTAAGAGGTTTTGTTTTGTGCTTCCTTTTCTTAGGTACATCTGCTTGTACAAACCACAGATGATCCAACTCTTGACATACCTCAATAAAGGTAGCTGGTTCTTCTTCCATAACTAAAATCTGAGGAATACACTCTGGTCCCTCTGTTATAATGAGCAAAGGTTCTCGCTTCATAGTCAAACTGGCCATCTGATTCATTGAGCAGGACTTGCTAAGAGGCTGCCATTCATCCGCCTCTGAAGGGGTCATGACAGCAGGAGCAGCAGATAATATCAGGCAGTCTAAGGGTTGATCAAGTGCAACAGCAGAGACATTGAGGTCCAACTGGCCAACAGAAGTTTCTGTCTTTGATTTTATTGGGATTCTTTTTCAACTATTGAGAGACATCTGGCAAGGAAGATTCAAGGGTCATTCTAACTGGAACAAGCTTCTTAAAACACTGATTATCAGGAACAGTTTTCAGAGGAGATAACTGACTTTTCAAGGTATTAGGCACAAGGAACTGGCAAGTGAAACACTCTTTTTAATTATGAGAGGGACCTGGGCAGAACAAGCATTTACTGTGATTATCCCAGTAAGGAATCTGCCTCCCACAGTGACATTTACACCTCTTAGCTAACATAGAAAATCCAAAAAGTCATTAAAAGATAAGAAAAAGAGGAAGATGACCCCAGTGGGGATATTTATTAGCTCAATGGAATGGAAGCTGGCACATGCTATATGGCTGGCAGTCCAAAGTAAAAGTGAAGCCTCTCTGTTCAAGATGCTGCCAAAAAAGTTCTAAATATTTTCATGCTTGTACTTCCCTTATTGCACTCATTTCATTTTTGCCCTGTGGTAATACATAGGACATACTGCACAAAAGGAAGACAACCAAGCTTTGGTATGCTGAAGTATGGTATCCTTGGCAGGATACTTCCATAAGTAGCGAATACTGCAAAAGTGATTAAAAAGGGACATCTAAACTAACAAAACATCACATATAAAGGATAGACTGAGACCTTACAAAGTACCAATGCCACAGAAACAATATAAGAAATTCACAAAAATGCTCAATCTAGGTGTGATAGAACAGTCACAAAGTGAAACAAACAGCCCAACAGTCCTTGGCCATAAACATGATAGAAATATTAGATTGTGTAATGGCATTAGAAAACTGAATATCATTTCAGAGTTTGATACCAATCCCATGCCCAGAACTGATGAGTTGGCGGACAACCTAGGAAAGATACCGCATCCCGAGCTAAAGAAAAAAAATGCCTCTGAAACCCCAGAAGGTATATTTCAGTACAAAGTGCTACCATTTGCCCTACATGAAGCTTTAGCCACCTTTCAGATACTGATGGATAAAAAAATTAAACCCATTTATGAAACACTGCTGCATACCTGGATGATGAGGTCATCCACGCAGAGAACTGGAAGTCTCACTTATCCAAAGTGCAAGCTGAGTTCGGGGCTATCTAATATGCAGTCTTGACTGAGAATGCTAAGAAGAGTAAACTGGACAAGGTGGAAGCCAAGTATTTGAATTGGTATACTTTTTTAGGAAGGAGTGTGGTAAAACCTCAACTAGAAAAAAATAGAAAACATGAGGAACTGGCCTATACCATACTTAACAACTGTACAGATATTTCCAGAACATCCCTGACTGTGTTTCATATTTTCATCCTATCCCTCATAGAATTTATATTTTTTCTGGTAAATCACTGAGAATTAAAGGCAGTCAATAATACCAGACATTAGAGTATTGTACTTCGTATTGTTCAGAAACTAGATGTTGATGCAAATCCTGTTGTTTTATTAACTTTTTTAAGTGAATTACAGCAATATTTAAAAAATGTCTCTTATTTTGGCCTTTTGTTCTACCCACCTGTTATTTTTGGATTTTTCCAGAAACCTTGAACAAAGAATTTGAGAGATATGGAATATTACCTCCACTAAAAGACTGGTGAATGTTCTTCGTAGACTAGATGTGTAGAATAGAAAATTTGTATCAAGTTTTGCAGTTATTACCTATCCTTTGACAGATCTCACAAAAGGAAAGGCTCCTGTGAAGGTACAGTGTCCTCCTGTGACAGGCACAACATTTAATGACTAAAAAGGATATCATGTCCTGAACCTGTACTAGTGACTCCTGATTTTATTAAGCTTAAACAGAGTGCTTAGTAGTAAAGGAGGCCTTCTGTTAATTAGAATATTAATTATTAGGTAGGCATTTCAACCTGGTAACTGATCATGCCCCATTACAATAGCTGAGTAAACAAACAAAATGGCAATACAAAGTTGTGCCAATGAACAAAGTAACACCAACCCTTCCAGTACACAGTGACTCAAAAGCCTAGGCTAACAAATAGGAATGTTGATGGGTTGCTGAGGTCTGATAATCCTTTGCTGTGGGTCCAAAACTAATGGTTATGTGCTGGGAAGGGAGCGGTTGTAATATTCTGGATATAGAAAACAGGGTATATGGCTTTAAAATTGTTGCTGAAGCTTGTGCTGGGAAAATTCTCAGAGTACTGAATGACTGTATTAGCCAGCTTATGAGAAAATAAATGCCACTCCTGTGATATATCAAAGGAAGTAGCCCAGAAAGCTAGAATCAGGTAAGTGTTCCTTACTCAGAGGTTCAGGATGGTATAAAACAGGGGCTTTACCTGAAGATTTAAAACTGTGAAGTTTAACAACCCAGTTGGGGCTTCCTACAGATGTGGCTTCGGACCAACTTGTGAAGATTTCCATTGTTTCTGAAGCTGAGGAGAAAGCCTGGCACTGCCTGCAACACTGACTTGAGATAAAACTGCCTGTTTGCTGACACAGCTGTGCAAGATTGGACATTATGGTGAAAATCACCAAGATACTGGTTTGTGTGTTTGCTGATAGTCAAAGAAGCTGTAATTTCAGTTATTTCTGAGGATCTACACAATAAAACTGTTTCTTATATGAAAGTTCTATCTCTAGTGTCTTTCAGATTTAGAATATAGAGTACAAATGCAAGCCCTCAGCTTAAAGGGAGTGCTGTAATATATAGTGCAGTGTCTATGTTAATCCCTTATGGCTAAGCATATATGTGGGCGGTCATATGACAGAATCTTGCTTCTCAGTTGCTGCCAAGTTACTAAACAGAGCAGTTGTGCACTTGTTTGCTCCTGGATGCCTATATTTTGCCATTAAGCTGATAAAACTACAAAGAGTAAGAGAAATCATGGTTTGGAATAACATGCACATGTCATTCAAAGTATAATTTTTGAAATGTGTCAAAAATGTTGAAAATCTTAGGAAAGATGCAGTATAGTACTTCCTTGATTAAAAACTAAATTGCAAATCTTATCATGGTGGTAAAGCAATGAAAGCAACTTTCACTGACCTGTGCAAACATTTAAAAGACGACTGAGATTAAAAACAAATCCAGACTTACATGTGGTATTCAGATATGGAACAAATAAAGCAGGCTCTCACGTAGTCGTGTGAGCTTGAATAAAGACCCTAAACAATGCAGAATGTGCACCAAAAATGTATGTCCTTTTCCAATATTTTAACTCAGGCCTGCAGCTGAGTTACAAATGTTGTTTGAACTTCTCCTTAGCAAGCACAAAATAGAAGCAGTCAAACTGGAACAAAACAATCTGCACAAAGCTTCCAGGTGTACAATGCCAGAAGACAACTTTTGGGCAAGTATACAGTAGGGAACGCTATAGCAATGTAACTATGCACTCTTCTAGAAATATTGTTAATGAATTATTTTTTCCATGACCCTAACAAAGTATGTAACTCCTCTATCCCAAATGTGACAGCTGCTGTTTATGAGCCTTCTATAACCAACCTTCACAAGTGTTAAGGCAGCCCCTTGCTTTTCAACTATTGCAGAGGTCTGTAAGCAATGTATCAGTAAGAGGACTGGAAAGAATCTGTGGGGATACAAATACAACAGGGAGACTATGTATAGTAACTGCACACATGAACAATGCAAATAATTTTAGTGTTCTACAAGTATGTTCTATTAAGAAAATACATCAGCACTTCAAGTAAAAAGTGAACATGCACTTGTAATTTTAACCCTGACATTTACACATAAATAAGAGAGTCTTGCAAAAAAATGCCTTATAATTTAGTTGGAACTTGATATATGTTGCCTCCTCTAGATGTGGGTTTTTTTTAAAGTTTTTACAGTCAATAGAATACAACAATGGTTAAAAAAATTGAAAAGGGATGAAGAGAGAATTTTCAGAAATGTATATCTCTCATCTGTAGCCAAAAAAATGACATGTTTGATTCCGTTTGAATCAACCAAGATGGACACCGTTATGATAAGTAGGTCTGTTCCAATTTTTTTAAGGAAAATGCTGTTTTCACTCCAGTATAATCTGTATTTGGTCAGATATAGAATTTTGATTACATTCATAAGTAGAGCCATATCTTATGTCATTAGCATGAAACAAAGTAATGCGATAAACACATGTTTTAAAGGTATGGATCTCTTTAATGGAGAATTTTATTAAAAAGACTGTTTTAATTATGAATGCTGTCTGAAATCTCAGTACTATGGCTCACAAAGTTGTCATTCTATAACTTATTCTTCAAACTTAAAAAACGTACAAAAACAAAATTGTTGAAAGTGAAGTGTCCACTATGACTCAAGTGTAAACTTGACAATGACCCAACTTGCTGAATTTCATTCAACACAAATGTATCCCAACAAGAACAGCTACAACTAATTTCCTCCAAAAGTATACACACCAGTTCCATAGTCACATAAATAAGAAGAAAGGGAACATACCTACAAAAACAGAATCTCTGTCTGTACACACAGAAATTGCATTGGTAATGATTTCCCATGGAAAACAGCAATGGAGGAGTTCAACATCAGGATGTTGAACTTGGTAGGCTAAGACCCCTCTAGTGGGCATTCGGTGAGGTGTATGGAAACTGAAACTGAATGAAACAGAATCTGCTCAAATGTGTGTTTAAATGATATGGCTGATACAGCAAGGCTTTCTAACTTTAAACCTAGCAATATAAAGTTGAATATAAACTTCAATATGAAGTTGATCGTACAGAGAACGTCAAACATTGGTATCAGTGATGATCTGAAACATCAACAAGCTCAAAATCAAAATAATAGGTTTAAGACACAAACGAGCACCATGCAGTATGCATAGCACTAAGGATCAAGTAGATAATTGCTGCTCTGTAGCACAGTGATTCTGGACACTACTAGTATGGGTAGCACTGCTGGTTAAAGGCTGGATAAAGGAAATCTCCTTTTCTTATAGAAATTTTGCAATCTCTTCCCATGTGATATAAATACTACACTTTATTTATATGTATATTTAATTCTCTGACTGTATTTGCTTATTTATTTATATATGTGCAAGACAAAAACTAAGTGTTAATGTGTAAATTAAAGGGTTTTAACTTAGCGCCAGACTTTGGGTAGTGTAACTGTTATTTCATGTATAAGTTCATGTGTAAGGCAAAGGGCTTTCTGCACCACTTTCATCACATCACTCTTCACAGTGTTGACTTACTACATGTCTTAAACCTGTTATTTCGATTTTGGGCTTGTCGATGTTTCAGTGCATCACTGATACAGATGTTTGATGTTCTCTGAATGATCAACTTTAGATCAAAAGAATATGTTTCGATCTAAAGTTAGAAAGCTGATACAGCAATGTATGTAAATGAAGATGCTTACTAGTAAAACTTTTTAAAGATATCACTGAATTATGTCTAAGATGGATTTTCTTACTTCACAAAATCTCTTTATAAAATAAGAACATGGAACAGACTCCCTATCCACACAAAACAGAGTTCATCCCTGTCCAGTTTCAAGCACAACTTAGATATATGGATGGGAAACAGAGGATTTACCCATGGACTGTCTCCTGTACTACTAATGGACAGAGCAGCTCCTAAATGCTTTAAACATGCATGGGTCCCCTCAAATTATCTATGGTATGATCCCTTAGGGTTAATATACATGTATTGACCCTTGGGATGGGTAAGACCAATCTATAACCAAATGGGATAGGTTATTTTGAGCAGAAAAAGGGAAATTAACTAAGCTTAAAATGGCCTGCAAGGGCAGCTAGCCTAGTACTTAGCTATGAATCTATAAGAAGAAAATCAGAAAAACAGAATGGCAATTATATGAATTAATTAAGTAGGCTCATATTTTAAGCATACTAACAAGGAGCATTTGTATATGTAGATTTTTTTAAGCAAGCTTTTATTGTGACACAATAAAGTATTTATTCAGTTATTTTATAAGTGAATCTTGCTGTCCCTTACATATAATCAAGATGAAACTGCTCGAGCATCAGTAGCACAAAGAAAAAAAGATGAAGGACATAACACTGAATGCTATTTTCCATAGGAAATCATTGCTGATGTGGTTTCTAAGTGTTGTCCGGCAATGATTCACTTGTTAGAGAGATTTCTCCTTTCTTTTAGTTGGTACGACTGTGGATTTGGTATATACAAGTTCAGGGGTTGGGGAGAGTGCCCTCCTGCAAAAAAACGCATATAAAAAAAAGTTTTCCGCCCTTTTTGGGTATTTTTTTCATTCGTTTGAAGTATCGACTTTCAGGAAGTCCATGTTTCATAGCAGAACCAAGTCAATGCACACAATAAAATAGTAAATTCATGCATGCGTTCAACAGTCAGGATATAAGCTACGAGTGGTTACATCATATCACCTGATCAAGTTAAAGCAGATGGTAGAAACTATACTATGACTCCTCGGGGTTTAAAATGTGAAGTAAAATGACTTGCCCTGCTTTGATATTACTAAAGCTAGAGCAAAAAAGTTAAAATGTGACAGACTGATGCTTGCTACTAGCATAGCTTCAGTATCTAATGGTTACTCCAACCATTACAAAACTCAAACATAGTTTTGGCAAAGTTTCATACATCATTTTTTTTCCCTTTTTTAATTTTACAGTTTTGGACCTTTTGTGTTCCAGCCTTAATAAATTACGTATACATGTACATGTACATATAATGCATAGGAAGAAGAAATTTCACTTAAGAAAATGAAAATCCACTAAGGGGTGAAAGTTCGATTTGTGTTGTCCATGTTAACTCAAGCTTAAAAAGACAAAAATGTATGCACTCTCAACCATAGTGTAGATAGGCATTACAGTACTGCAGGATATATCTGTGCTCTATAGTAGTTATTTTTATCTTATAAAAAGTCAAAAGTTATTTTTAGGGAAGGAAAAAGGGGAAACTGAAAGTAGAGATGTACTCATTACAGGATAAACATAGTCAAATTTAAATTTTTTTTTCACTTTTTTATGTGAAAACATCACATGAAAAATCTTATATAGATACCTATTGTAACACAGAGTGATGGTTCCATTGTGTAAATGCCTAGCAGATATGATCAGAACGCAAAGCTATAGATGTGTAGTTAGTCAGTGCTGTAATTATACAAGAGAGTATGTAAAAAGAAGTGAAACAGAAGTTTGTAAGTGTGGGAAAATGTGCATTAACAAGGAAGAGGGGCTGGTCCCCTTTAAAGAGAATTACCTGCTGTCAGTTATTGGAAAGTACCTACATACCTGCATCTTTATAAGGCCAGGGGTAATGGCAATATGGAAAATGTTACTGGTTTAAGAGTACAGAGGAATCTGCAGTATATAGTAAAGGACGGACACATCAAGGCTGGAGTAATTGGCTCTGTCAGCCGTGGTTGGAGTTTTAGTAATTAATAGCAGTAAAAGCTCTAATAGCTGAGACCCAGAGTTGTTTAACTGGACAACTGTCGGTACAAGGTTTCATGTGCCAGTGACTTTGGTTTGCTCATACAGAAAAGCACTGGCAAGAGATTTTATATTCCAAATGCACATGCCCTGGAGAGGAGGAACTTTGAATTAACTGTTGTACGTAGTTCTGCTAAAGACTTTTTTTGATGGGATGTCACTGATTTTAAACATTATTTAAGACTATCCGCAGGGCAGCCATGGTGGTGCAGTGGTTAGTGTTGCTGCCTCCCAGCAAGAGGTTCTCTAGTTTGATCCTCGGCTGGGGTGTCTTCTGTGTGGAGTCTGCATGTCCTCCCTGTGGTCACGTGGGTTTCCACGAGGTGCTCCAGTTTCCTCCCACATCCCAAAGACATGCTGTAGGTGGATTGGACTCTCTAAGTTGGCCCTAGGTGTGACTGCGTGCATGTGTGTGCCTTCTGTGGAAGGTTGGGCGCCGGGCTAGCAACTCAACACTGTGAAACTCCCCTGCAATCATGAGTGGACAAGGTGATCCACTGTGGTGACCCCTAACTGGGAAAGCCGAAAGACAAAGAAGATTTAACACTGCCAATGCTGAAATTTGTGTTTGCTCTTTTGCTAAGCACTGCCATTGCAGTAGACAGTGAACTAAACTGATTTTGTGGTAAAGATTGCTCTACTCAGTTGCTGTTTTATTTTCCCTTTATTGCTACCCTTGGGTTCCTGTTTTGGCAAAGTTATTTTTGTTTGCCCAAATAAAACCACTTTTTTTTTTTTTTACAAAAACTAGTGTGCCTGCTGCTTGAAGCTTCCACAATATATAAACATTTCAATACATAGGATAAGACAATTCCCTTACACACACACACACACACACATATATATATATATATATATATATATATATATATATATATGTGTGTGTGTGTGTGTGTATGTACAGAACATTCAGAAACATTCCAGCAGAATCAGATAGGCTTTACTTTTACACTGATGAATGCTTCTAGTTATATAATGCTGTTAATGGTTCACATACATTTTGTTAGATGGAATCACCCTTCAACAAACATTTCATACTGCTTGTACAGAAAGAAGTGCTGAGACACCATACATGGAGTGGGAGTCATGAAAATTCCCCTTCAAAATTACAGTGCAGGACTGTACTAAATATTAACATGCTATAATGCATTAATATTAAAAACAAACATGCCACAGAGATGTATGGTGTAACAGAACATGGCTTGTTCTACTCTTAACTCAAATAATCTCAGAGCTAAAGTGCTAACTCACACAAAATTATGACTCAGCACTTCATCTGTGATTCTTAAATATGTTGTTTTATACCACTGCTTTGTGTACACCTTTTTATAAGCTGCTGTTAACTAGACAGTAGATGTATCAAGCTGAATAGTGTATATGTAGAGAGCAATTCCAGATACTAAGGGGCACAGAGATGTATGGCTGGCCCCTCACTTCATTAGAAGTCTCCAAAGCAAGCACATCCCTTTGTATACAGACGGAGAAGTCCTAAATGACCTGTACACCACACTGCCTCACTGTCCATATGATGACAAGTAGTCCTTCGGGAACATGACCTATATTTTATGTGTAGGTGCCTCAGTAGCAGGTCTGTTTAAGAATGATGTCTGAAGCACAAAGTGTAAGAATTCTCACAGTTCACTGTGCCATGCTGTAATTTTTGGTAAAAATTACTACAAGCTCCTTACAGAGATGTATACTGTGCAACAGCACTACAGAAAGGTACTCTCATGAACTGCAATGTTCAGTTAATATTAATGTACAGCATTATGCTGATTTGTGTTGCAAAGTGTTTCTTTATGAATCCTACCCACAGGCAATACACTAATGTGCACAATATGATGTTTACTTACATATCTGAGCAGTCTCATCAAAATTCAGTGCTGATTTGAAATATTCTTCACATTAGACGGGCACAAATTATACTCTTCCTGTTAAAACTCTAGTAAAAGGGCAGCACTAATCTTTCTGAAAAGGAAATTACAAAGGCAGCAGCTACCATCAAAGCATAGGCTGTGGTCTTGAAACATTTTATTTGGATTCTTCTCTACAGGTGATAAATGATTCCACAGAGCAGTAAAATATATACAAACAACAATGTACATAAAGCTATCTGAAGTGTGAATGCTAGATATGATCATTTGTAAACTCCTGTAAAGTTCTGTATCACTGAGATAGACAACAGCATTAAAGGAGACACAGCAGAGGAAATGTGTAGTCTAAGAAACAAGTGGGCTACATGTATAACGCAAGAGACAACTCACATACCTTGGGGCCCACTGGTCCTCTTGGTCCGGGCGGTCCTCTTAATCCCGGATCACCCTTTTCACCCTAGAATAGTACATATTATTTATTTCATGGAGGAAAAAATGTGTTTTGATTGAAATAAAATGCAGAGATTCACATATATTTTATGTGCAGGTGCCTCTGTAGCAGAACTAAACCACAAAATGTAAATGATCCAAGAAAATGAATACCGTTTAAGGAACTGAGATGAATTTGCATCACCTAATATAGTGTGTTTCTGGCTCATAATCACAGAAATCTTGAGTTTAGAGAAACATTTCTCTGTACCTGTTAACATATTACACACTGATAAGAAATATATGTTGTTAAAAAGTGGTCAGAAATTTAGCAGTGATTTACATTAAAATAACAAGTACATTTTCTCTTCAAAGAATGTCTACAGAAATGAACTGCACAGTGAGCTATTTGGTGAAAATGTAGAGTTAAGTTTTTCATGGTTTATGACTTCTGAATTCTGCATTAAATCATTTTATGAACAAAAAAATAGAGCATTTTTCTGCTTGTACTTTTTGAATAAAATCTACGTTGTCTTGAATTTCACAGTATGAAATGTTTTTCTTGACCACATTATTAATCCAATCAATACTGAACTGCTCCCTACATACCTCATACTACTTGCTGCACTAAAAATACACAATATCTAAATATATATATATATATATATATATATATATATATATATATATATATATATATATATACTATAATGATATACTATGCAATGACAATGGCTGCAGCTCTAACCTACTTACTAATATTCTCCAGTTTTGAGGTCTGATAATGAATTAATGTTGGTGCCATAATAATTAAGGGAACAAGTTAGTGAAGGCCAAACCAGCGAACATTTAAAATACACTGTAAAGCCACTGAAAGCTCCATGGTATGTTTACTACTCCCCCATAAATTATTCACACAGAACACCTTGCAAGCATTTATACAAACACACACACACAAACACACACACACACACACACACACACACACACACACACACACTTGTGCATACATGCACTCACACATAACTCACCACCAATATTCTCCACCTTCCGTTCAACAGCTGCATTACTACATTGCATTCAGTGCATGTATGGTTCATCTAAACGATGTAGAGGACCTAGATAATGAGTATTTAGCTTTCTACATCCTATATTGTACATGACTGGCCAGCACCATTTCAAAACTAAGGCATAATACATATTTGTACTAGTCACCATTCTGACCTTCCAACCTCTTGGATGCTACACACTGCAAATTCATTCTAACCTGGTATGGTCTGGCCTTCTACTGTCTGAACCCGTAATGTGCACCCTATTGAACAGCATTCTGTCTTATAGCTACTGCACCTGAATGAGGAAAATACCATAATGTATATGAGGTAAGCGTTACAGATTGATGGTCCTCCATGCACTACAAAGGATTACATGCCAGGAAAACAACCAATAATTTAAAATATATATGAGCAGGATGGTAAGTTATGACATCTGAGTTAAGGTCTTAACAAAGGTTTGTTATGGTAGTTCTTGTGCCCTTGGACCATCATAACAAAAAATCAACATTTTTTACAGCAAGCAAACATATAAAAGGATCTTTGGCACTTAACCAGCTGTTATGGCTATGCATTATTTATCTTCTGATGACTGAACATTCCCATAGTCATGGAAATTTATTTACATCATATTACTGTTCTCAACACTTCCTTTGATTACGGGGTACTGTATAATGCTCCTTCGGATTAACATGCAGTATGATTTCTGAGTATCTGATGTTTACAAAACTTAGGTGACTCCTTTGGAGAGTATCCTACATACCACTTGCAGTGGGGTACTACTCTGTCATGTTCTTTTAGGACACATATTAGTGATTTTTTTAATTTTTAAAAGTCATAAGGCAGAATTCTTAATCATGATCAAAGAATCAAGTTGCACTTCTATGATTTAATGTGATTCATAGACATCAGTAAAACTGCATAGTAATAAACTACATTAAAATACAATTAGTATGACTAGGAATTGTTCAGCTAAGATGGGACAACTGCTCAACATAGTACTTTCCATTCTGCACATATAAGTAGTGCAGGTACCAAGAAATTAAGAGGCGCGCACCACTGTCCCACATACAAATATAGCGACATACATTCAGACACACACACACACACACACACACACACACACACACACACACACACACACACACACACACACACACACATTCTGAACCCATGATCTTTTATTCATATCAGGTAGAGATCACGTTACAAGCAGTGGACATCATGCATGCACATAGACACATACACATATACTCTCCCAAGTAGCACTCAAATACAGTCACACAAACATATTCGCGCACATGCATGCATGCACACACACACACACACACACACACACACACACACACACACACACACACACACACACACACACACACACCTCTAGTGCAAGCACACCCCACATCCATGATCCCCTATTCATATTAGCCACAGATCATGTTACAGGCAGCGTAGATCAAGCATAGTAATAGACACACACACACACACACACACACACACACACACACACACACACACACACACACACACACACACACAAATGCATACTCTCACATGAAGCACCCAAGCAACTACAATCACACAAACATATTCGCATACGGGTTCTATTCCCACAATGGGTACCTGAATACATTTTCCAGTATTGATGCTGCATATCTGAGGTGCCAACCTTCAGATGAAACATTATATGTAGGTCCAATCTGCTTGAGTTGGTATAACTCAGGTAACTATAAAATATTCCGCTGCACTTTTCAGTAAAATGGGAAGCATGTTTTACTGAGAATATAAATCCCAAATTATATTTCAACCAATATTAACAGGAGAACAGAAATAAATTCAAATAATAACAAATAAAAAATATGCTAAGTCTTACATGAAACAACCATATATTGTCCACTGTCAGTTATATAAAACCATCTTGCAATTTGATTAACTGCTTATTTTTTTTCCAGTCTTGGCTCTATATTAGAACATCGAAGTTTCAAAACTTCTAATGTTCTAATATCGAACTCTATTCAGCGAAAGCGGAAAACATCGAACATACAGAAGAGCGAATTTTTTCCTAGGGAAAATATTTGCTGTTCCTAAACACATGCACACAACACAAGCACGCCAAACAAACATCAATCCACACACATACACCTAAAATCTTACACCTAACCCTACACTAAACTATACACACACCACTAACTATCTGCTTACCTTAATCCAAACCCTAACCCTAAGGTCCTTCACGATCGCACACTCACCTCACCCGTGCCCTAACCCTAATTCACCTACCCCACCCTAACCCTCACGTCCACACAATCGCACACTTACCTGACCCATGCCCTAACCCTAACTCACCTAACCTGCCCTAACCCTCACGTCCACACAATCGCACACATACCTAACCCGCACCCTAGCCCTAACTCACCTAACCTGCTCTAACCCTCATGTCCACACAATCGCACACATACCTAACCCGCACCCTAACCCTAACTACCCTAACCCGCACTCAATCGCACACTTACCTAAACCCGACCCGTAACTTTCCACCACAGAGCTGAAAATACCGAAGCAACAGAAACGGACAACCGAATTCTTTCCCAATAAAAAAATTTGGTTTTCTGTTGCTTCGATATTTTCAGCTTTCATTGAATAGGGTTCAATATTAGAACATTCGAAGTTTTGAAACTTTGATGCTCTAATATAGACCCTATAAGGACTCTTCATACTTTCTTTTCCATAATACCCATACACTCTGTGATACCATTGTTCTGCATCACCAGCTGTCAACATTATAACATCCATATACCAAATTTTAGATCTTGCAAATACATTAGCACTTTTCTGCTATATTAAATTACAAAACCCTTTAAGTTTAAACCTCAAAATTGATGATTAATAGTTTCCTTCTCATCACACCCCATACAGGAATACATCCACTCCTTCTTCATTTTTTATCTCATGTCATGTCTCACAGGAATTTTCTTATGGGGTAACCTCCTTATAAAATTGCAAATATCAGATTCATATTTTATCTTTCTTTTTATAAACAGCTTCTCTCAGTCCCAATTTGAAATAAAAATAACATAAATAGTGAATGTTGAAAAAAGTACTAAACTTGTATTCACATCTGCGCCATAAATGTAAATTGTTATGTTAATGAAGTACAAGCCTTACCCAAATGTCCTATGTTTTAGTTAGTATTTTTAAATATGCTCTGTTGAATGCTGGATGACTGGGTAAGTACATATGTGCATCTATATCATAAATGTTAATTATCTGTTCTCTTCTACTGCTCCTTTGGGGTCCAGGCTGTGGGTGAAGAGTCAACTGACCAGCCCACCTCCCAGTTATAAAATAGCAATAAATAAATAAAATAAATAATATCCATTTACAATTTCTGTAAACCAAAGTTTTCTATGCTCTACATTCAGTTTTACTACATCCTTCCAAAGTAACAACTTCTCACTTTATTTGTACTGTATCGTGCCCTTCAAACTTCCTTTCAGCTTCATACCTTGTAATTCCATGTAAAAATAAAAGACAATTCTTTAATAATAAAGTGAACAAAGTATCCTCTCACATCAAAGTTTATCTACTGTTACTACATGCAAAGAAGATAGAAAATATGGAATGGATGATATTTAACCTCATTTTAGTTTCCTTATATACAAAATTCCCTTATTAACTTGGCTTAGACTGAAGGTCCCAGTGATGGAATAAATCAACCCCATCAATTCTGCCTCCAATTATTTAGGCAAAGGATACACGTGTCAAATAAATTTCTTTATTCAGCAAAAGGCAATTAACTCAAGCAGCATAAACAGGAAGGAGAGCGTTGGGCAGAATGTCCACACTTAGCGTTTTCAGTAATACCACAGTTCTAAATAAGTTCCAAATGAACCAAAGATTCTTAGTCAATACCAGGTTTACAAAGTTCCACACTTCGGTCAATAAATCCCCTTGCAAAAATCTAGCGGTTTTCACTTCATCTCGTATAACAGCCAAAGAAACGGATCGACCAAAGTAAATGAACTAATAACTTGATTTTATTAAAGTACAATAGATCGGCAAGCGCTTTCACCCGTAGGCTTCATCAGGCCACAAATAAAGTATACATTCAGATCACTTTTATACCTAAATAGGTATTAACGTCACTTCCTTTAGTTAATATGACTCATTGATCATTTTAAAAACTTGCGCACCTTTGCATGTATAGTATAAAACACAATTCCCACATCAATTCATTATAAAACATTAGTAAGATATTCAGCGCTCTAAATACTTCAAAAATTTTACAACAAAATATATATATAAATAAAATTGCTATTTAGCTTTTAAAAATATATGCATACGAGTTTGATCGTTTTCGCATTTTTACCACATTTCACGCATTTACTACGTACAGTATATATAAAACAATAGTATAACCAGGTGCACATTTAAATCAAGAATATTTGTTAATAATAATCTTTACCATTTGTTCAGTTCTCAATAATGGTACATGAATCTATGTCTAAACTAAACTATACTATATGCCCTTTAGCCAGGTCTCCTTTTTAAGCAATACTTAGGGTACATGCCTACAAGATGCATATGTTGAAATGTAAGGTACAATAGTATTGCTTAGAATGAAGCAAAATGAAAAACGAAATATTTATAATTACATATATCAAAAAATTAATTATCAATTATTAAAATTTTATAACTTTTTCTAAAAACAACATATCAGTTTAAAAACGTGAAACATAAAATTTTTATATATGGAATTTATTCTAACTATGTAAAAACCTAACTGATAATGTTAACTAAATCATATACCTATAACTGTAATCCTCAAGGTTATTACTGTGGCATAGGAATTAAGTGGCCTAACATAATGTTACCCCCTATCTAATTAACATCCTCTATCTAACTAATGTAAATGTATATATAGTATATCACACATAATATGTATTGTGTTATGCGCTGGTCATACTCATATATCAGTAATGTAATACTGAAACCATGTCTATAATACATTTGTCTATAGTACATTATATAATCAAATTTAAAATTATATGACATAAAGTCTGTTCTATCTTTTGGTATTGTACCAGGTCAACTATCTAGTTAGAAAACACTTATACTATTTTATTAACTTTTATTCTCCTATCTTTTAAAATAGGCTTAATAGGGACTCTATCATTGAGTCCTGGTTCACGATCTGCTCTAAGCTTAATTATCCATTTGCTTTCATTACGTTCGGTTGTGTTACGTATAGGACCCCTACGTATAGTAGGTTTATTAACGTACATTACCATGAACTTAAAATTATGTTCAATAGAAGTAGAAGCTACATGTTTAGAAAGGGCATTTTTATCTGAGCCTATCCTGATGTTATATAAATGCTCCCTTATTCTTTCTCTAAGACGTCTGTCTGTCTTGCCCACATAAAAGGCTGGGCATAATTGACAGATAGCTAGGTATAGCACGTGTGTTGTTTCACAATCTGCCTCACAATAAAATTTAAAAACTTCCTGGCTTACTGGATGTTTAAACCTTGCTGATTCATCTATGGTATTACAAAATTTGCATTTCCCACATGGTCTGGTATTAGCTGGCAACTTCTTACTATTGTCCATATTATTAACTCTATTTGGACTGCATAACATTCTATACAAATTTAACTTATTTTTATAGGTGAATTTAGGCACCTTTCCTACTACTTCAGAAATCACAGGGTCCACTTGTAAAAGTTCCCAATACTTTGTATATGCATCTCTGATTTCATTTACATCTTGTGTATAATATATGCCCACTGTCATATTCCTAGGGTCAAAGCTATTCTTTTCTACACTATTTTCCACTATTTTGCTCTGATCAGCAAAAAATGGATACGCTCGTCCTTTTCTTAAAGCCTCAAGATCAACAAGGGCTTCATCTATTTCCTGTATCTTATAAGATCTTTGTATAAATTGTTGTTTAAGTTTCACAATTTCCTGACTATACCCTATGTGGGCTGAATTCAATCTAGATACACGCATGGCTTGTCCTTTAACCACATTCTTAAATACATATTTAGGGTGCATACTAGATCTGTGTAAATATGAACTCCTGTAGCATGTCTTTCGATGTACTCCTGTATTTAAATACCCATCCAGTATTTTTTAGACATATACATCCAAATATGATACATACTTCTGGAATGCTGTCATTGTAAATTTTAGAAATCCTGTTAATGAATTCATTTCCCGAACAAAGATTTTTAACTGTTCCTCATTTGATTTCCAAATGAGGAACAAATCATCTACAAACCGAACATAAAATCCAACATGTTCTTGATAAGATTCTAGGGTAAATAAGTATTCATTTTCCCAGTTAGCCATTACAAGGTTGGCGTAGCTATTGGCACATGATGTGCCCATAGCTACACCATCCTTTTGAATGTATACCCTTTGCTTAAATGTAAACACATTTTTATTTAATACTATTTCCATCAAATAACATATAGCCTCAACCTGCGATGTAGTATAAGTCTGTGCTTGTAATAAACATTTACGTATACTTTCAATTCCCTGTATATTTGGAATATTAGTAAATAATGATGTTACATCCAAGGTAACCAACCAGTAGTTCGGTACCATTATTTCTTTTTCCATGTATTCATATAACATGGATAGAAATTGTTTCGTGTCTTTTAGTATATGTGTATATTTCTCTACTACTGGTCCTAATTTAGATTCTATGTATAATGACAGGGGTTTCGTAATCCAACCTCTACCTGCCACAATAGGTCTCATAGGTGGTACGGTAGGATTTTTGTGGATTTTTGGGACCCCTTGAATGCATGGTATTCTGGGTTCTTCTACTTGACAAAATTCATATAATTCTTGGCATATTTGTCCCTCTAGATGTAAATACAACATCTTACCAAAAACATTGCTAATAATCTTGTCAACATCTCTTGTACTAATCTCTGTATAATATTTAGCATCACTTAGCATCAAAAACATGCTTGACACATATTTTTCCATATCCATTATAACAGTAGGCCCTCCCTTGTCAGCAGGTCTAATCATTATATTAGGGTCATTCTTTAGATTTTCAAGTGTCTTTCTAGCTCTATAGGTCAAATTTCCTTGTCTCTTCCTATTCTTATTTTGTTCACCTTGCCTATGCAATTCCTCCTCTACCAACCTCGAATATGCTTCCAATAAAGGGTGTAACTGTGGTATATAAGTGCTAGGTTTCCTCAATGTACAATCATTTATTGCTCTATCTACTCCACCATAGTTTATTTTCAACTGAACATTTCTTATAAATAACTTTAAATCAGTTATTGTTTCTGTTATGTCACTTTTGGTTGTGGGTATAAAAGTTAGCCCTTTCTCAAGTATTTCAATCTCCTCTCTAATTAATATTTTACTTGATATGTTCCATATCAGTGAGTTAGGCTCTTGTTCCACATCTTCTTTATCGTGGGTCCTGTGTGTTCTGTATCTATATACCTTCGCTTTTGCTTTCCCCGACTCACTGATCTGTCCCTGCCTCCCCCCTTCCATTTCTCTCCTATAGGGAAAGGGGTCATTTCATTAATGTCCGCAGTATTAAGGCTCATGACCTTTCTTCTAACTATTGCATCCACTCTGTGATGCTCTAACTCATTTAATACTGTAGTTGTCCCTGTCCTATCAGCTTGAATATTATCTTCTCCACTGACGTTGTTATCTATATTGTTGGTATTTAATTGTGTCTCCCTATGTTCACAGTGCACATCAGCTACAATAGTTATTTGATTATTAGTTCTATTCATGGTTACTACATCATTCAAAGGACAGCTTACTTCTTTATTAATGGTCATGTCTACTAAAGAGGCATTCTTATCTATATCATTATTTGAACTATCTAATTTCGAAGGTACATCTACACATTTATTTATACATTCCACATTTACATCCTTTCTATCATATACTTTTTTTGGTTCATTTCCATTAGCCATTTTCTCTTCCTTGGGCCAAGTAAAGACCTGGCCCCTTGCAAAGTCTCTAGTGTCTCTGTTTATTTTATTCTGTTTTTGTTCCAACAATTTCTTCTCAAATAAATATACATTACCCAATAACTTTTCAATACTTTTATCTATAACTTGTTTAGGGAACATAGAATATATACTTTTCTGTTGTTCCATAACTTGTTCCCTGAGTACTTTTTCTTCCGGAAGAAAATAATTGTTCAGTAATGTCATATACTGTATACTTGTATCAATATTAATTTTCTGCCACTGATATAATAGTTCAGGGTATCTAGTACCTGTCGTTGGCATCTTTAAGATGCAAAGTCCCCTTGGTATAATCCGACGCTCTATACATACTTCAAAGTGTTGCCTTTGAAGTTGGAGGCGTTTGAGCTTCACAAAGTCCATTTCCATTTGATGCAATAGCGTTGAGAGTCCTTTGATATTTGCTTCCTTTATAATCTCCTCTTCCGTCGTGGTGTCTCTGACGTCATACATTTTTAGCGGGTTTTCTTTCCCCTCCACATAACAGTGAAATCTCATGATGTTATCCATGTTGTTTCCCGGTACATATGGGAGTTCTACTTGTACGTCTCCAATTTCTGCCATCAGGAAAATTAAATAGCCAATCAATACAACGAGAAAAATAATAGGAATACAAATGTTGGCTGTTTAAATGCGCTCTTCCTAAGAAATCTAGTAACTCAAACAGCATAAACAAGAAGGAGAGCGTTAGGCAGAATGTCCACACTTAGCGTTTGCAGTAATACCACAGTTCTAAATAAGTTCCAAATGAACCAAAGATTCTTAGTCAATACCAGGTTTACAAAGTTCCACACTTCGGTCAATAAATCCCCTTGCAAAAATCCAGCGGTTTTCACTTCATCTCGTATAACAGCCAAAGAAACGGATCGACCAAAGTAAATGAACTAATAACTTGATTTTATTAAAGTACAATAGATCGGCAAGCGCTTTCACCCGTAGGCTTCATCAGGCCACAAATAAAGTATACATTCAGATCACTTTTATACCTTAATAGGTATTAACGTCACTTCCTTTAGTTAATATGACTCATTGATCATTTTAAAAACTTGCGCACCTTTGCATGTATAGTATAAAACACAATTCCCACATCAATTCATTATAAAACATTAGTAAGATATTCAGCGCTTTAAATACTTCAAAAATTTTACAACAAAATATATATATATATAAAAGGCAATTAAACAATGCTTCTTATCAAAGATAGTGTGCAATGCCTCCAAGTTATTATAATTTCAGTTCTGATAATTCTTTCCAAATGTTCAAAATAACTTTATATCCCCAGGCTGAATCCCTAACACTTCATCTCTTTAGAAATAAAAGCAATCTCCCCTTTTCTAACTGCACCTCTAAAACATTTACATTTAGTTTTCAATACTACCAGACTTAGTAACTTTTGCAAATGACCAAGATATGGCATACCAGTTTCTCATCTCTAATCACACAAAGCATATCTGTGTAGTTAAAAAATAGGGAACTGCACAATCTTGTTCTGTCACCCATATGTGCCTTTATAGCTGTCTTTTAAACTCACTTATTGTTGCATTAATTGCTACACCAAAAAGTACAAAGCTCATAGAGCAGCCCTGCCTTATACCATTTCTTATTGTTATCATCCTTCCCAAAAATCCACTTACACATGGAACCACAATGATATTTTTTATAAATTTCTTTAATTATTCCAGGAAATCTATCCCAAAAAGATAAGTCTCCAGTACCTCTAACATAACCTTAGTGAAATATTATTAAAAGCTTTAGTAATATCTTCAGGCCTCTTTTCACAATTTGTCCTTATTTCTTGAATTACCACCCACCCTTGTCAGCATTATTTCCTACACATTCCTTCTCATCACAATACTGAACACATTATCTTCTAATACCCCCCCCCATTCCTATGCTTAACATCAACTGCAATATTTTTGTAAGCAACTTAAAATATTAGCCAAAGCCAAAGTTATACAATGTCTATGTGTTTTTTCAAATTACCTTTCCAAATGAACTTAATAACGCACAACCCTATGCTCTTTTCCCTACCATTCATGCAAAATTGTAATATATCTAACTGGTTATCCTCTACATTTTTTTAAAAGTACAAACTCAAACTCACTCCTGAGGTTCCCTGAAATGTAACCCTTTTTAATGGTGTTGTCAATTTTTCTCATTTTAAATCAGCTTCTATATCCTGCCCCACGTCTTTGCCTTACATACCTCCTCTTTCATAATGTTTTTTTCTTCTACACTCTTCCTTGATACAAATTACTTAAATATTCTTCAGTTCTCATCTTATCACCAAGTGCAACACAGACACCATTTTCATTTCTCAGTTTTAACATGAAGATAAATTCTGCTTATGCTGCCATAGCTAGTAAAGGGAATGCTTTCTCTTTTTTACCCCTAACTGTAGACCTCTGTTTATACAGTCAATCTCTTATTTTCTCTTCATTTTCTTTATGTAAAACAGTTCCCTTCTGTAATGTTCTACAGCCCCATTTTCACTAAACTATGTAAGCAATCTGCATTCTATAAACTGCTTCTCTTTTGCCCTTCAACTTTTTCTTTAAAAGATGATATATATTTCCCACTAATTATCTCAGTTCAGAGACACCTTTTCCTTGTATATACATTTCTACAGCAATGAAATACCCCGTAAGCTTTATTTCTTTATTAAATTCAACCTCATTTCTTTCAGATCCCTTTCCTATCTTAATATTTACTACTTTTTGTGCTATATTCTAAGTACTGCTCTATGATCAGAAAATCCAGCATTCTTACTCCACACAAGCTGTCTACAAGCATTTTACAACATACTGCATACCTTATCTTAGCAGTAACCACCTCTGCCCTATACATACCATCAATCTGTTAAATACTGCTGCTACGTCTCACTTCCCTTTTCATACTTTTTTCTTTTACCAAACAAATTGGCCTGTTGCAGTTGCTTAAGCTATATGGGTTATATCCTACCACACTATAACAGCTGGCCAGCTTTCAAACCTTGTTGGCATCTTCCACACACCCCTATCACTGAACAGCTCTTTGAGAGCAGTATAAAATCAGTGGTTAGGGCAGCAAACCATCACAGCTTTCTTGCTTCAGAGTTTGTAGTCTAAGTATGCTCTAGGAAAAAGGAAAAAGGAAAAACAAAACACCGGCATAAAATATAATAAAATTAGGGGACTGTAGGGATGGAGGGTGTTCATAGTGCAACAGTGATTTATATGAACATTTACTGTTATGTTAAGTTTACTTACACAACTATACTAAGTTCACTACTAGGTCACTGTTGCATTAGACTAAGCTATATGGGTAGAATACCAGAGCTTACATACAAGTGGGGAGGAAGAAGGATTAGACCCACTAGAGATTAGTCCTAGAAAAGCCTGCTCTGGACCTAGAAACGGAGTTCAATTTGTAGGACTTGGTGAAATTTTGCATAGATGACCAAGTTGCTGCCTCTAGTATATTTCTACTTACACAACTATACTATGTTCACTACTAGGTCACTGTTGCATTAGACTAAGCTATATGGGTAGAATACCAGAGTTTACAAACAAGTGGGGAGGAAGAAGGATTAGACTCACTAGAGATTAGTCCTAGAAAAGCCTGCTCTGGACCTAGAAATGGAGTCCAATTTGTAGGACTTGGTGAAATTCTGCATAGATGACTAAGTTGCTGCCTCTAGTATATTTCTAGCGTCTAATCCTTTCCAAAAAGCAGGAGAAGTAGCCTGCCTGGATGTGGCTTAATATAGTGAGAGACAAAAAAGCAACAGCATAAGATAACCATTTAAAATTTGATTTGACGCTTGTAGTCACTTTATCTATAAGAAATAAACTGTTGATCAGACTTCCTGAAGCTTTTCCCCCTGTCAATGTGGTATATGAGCTTTCTGTGGACAACAAGAGTGTGTAAAATTCTTTTGCCCCTATTTTTGGTTCTGGATAGAAAACAGGAAGTTGTATAGTTCACCTCAAGGTAAACCCTGAAACCACTACAGGCATAAATGAAGGGTTTATTCTCAAAGTTACGCTATCCATGTGAAGGATTCAATAAGGCTTACTCACCGTAAGAGTTTGCAACACAGATACTCTTCTTCCAAGAGTCAGTGCAATTACAAAACTGTTTTTTAAGATAAGAACTTCAACTCAGCCTTATGAGCAGGTTCAAAAGTTTCACCAGTATAAAATTAATATCTCAACAAGAAGCCATCTGTGTTCTAGGTGGGCGAACATGTAAAACCCCTTTCAAGAACTGTTTCAGTTGAAGCACAGACAGCCCTCTCCTCCTACCACAAAACACTAACATATGTGAGAGATGCAATTATACAGCCAAACTGGAGGCTAAGGTATCTCCACCCAAGACTGGAACAGACAGTCATGAGGAGAAGGTTAACACTTGCACCACACCTCCAGCCTCACAGAGATGTACTAAACCAGCACTGGCAGAAAATACACATAAATACACAAAATCATACTTGGAGGCTCTAAATAAAAACCTGCAAAAGCATCAGAGAGCTCCAAAGCAGACACCCACAAAACCTGCACCTCCCGTCACAAACCAGACAACACATAAAACACAAAATCAATGTGCCGCACAATCACAGCCCTTAAGGTGAAATAACATACCTAACACACTAGTAATAGATGACTCAATAGTAAGGCACACTGACACCCCACTCACTAGGCTTGACAAGGAGAAGGTTACTGTTGGCTGCCTGTCGGGAGCCAGAATCCGCAACATAACACAAGCACTCAGGTCACTCCAGAACAAGTACAAATATGACTCTGTCATTGCTCATGTTGGTGTGAATGACCTGAGCCGTACCTCCCTGGACTACATGAAAAGAGACATGGAAGAGCTCTCTGATCATGTAGCCCAGACGGGTATGACCCTGACCCTAAGTAGCATCCTGTCCTCACCAAGAATGATACCTCAGTATAAAGAAAAAATGATCAATTTCAACAATTGGCTAAGCTTCTGGTGTCATTCAAAGGGGATCCAGTGTCTGTCAGCCTGGGATGACATGTTCGACAAGCCATGTTGCTTCGCAAGAGACGGCTTGCACCTGTCACCCCTTGGCTTTCGAATACTGGCCAAGGCTCTTGCTGCCCCCTTAGTGCCTTTTTTAGGCAAGGCTCAAAATTCAAACCCACCTCTGTAAACAGCACAAGTAAAAAATTGAGGGTTATACTACTCAACGCCAGGAGTTTAAATCTCAAAATGCATGGGCTCGAAGCACTCCAAAGTATGTAGAACGTCGACATCTGAGCAGTAACTGAAACCTGGTTCAAGGCTCCAGAGAGCACTCCAGCACTACTGGGCTACAACTCATACCATACATTTCGGCCACAGAACATGGACCGAAACACAAAAGGAGGGGGTGTATCCATATTCATCAAGGATACTCACACCTCTAGGTTAGTGGCGCAGCATGATACCTCTGAGATCATCCATTTGCAACTAACATCAGGCAAATCTGCAATGCAAATTGTGGCCTGCTACAGATCACCCTCCATGACCCAGGACCACAACTCCGCCTTTCTGGAGACACTGGAAAACATGAAGGTCCTACCGAACACCCTGATCTTGGAAGATTTCAGTTACCCTACCATTAACTGGGAAAACTACTTGAGTACTAAGTCCCCGGCTCAGGGCTTCCTGGAATTTATCAACTCAAATGCCCTAGATCAGCTGGTAAACTCCCCTACCAGAGGCCACAACATATTGGACCTGGTCATCACCAACATGGGCAACAGGTGCTCCGTACCGAAGGTCAACCCGTCACTGGTTAGATCAGACCATAAACTAATCACCCTGGATGTCCACACTCCACCACCACCCCCAACCAAGGAAACCACAGTGAAACTTTTCTAAAGCAAACTTCACCTTACTTAAGGCAGAGGTGGTAAGTTTCACAGCCCCCATGTTAAAGGATAACACTGCCCAAGATGCAGAATCCTTTACAATTGCACTCTATGAGTACCTACAAGGATGCATGGATCGTGCCATCCCTAGCAAAACCAAGACTCACTCCCCAAAGAGAAGGAAACCAGTCTGGTGGACTCCTGCCATAAACAGGTTATACAACAAAAGGAGGAAACTAGTTCAGAAAAAAAGCAAATCCCAAGAAGGAAAGACATCCCTGATCAGTATCAGTAAGAAACTAAGGTCCCTCATCAAATCATCCAAGGCAAACTTCAAAAGAAAAATAGCCAAGCATTCGAAAGATAACCACAAAGCCTTCTTTAGCTATGTCAAGAATCTAAGTGGCAACTTGCAGATATGCTCTGGGATAGTGCAAAATAGTACAAAATATACTGAACCTACTGATATTGCTAACATACTGGCAGATAGATTCAGAGCAAACTTCACCTCCCTCTCACCTTCAAAAGGGCCCACAACAATACCGGAAAAGTGTAGTGTCCTGGAAATCACAGAAGCACAGGTTAAAACATCCCTTTCAAAAGCCAAAAACACAGCATCAATTGGGCCAGATGGTGTCCCAGGCTGCGTCTTGCACGAACTACAGAATGAACTAACCCCTCCACCTAAACACGCTGTTCAACCTCAGCCTCTCCACAGGCTACATGCCCATAGAATGGCACACAGCAATGGTTATTCTGCTCCACAAAGAAGGGGCCAAAACTGACCCAGGTAACTATCGCCCCATAAGCCTGACTAGCCTGGTCTGCAAGGCTATGGAACGCATCATCATGGAACTCATTAACAAAGACATTGGGAACCTCAAAACACTTGACCCGACCCAGTTCGGCTTTGGTAAGGGCAGATCATGCCTACTAAACCTGGTTGACTTCTTTGAGACAGTTACCAAGGCCATAGATGAGGGAAAGGTGGTTCACACAGCCTACCTTTATCTCGCCAAGGCGTTCGACACCATTCTTCACTCGGGTATTATAGAAAAACTCACCAGCCTGAACATAAACCCCTATGCCACAAGATGGGTTTCCAACTGGCTTACAGACAGAACTCACACAGTAAGAATAGCGGGCTCCAGGTCTGACTCTAAACCAGTCACAAGTGGTGTCCCACAAGGCACAGTTCTGGGACCCCTACTGTTCACCATATATTTCTCAGAAGTACAGGCAAACACAGGAGGACTATGGCTAACCAAGTTCGCCGATGACTGCAAACTGGGTGCCATAACTGACTCTCCGGCTGACACGGACATCCTCCAAAAAGGCCTTACTGAGACAGACACCTGGTGTCAAAGTCATGGCCTCAAGCTAAATGCCAAAAAATGCATTGTCATCCCGTTTGGGAAAACAAAACACCCACGAATTACCACATAGGCGGCAGCCCCCTTAATACAGAAGAGGTAATAAGAGATCTGGGGACCCAGGTAGATAGTAATCTCTCATTTGACAATCATATTGCCAAAGTAGTTAGGAAATCCTTCTATGTGGCCCATCTAATTACTAAGGGGTTCGCATCTAGAAATAAAGAGGTTATAGTGCCCCTCTACTCGCCACTCATCAGACCCATCATAGAGTACAATGCCCCATTTGGGATGTACCTCACAAGACACTTCCAACAGCTTGAAAGACCACAAACGCACCTCACCAAGAGGATTACTGGCCTCAAACATGTGTCCTATGCAGCCCAACTGAAAAAACTCCGGCTGTACTCAGTGGCATATCGCTTACTCAGAGGTGATCTCTGCCTGACTTACAAAGCCATGTCCAACTCAGAATTGATGGACATGCTCCACCTAAAGAAATCCAAGTCACTGCGAGCCAAGTGCTCTAGTGAGCTAAACCTCGTCACAACAATAAATAGAACATGGTGGAGGGATAGATTCCTGTCACAGAGACTCCCCATGCTTTGGAACAAAATTCCTAATTACATTAGGCAGAGCCCCTCACTAACACTCTTCAAGAAAAGCCTTGATGAGTGGATGGGTAACAGAAAGTACACCCCTGGGATCACTTCATTGGCTCTGCTTGACAGAGGCTCAGTTAATTAATCAATGGGGTGGTGAAAGCCGACACACTCTGGCTAGGCTTATAAATACCCTCGGGAAGATAGCCTAGTACCTACCTATGAACCTATAAGGTAGAAACCATGAGCAGACAAGCAGAGATGGCAGAAAGGTGAATCTTGATAGAAAAGTAAGAAAGGCCAGGGAATAATAACCCACACACATTCTGTAAAAACAGAGACATCTGGGCTTGATAAGGGTCCTGGTTCTTAGTCTAGCATGGGCAAAATCCCACTCCGAGTTTTACCCTGATCTCAAAAATGAGCTACCGGTATTTGCTGACCTTCTGAATATTCAATATTTTGTATTCGATATTCTGAAGGTCAATATTTTTGGCTTTTGATCATCTAACAAGCACTGACATATTTTTACCACCAGCAAATAGATGTAACTGAGGAGTTGCCCACAGGTGGGTCAATTCCCGGAAGACCCTCAGGTGTCACTTCTATTCATTAGAATATATCCTGGTCTTGCTCAGCTTGTTTGGCACAATGTACACAGGTATTGCTCTAATGTGATATATGTAGTGTGGCGGGACAAGCTGAACAGAGATGTTAGATCCCAGGCAAAGTATGTAGGCCCTGACTCCTCTTTATTTGTTTATGAATCACATCACCGTGGTGTTGTTTATGATTACTAATTGAGGGCCTGTAGTGCAAAGATGGTTCAGGAACCCGACAGCATTTATTAGACACATCATTTCTTTGATATACATGTGTTTTAACTTGACTTGTTTGTTCCATAGACCATACACTTTCACTACCTTAGACAAAGGTCCTCAAGCAAAGTCTGAAGCATCTGTTATTACAGACTGCATGGGGATTGGCAGGTAGAAGGGAAGACCTAAGTTGAGAGATAACTGATTCACCCACCATTCTAACTCTCTTTTTACAGATTCTTTCTCATATGGAGTCTGACTGAAAGAATCATGAAAAATTCAAGGCCACCAAACCTCAAATTCTGAAATACTCTCTGCCAGATGCCTGAGTTTGGTTTGAAAATATAAGAAACTGTTCTGTGTAACTCCATTTTATTTTGAGAAAGGAAAGGCAACATATCTGTTGTATCTAGAACACATCCTAGAAACACTATCTTGTGAAAAGGAATGACAATATTTCTCTCTCTCTTCATCTGAAATCCCAGGCTGAAAATTGGCTTCATTACCTAAGCCAGAAATTCTTGACAAGCTTTGAAATAATTTGCAAAAATCAGCAATCATCTAAATAAGTGAAACTTTGAATGGAATGCAAACTGCAGTGGACTATTACAGAAGCTAGACACTTTGTAAAGACTCTCAGGGCTGTACATAACCCAAATGGCAAAAGAGCAAACTGAAAATGCAAACTAGGCACACAGAAATGTAAAAACCTTCAGAAATTGTTGATTGAAATACAATGGTACAAATCTTTTAAATCCAACATTACCACAAAATTGGAAGGACAAATGAGTGGCAAAAGAGGCTATAGAGAAAGCATTATGAACTTTGGAACTATGATGTGTAGGTTTACAAAAGAATGGCCTAGAACAGATCTCTAGGCTCCCTCTTTCTTTGTCAGCAGAAAAATTCTTGAATGAATTCCTTCCTCTGTTTGAGCTGGGTGAAGCCATTCTATTACCAATGAGTCAGCATCTGATTCAAGACAGAAAGAAACAGGCCAGTATGACTGGGAGGATGTTAAGTAATCCCTTGAAACTAAGGAAAAGTGTGGGGGTCATACTGCCTGCTGTAACTCTCTTGAATGATTCTCACCATCCAACTGTCTGAAGTTATCTGGGGCCACAAAAGATAATGAAGACCAAAATATTGAGATAGAGTTATGTGGTTGCAAAAGTGGGGGTGGGGGGGGGGACATCCAGACGGGTCAAATACTCAATCTGATTTTTGGGGTTGTCCATTGTTTTGGGAGGGTCATTCTTTCTTCTTTGAGCCTCCCTACCACTGTTTCTAGAACTACAGTTGCCCGACCCTTGCTGTATATGCTTGTTCTGCTCTTGAAAGAGAAACTGGAAATGGAAGCAAAATGTTTCATTTTGGAAAGGAAAAGTTGTAACGTCTAGGTAGTCCTTGAATAAACTTTCCCCATCATCAAAACCCTTAAGGACTTCCACCGAGGTAGGACTAAATGACACTTCATTATTCAGGCGTGCATTTAAAACTTCAGTTTTTAACATCTTCTGGAAAATTTTGAGACCGCAACCAAGCAAATTTTATCAAAACAGTAACAGCAGCAGCAGTCCTGGAAACATCAACAGTGTCATATGCACATTTCAAAGTATGTTTGATTACCTGAGACATAGTAGATACCACCAAACAAAAATGTTTTACTATTTAAAGGAGGGAGATCAGCAAATAAATTCCTTAAATTAACGTAATAAGCCAGCACAAACTTTACATATGTTCATAGGTTCATAGGTAGGTACTAAGCTATCGGCCCAATGGCCTAAGTAAGCCTAGCCAACAAGGTTTCCTGGCTTACGCTACCCAAGAAAGTTATTTTCCTGTGCCCCTGTTGAGTAGAGCCACAGAAGTGATCCCTGGGGTGTATTTCCTATTTCCCATCCACTCATCAAGATTTTTCTTGAAGAGTGCTAATGAGGAACTTTGCTTGACATAAATGGGTAGCTTGTTCCAGAGTATGGGAAGTCTCTGGGACAGGAATCTATCCCTCCAGCGTGTCCTGTTTATTGTGATGACAAGGTATAGGTCCCTAGAGCGTGTAGCTCTGAGGGATTGGGACTTCTTTAGGTGTAGCATCTCCAACAGCTCTGGGTTTGACATAGCTTTATATGTTAGGCAGAGATCACCTCGGAGTAGGCGATATGCTACGGAGTAAGGCTGGAGATTTCTGAGATGGTGAGTGTAGGGAATCTGTTTGAGGCCAGTAATCCTCTTTGTGAGGTACTTCTGTGGACTTTCCAGCTGCTGCAGATGTCTTGTGAGATACATTCCAAAAGGGGCATGGTACTCTATAATGGGTCTAATGAGTGCCGAGTAGAGGGGAACAATGACCTCTTTTTTCCTGGATGAGAACCCTTTTGTGATGTGCCATGTAGAAGGATTTCCTGACTACTGTGGCGATGTGATTATCAAAGGAGAGACTACTGTCCACCTGGGTCCCAGGGTCTGTTATCACACATTCGGCATCAAGTAGACTGCCACCTAAGTGGTAGTTCATGGGTACTGAGTTTTTACCAAAGGGGATGACAATGCACTTTTTGGCATTGAGTGGAGGCCATGGCTCTGACACCAGGCATCTGTCTCAGTGAGGCCCTTCTGTAGGATGTCCACATCATTTGTGAACTTGACTATGGCTCCTAATTTGCATTCATCTAAGAACTTCATTAGCCAAAGGCCTTCTGTGTTAGCCTGTACCTCAGAAAAGTAGATACCAAACAGGAGAGGTCCCAGGACTGAACCCTGTGGTATTCCACTTGTCACTGGTTTGAAGTCAAATTTGGAGTCTGCGACTTTTACAGTGTGGGTTCTGTCAGTGAGCCAGTTGGCAACCCATGTTGTGACGTAGGGATTTATACCTAGTTTAGTGAGTTTAGCTATAATTCCAGGATGGTGTCGAAAGCCTTGGCAAGGTCAAGATTGGCTGTGTGAACCACCTTACCCTCGTTTATGGCTTTGGTGACTGCCTCAAAGAAGTCAATCAGGTTCAGGAGGCAGGATCGGCCTTTCAAAAACCTGAAATGGGTGAGGTTCAGAGTTTTGAGGTTACCAATGTCTTTGTTTATAAGTTCCATGATGATATGTTCCATGGCCTTACAGACCAGGCTCATCAGGCTAATAGGGCGATAGTTCCCAGGATCAGTGGTGGCTCCCCTTTTGTGGAGTGGGATAACTGTTGCTGTGTGCCATTCAGTGGGCACAAAGCCCGAGGTGAGGCTATGATTGAACATTGTGCTTAGGTGGGGAGCCAGTTTGTTTTGAAGTTTATGTAAAACGCAGCCTGGGATGTTGTCCAGTTCCATGGATGCTGTGTTTTTGGCTTTAGAGAGTGAAGCTTTTACCTGCGTAGTTGTGATTACAGGGACTCTGCATTCTTCCTGTATAGATATGGGCCCTTTAGTGGGTGAGAGGGAGGTAAAGTTAGCACTGAACCTATCTGCCGGGATGTTGGCAATATCATTTGGTTCTGTAATTTTCGTGCCGTTGTGCTGTAACTCAGAGCAGATCTGGGTGTTGCCATTGAGATTCTTGACATAGCTATAGAATGCTTTGTGGTTGTCCCTAGAATTAGTGGCGATTTTGTTTTCGTAGCTAGCTTTGGAGGATCTTATAAGGGATCTCAGCTTCTTAGTGAGCTGACCAGGGAGCTCCTCCACTCATGGGATTTTACTCTCTTTTGCAACAGTTTCTTCCTTCTTTGTTTATGGCAGGGGACTACCAGATTGGCTTCCTTTTTTTGGAGGATAGTGTCTTGGTTCTGTTTGGGATAGCACGATCCATGCACTCGTGTAAGTGCTTATAGAGTGCATTTGTGTAGGATTCAGCAGTTGTAACTGTATTGTCCATCTGCATGGGTGACATGAAGTTTGCCATTTCTGTCTTAAGAAGCATGAAGTTGGCTTTGGAGAAATTTTTTACCGTAGTTTCCTTAATGGTGGGGTGGGGGCGGGATGTGGATATCTAGGGTGATTAGCTTATGGTCGGATCTGACCAACGAGGAGTTGACTTCAGGTGTGGAACACCGGTCACTCATGTTGGTAATGACTAGGTCTAGGATATTGTTGCTCCTGATGGGGGTGTGGATAAGTTGATCCAAGGCATTGGAATTTATGAATTCCAGAAA
This sequence comes from Protopterus annectens, assembly GCF_019279795.1. Lineage (NCBI taxonomy): Eukaryota > Metazoa > Chordata > Ceratodontiformes > Protopteridae > Protopterus > Protopterus annectens. The sequence continues at coordinate 377,959,183 of NC_056732.1, read as the reverse complement.
GCGTTCAGCGAAGGAGTTGGTACATGAGTAGTTTTCCCAGTTAATGTTGGGGTAGTTGAAATCGCCCATTATTAGGGTGTTTGGTTGAACCCTAATATTTTCCAGTATATCAAGAAAAGAGGAGTGGGAATCCTGGAGCATGGTGGGGGATATGTAGCAAGCTACAATTTGGATTGCAGTTTTGCCCAGAGTTAGTTGCACTTGGATAACCTCAGATGCATTATGCTGAGCAACTAGCCTGGCGGTGTGGATATCCTTAATGAATATGGGCACACCTCCGCCTTTGAAGTTCTGGTCCAGGTTAGGTGGCCGAAAAGTGTGGTATGAGTTATAGCCTGGTAATGCAGGGGTGCTCTCTGGAGCCTTGAACTAGGTCTCAGTCATTGCACAGATATCGATGTTCTCCATTTTAAGGAGTGCCTCGAGGGAGTGCATTTTGAGATTTAGACTTCTAGCACTGAGTAGCATTACCCTCAGTTTTTGCTTGCCTGTTCCTGTTACGGTGGTGAATTTGTCATTTGAACCTTGCCTAAAAAGACACTATAGGGGCAGCAAGAGCCTTAGCCAGTATCTGGAATCCCAGGGGTGAGAGGTGCAGGCTATCTCTGGAAAGCATCGTGGTCTGTCGACTTATGTCGTTCCAGGCAGACAGATACTGGATCCCCTTAGAATGACACCAGAAGCTTAGCCAATTGTTAAAGTCAAGTTTTTTTGTCCTTGTAATGCAGCATCATTCTGGGCAATGGTAGGATGCTACTCAGGGCTAGGGTCATACCTGCCTGGGCTACAAGATCGGAGAGCTCTTCCGTGTCTCTTTTCATGTGCCTGACAATTTATACTTCCGAAAACTAGCATTGAAAAAGAATAAACTCTTTTGCCAAACTCATCCAAAACCTTTCAGTTTGTTAGAAGGGGTAAGTTAGCAGCCTTTATGAAGTTTGGTAAATTTGAGAATGGGACAATTTATACAACTTATCAGGCTTTTTATGAGCAGATGGCTGACCATCTAGAAAAGTGCAGACTACAATTTATCAGACTTTTTATGAGCAGATGGTTGACCATCTAGAAAAGTGCAGACTGACAAAAATGCATTGTCTAAGGCTAGCAAAACTGGAGGAAAAGTTGCAGATTGAGGAAAATCCACATGTAAGAGGTCATAATATCTTTGTTAATATTTAGATATGTTTATTTTATTCCCATTAAAAAAGTCTCTTATAATGGCAATAATATTTTAAAAGGAGCATTCATCATGAGGAAAATTTGAGGAAATGTTGTCTTTAGAATCAAAATTTCCACCCTGTAATAAGGGAATATGAGATACACTGTCCCAGTTCAAATGTTGTCCCTCACACTGATAATCAGAATCTGATAGAGAAGAAATTGTTTTATTCCTCTTCTGTGGATTAAGGACTATACTGCTGATGATAATCTTTGCCAAACCCAGACAGTCATTTGCCCTATATCTGGAATAATACCTGGACTTAATGCTTTCTTTTTTTTATGAGCCCCTCACAATAAAATCAGTAGCTGGTCAGTAAGTCACTACACCAGTGGAGAGGCTCCTCAGTGGAAGATAGCAAAGAAGCATCTCCCGCTACCTTCCCCAAGTCCTGCAGGGGTGGTTCTTCCTTCCCTGCTAAAGGCAACTGTGCAGCCATAGAGGATATACCTGACTCCTAGTTCATGGTAACATCTCAACGAGCAACATCAGAGGGACCACAAGAAGTAGATGAGCAGTCTGAGAAACACCTGATGGGAACAGCAGAGTCACCCATCAGCAGCTGTTAGAAGAAGGAAGCTGACTTGAAGACTGAAACCTTCTGGAGAATTTTTTTCTTCTTGCGGTTTGGGAAAGGAGCAAAAGCTTATGTATGAGGTAGGTCCATGCTCTAGCTGCGATGCAGATGGATAGCTGCAACAAGAAGAGTTGGTTATACTTCCAGACAAAAAAAGGAAGTTATTGAGGAAAACATTTTCAGTTACAAATACCAAACACATTTCCCATGCTCTCAAAACAAAGTAATACATAAGCAATACTCTTGTCCTCACAAGAGGTCAGCAGAACTCAGGTCAATCTAGGTTTGCGACAGAAAAGTAAACTTTTTGTTGAAAAAATCAGAAAAGACCACCCTGTTTAAAAAAAAATGTATAAGCCCCACAGAAAAGTTTTAGAAGGAAAATACAACACTATACCCTCAGAGAAGTCCAGCCAATGAAACTGAAGCTCTCGAGATAAAGTTTTCTGGAGATAAAGATTTCAAAGGACAGCAATACCCTAAAAGAATATCCAAGAAAACAAAAACAATTTATTTTTTATAAATAAATGTGAAAGGTGATCCCCAACTGAGAGCTTATCTGCCCAGCCTAGAAGAACAGCTAGCTGCCTGTCAATCTGACAAAGCCTGTGGAGGCACACACTAATCAGTAGCAAGAAAGTGTTGAAGTATTTAGCACCCTAACCAATGGGTTTCTTTGTATCCCTCATGCACACCAGTGGCTAGCGAGCATGAACGGATCCCTAAAGCTTTGGAAAGCTGGCCATCTGGGTATGGTATGGTATGATGTTCCATATTGCTTAAGGCTACTGCAGTAGAGATCTAATGATGAACATCTCTGTTTACATTTCTTCTGTTAATCTATCAGAAAGCATAATCCTAGCACTGTCATTACAAATTCAAATTTGATCTTTCATATACACAAACAGATCTCACGGATAACTAAATGAGTACTCTGTCAATGGACTAGTGTGTTATCATAAGATGACTACAATAATGCATTACATCATATCATAAATAGTATTTTCCCTTTTGGGAGAAACACTACCTGATAAGCATTAAAAGGATTATTGGGACCCCAGCATCTTGGATGATAACCACAACGTACAAGGTCATTGCTAAATAAAAGAGAAGTAGAACTCTAATAAATCATATAAGGATGCTTCTTTGTGATTTTCAGTACTGTCTTATCAGGAGTCATTATACAAAAAGGTAATCAAAAAAAGGTTAATGCAAATTACCTTATCTAAAGATAAAATTCAATATTCAACAATCCTGTAATGTTATGCCATGAATAGTCATTCTGTCAAAGTCAAACATCCTTCTAGTACTATAATTTAAATAAATGACCAAAAGATGTCTTCTCCATCAGATACCATTGATGCCTTTTGTCTAACATCTTCAAATTTGAGGTTAGGCTCATCCCATTTTCTAAAGAGGAAAAACCCTTGCTCAGAATTTTTGTGTGGAGTCTTTCTTTGTCCTTTAAAAAAGTTAGTAAAAGAAGTTAAACAGCTGCTTACAATTATTAAAATGATTTCCCATTATCAGCAACCAGAATCAGACAGCCTTAACTCAAATTTCTAAAGGCATGTAATACATTTATTAGTATCACTTTCCAGCAAACCACTGAACCTTCCTACAGTCTGGCTCATATGTTGATCTCTGGAAACCTGCAGCTATCATTCCCATCTCAAACACTATACCTAGAAAACTACCTGACACTAGAGACATTTGCCTCTGATTTATAACCTTTAAAAAATCCTTGAGAAATCTGTCACATCTCGACTTAAAAAATATCTACAGGAAGCCAGCGCTGGTGGTGCAGTGGGATAAAGCCATGACTATGATCCAAGCAACCCAAGCTTGAATAGCGGCTAATAACAATTCAGGAACTTGATTTTGCTTGCATAGGAGGATGGGTGTGCCCATACTGAGAGGATGACAAGGCAGAGCCAGCCACATACGGCATTGGCTCTCTTCAGAAGAGAAAATGGGATACTAACACACAGCCAGAGGGTGAGCATTAGATTCACCCAGTTCCAGCAGGAGGAAGCCTTTACAGTGAGTGAGTGTGTGTGTCTGTGTGTGTGTGTGTGTGTGTGTGTGTGTGTGTGTGTGTGTGTGTGTGTGTGTGTGTGTGTGTGTGTATAAATATGGGAAAAGCACTGTGAGCCTGATTGGTGACAGGGATCGATTGTTCCTCTGCCCAACAGGTAAAGCTAGGCCACAACAAATATCCTCACAGTTTGCATGCCAGCAAAAACACTAAATACCCTCATGGCTGTATGACAGCCTCCTCCAGACAGTTTTTGCAATGATCCTACACGTACTTCCCAAGGAAGGGAATGAGTGGGCCCTGTCTATTTGAGGGTAAGCTTGACAGTCTGTAGGCATGAGGACAAAAATTACCTATAAAAAATATCTACATAACTGTCGCTCTCTGTCAGAAAATCAGCATTGCTTCTAAAGGGAACACAACAATTCCACTATTCTGCTTTCCATAAAAGATAGAGCTTAAAATTTATAAAATCTACTCACCAGCTATAGTACTGTTTCTTAATTTGACAACTATATTTTCATTCCATTTCTCACAAATAACTATTTAGTGAATTGTAAGTTTATGGTATAGACTATCTCAAAGGTTATACAATAATTTAAATTCTACTCTGCAGATCAAATATTCAGAGTTAAAAATGGTGAAGCCCTATCCTAATCCCTCCCCATCCAGTAGGATGTGCACAGAAGTAAAAGCTTTTCACCATTTTCACAAGCGTTATATTATATGGCCTAGCTTGATATTTATTAAAAAAAGACTCATGGGGCTATTGCAAATAAGCAGTTCAGGGACCTGGATGTTTTACTTATCAGGATTGCCCATTAATGGCCAAGGTTTAACTTTTTTTTTTAAATATATTTTTATTGCATTTTCCTTTTTTTAACACAAGAAAAAGAATAAAACAGAAATATATAAGGACAAGAAACATGGCATATCAATTTGCAATAAACATAATAACATATACAGGGCATATACCATCAGTGTTCAGTTATCAATATGCAGAATTAGCTAACATTCAAATTTGTCACATTAAATTGTAAGACAAAATCTACTCAGAGATATTTGAATCATAACAGAATCTGACATTAAAACAGTTTCATCAAAATATTTCTAGCCTACTAACTTTAATACGCGGTGATGGTGCTGCGGTAGTGTTGTCGCCTCACAGTAAGAAGCTGTCCGGTTCGATTCTAAGCTAGAGTGTCTTCTGCGTGGAGACATGCATGAATGGGCGTACCTTCGTTGAAGGTTGTGCATCAGGGCTGGTAACTCGGCACGTAAAAATCAACTACCAATCATTAGCGGACCAGAGTTCCGCTGTGGCGACCCCTAACAGGGAAAAGCCGAAAGACACAACAACTATCTTTAATTGTATCTTGTAATAACTATGTACACTATATACAGTTAATGTCACCTCGGAATGTTCATTATATTTACACTTCCTAGACCTTTACAATTTTAAGACGGATACAAATTTTGCAATATTTATTTTCTTTTATTTTTCCTTATTTACTTAGAGTAATAGTGATGTTGTAGTCCCTTGTTCATAGACCAGTTATACCTTAAGATTTCTATAAGCATTTTTCAATATTTCTGATAATAGGATAGTTTTTTTTTGGCTTCTTGTAATTAGTTTACTGGCTAATATGTATTTCAGAGCCATTCCTTTAAATTCATCCCATGTAATTTTGGTTCTATCTAGCCAATTTTGAGCTATGTATGATTTCATCATTGCACACAATGTTAATATGATGTGTTTGTTTTCACGTGAAAAGTTGGTGGGGAATATATGTAAAATTGCAATTTCCCATGACAGGGTAGCTTTAGTATATCCCTTTTTTCTAACTTGGTTCTTAACGAGCACCATAGTTTGTAAACATTCTTACAGCTCCAGAAAAAAAGGAAGGGTGTCAGCAACGATGTTTGGACATGTGGGGCAAAAAGGAGAGGATTGATTTTACTTAGAAAGAGTGGTGTGTGGTAGGCATCACTGTTAATCATAATTTGGGTATAAATTAATTTTTTGAGAGGGGTTAATTTCAAAGTAAGTTCAACTGCAGCAGATTTTTGTTCAACAGTAATCTTGTTATTTTTTCCTTCCCAAAATTCTGAATATAGAAGTGCATCTTAGTATCCAATTCTTGTTATTAATCTATATGTGTTTGATAGCATTTTGGATCTCGAAAGCAATAGGTTAATAATTTGTTGGTATAGCTGCATATCTTGGTTGCCTGTTTTAACATTTGTATTAATTGTGTTAATCAGATATAGTATTTGGTTGATTATAGTGTTATAACTTTTATTTACTTCTAATCTTTGCCTTATATTTTCAATTGAAAGGTTTTTGGCTTAGTAGAAGTCCCACACAGTAGTATTTTTAATTAGTGGGTATTGATTCAGGTTTAGCATAGTGTTATTTCATTTAATATTAGGATTTAGGTTTATTGGTTGTCCTAATAACAAAGTATCCTTAATATTTAGGGAGGATACTAGCTTTTAAAATAGTAATGTATTTCATATGATGATGGGGTGGATTTTAAAATAACTTAGTGTCTTACAGTTTAGAAAGGGTACTGCTTTAGGGTTTAAATTTGATGAAATTAGATGATTATAAGATATTTTAATCCAGATTGGATACCATGCTTTGTTAGATGGTTCGAAATTTGCTATTTGTATAATTCGACTAGCGTTTATAATCTAATAGTATGTTTGAAAATCGGGTAATCCTACGCCACCTTTCTGTCTGGGTAGTGTTAAGCTAGAGTTTTTTATTCTTGCATTTTTTGGATGCCAAATAAATTTCCCTAGTAGTGTTTCAAATTTGGAAAAGAAATTATTTGGGATATTTTGATTAATAGCATTAAAGTAAAACAATAATCTTGGGAGAATATTCATTTTAACTATAGCCGCCTTAGATAGTGGAATCTTCTACTATCTTCTGTGATGCTAGCCCACGTTTTAAACAAATTGTTTTTAGCCAAATCAGATTGGGGGTGAGTGAACATGATACCCAGATATTTGAGATTGTAACTGACTTTTATTTCAGTTTTGGGGAAATAGAATTCCTTGTGTCCTAAAGTATTCAAAGGGAATATGACTGCTTTGTTTGGGTTAATGGCATAATTAGATACTTTTGAAAACATTTCAATGGAGTTTAAGATCTTGTTTAAATCTGTATTAGGGAATTCAAAGTAAATATTAAGGTCATCAGCGAAAGCTGTAAACTTTATTGGGATTTTTGAGATATTCATAAGATGGTGATAAGTTCTTTGTGATATTTTAAGGAGGAGAGGTTTGATGTATATATTGAACAGGTATGGTGATAGTGGGCATCCTTAACTTGTACCGTTAATGATATGAATAGGCTTTGATTGCTTTTTATTTATAGATAGTGTTGTCTTAGCATGGTTGTATAAGGCCCTCACCATGTTTATATATTCTTCAGGAATGCTAAATTTCTTGAGTATCTTTAATAGAAGATCAAGGTTTACGCTGTCAAAACTTTAGATGCATCTACTGATAGTGCATAGCTAGTGCATTTATCATTCGCTTTTAAACTGAAGATTGAATCAATGGTGAGTGTGTTGTCCCATACCTGTCTTTTATTCATAAAACCTAGTTCTTCAGAAGATATAATGAGAGGTAAGATTTTTTTGATTCTGCTAGCTAAGACTGTAGATAGAATTTTGATATCAATATTTATGAGTGCTATCAGCCTGTAGTTATTAGGATTTGCTGCATCAGAGTTGGGTTTTGGTATGAGTATAGTTTATGAATTGTTGATATACAGGTCCTTGATGCTATATTTTATTATGTATTCGTATACGTTCAATATAATTGGAGCTATTTGTTTTTTAAAAGTCTTATAGAACTCTGCCACATACCCATCTGGCCCTGGTAATTTACCTGGTTTCAACTTATTTACAGCAGCAATGATTTCCTCTACATTTATAAGGGCTTTAAGATTATTTATATGTGATTCATTCAATACTGGAAATTGCAAAGTGAATTGATGGAATAGTAATTTGATAAATCTCTTAAAAAGCCGTTACAATCTCTTTGTCCGTATCTAGAGTTTTGTTATTGTAATTTAGTTGCTATATTTTGTGTTTATGATTCTTGCCAACGCTTTTGGGGGGGATTGAGCTCATTCGGCATACTTGTGGAGAAGTTTAATTTCACTGACTGAGTAATGTTGTGTTTGAATTTCATGTAGTTGTCCTTGTTGTGTAACCATTTGATTTTCAAGTTCTGGTGAGTGTTTAATTTGTAATTCTAACTCTATACTTTTTAATTTTGATTCTATTGTTGTAACTTTTTCTTTGTTTAATTATTTTATAGAGAGAGGCTTTTTGGATTAAAATCCCCCTAATAATAGCGTTTGTCACTTGCCATTGAATATCATATGGTATATCTGTTACCTCTAGGTTATTTTTAGCTTGGGTAAGAATGGCAGTGATTTCCTGTGAGACTTCTTTTCCCTTTAATAAGTTAGTATTTAAAGTCAAGTTCGCTAGTGTTTGGGATCTTTGCGTGGAGCTATCCATCTTTATTGGAATGTTTATTTTTGCATGATCTGATATTGTTCTAGGTTCACTATTACAGGTAACTGCATTATTTAGTAAAGTTTCAGAAATTAAAAATATGTCTATTCTAGACCAAGACTTGTGGTATGGTGAAAAATAAGTGAATTTACTAGTTGATGGATTATTTCTATAGTTTTCAAATGGGTCAGCTAGCTTAAAATCTTCTATTATTTCAGCTATTAATGTAGTAAGTTGAGCAGGTTGCTTGTTTTCTTTATTTGTACTAGCTAGTTCTGGATTAATTATCATATTTCAGTCACCTCCTATGATATATAAATAGTTAGGAAAGTTCTCTAGAATTCTATATATCTCGTATAGGTAGGTTAATTAATGCAAACATGGGGCATATACATTTAAGACTAAGAAAGGTTTTTTAAACATAGGCAGCCCACAAGTAAAATAAAACCATCTACCATTTGGGTCTTAGCTACTCTTCATTATAGTGCCATCAAAAGATTTTTTAACTATTGTAGCAACTCCCCTAGAAGCTGTACTGTCACCAGCAGCAACAACGTTTCACCCATTTTTTTTTTTTTTTGCATCTTTCTCCCATTGTTCTTTCAACATATGTGTTTCCTGAATGAAAGTTATCTCTGCCTTAGATCTGAAAATTAAATGGATTAATAGATTCTTCTTTTTCTTATTTGGTAAGTCCTTTACATTCCATGAATCTACAGAAACCATCTAAGAGAATTATTTAACAGAATGCTGACTTTCAGAGCTAACAGATATATACAGGGACATAATGTAACTTTAAAATCTTCTTAAGAGTTTTTGGTGCAGGTCAATGATATGTATATAAGTGTGACATTACTCCCTTTCAGACTCCATCCCCCATGCTTACATACGCTAGCCCACTAACTGAAAGAGAGATAAATAGAGCATTTACAACTACATTACAAAAAATTCCTGTCATTCTAAGTTCCAGCAAAATTACAGCAACACACATAACAGCTTGCCCAAGCAAAACATAGGTAATAACAAAAAATATTATTACTAACCCTTTCTTCATTTGAAAGTAATTAGCCTGATGATTTTGTAGAATGCCTTTAACTAAATCTGAAATTTTTAACTTTGTAGGAAACCTTTATATAGTACATTTCAAAAGCATACCATAGCATTTCTTTCAAACTCAAAAAAAAAAAAAAAATGATTACATGAACATAATGAAAATGACTTGTTACAGTTTGTCAGTTTCTATTGCATGTTCCTTATTTTGATGATTTCAAACACAGTCATTCTTTTAGTATACAGCAGTTCTTGCTTGTTGGGTCAATGTTTACAGTAAGGATTAGTGATAGTCCTGTTTATTTATTTATTTTATATGTATAAAGCTCATATACATCTAAGATCTATAGTATTAATCAGACAATAATATCAAGAGTCTTTCATAGTCTCTGTTGATCTAGACTGGTGTGCTTGCAGTTGAAAGATGCATACTTATTTAAAAAATATAAAAATAAAAAAGAAGACAAAACAAAACAGACCCAACTTCATAATTTATAAGACCTAATAAGGACTAGTTACTTGTTAAAACTACAGCATCTGCTACAGCATCTGACCCAGGAGATTTTTTATTTGTCCAGTTTGTAGTTATTCAGGGGGGAAAAAAAAATATTATATTATAAATAAATGTTTAGACTGCTGCACTTTAATTCTAAGCTGGATTTACCTTCCGATCACCATTGGCAGGAAATTCTTCAGTTTTTTTTTGTTTTTAATGATACAGTTCCAAAGGTTTCAGAAACATAGAAGCCTTAGTTTCGTTTTCTTTGGCAAACATGTTTTTTTGGAGTTGTTTTGGCCTTAGATGGACGCTGTAGATGTTCCTTTGACCTCAGTTTGCTTATTCTTCCTGATTTGTGGTCACAAAGGATTATGGGAGTTTGTAGTTCTTTTGCAGCAGTGTGGAGATACTCCTAGGCCTGGATTTATAAAGTTTAAATGGAATGCAATGGATTTAGGTAGAACAAAGGTAATTTAAGTAATTTACCTTGTCGCTTGATTCAATTTAGCAGGTATGGATGTTTTAGATGGATAGATTATTTGTATTAGATGCGTTTTTAGCGAAAAGCACATTTCTTCATGTTAATTTGTTTGGTAATACTTTAAAGGCTTTAAGAAAAGCCGTTTTTGCTTCTTCATTGTTTTTTACTGCATAATTTAACCCGTTGTATTGAAAGTGTAGAGTCACTGGATATTTCATTTGAAATCTTATATTTTTGCTTACTAAGTAAGTGCAGAAAGGCGATAGAACTTGTCTGTCTTAGTTGTTGATTTGTAGAGGCAGGCCCTGCATAAAAGTTATCTTGCAGCCATTCCACATGATGTATTTTCTTTTTTTTTTTTTTTTGCAGCTCGAATTATTGCTTGAGCATGTGAAGCATTTAGAATCCTTACATATATTTGTCTGGGGGCATCCAGGGTTTGAGATTTTCTTAAAGCTCGGTGTATTCTTTCAATGACAATTGTTTGAGCTAGTTCTTTGTTTTCAAGAAGAAGGTCAAAGATTTAATTTGCCACATTAGTTAGCTGTGATTGTTCATACTTTTCTGGGATGCCTCTGATCAATACATTATTTCTTCTTGCTCTAGCTTCTAGATCAATCAGTTTCTGTTGCATTTCTTTGACTGAGCTTTCAGTAATGGAGGTAGCTTTCTGTATAATCTTTGTCTCATTGCTCAGTATTCTAGCCTCATTTTTATCTAGTCTGGTCATTATTTGATCTAAGTTGTTTCCAAACAATGTGAGTTTTGAAGAAAAAGATTGCATTTCTGTTTGCAGAGGTATCACGGCTGCTTTTAATGCACCCATATCAAATGATTGTTCATTTTTTGGTTTCAGTTGATGCTTTGTACCTTCAGCTTGTATTTCAGTAGTTTTCTGTCTCTTAGTGCTAATTTCATTCTCAGGACATGCAATTAGAGATATTCATGTCTTTGATGTGTGTGTTTCCATTTGTTCCATTATTCCTTTGTTGTGTGAAAACTTGCTACTTTTCTTCTTTATAGCTGCTACTTGTTAACTGCAGGCCGAAGCAAATGTACAGGAATCACTGCTTAGTCACCTCCCAGATCCAAGGTATGTATTTCTTGTTTTTTAATTCAGAAGTTGAAAATAAGATTCTCTCATTTTGGAAAATAGTTTGGTTTTCGCAGGAGATGCTTTTTGTAAATTTTTGCAGCAGCAGTAGCCTTAGATGGGGTTAGATTCGTAGCTAGTACTTGGAGCAAGCTGAAGTATGCACTGTCTAGCTGGCGGCCATCTTAGAATCCAAGGTTTAACTTTCAAGACAACAAAATTCATGCCTTCTGGCATATCCAAGCAGCTATTCTTCATTAGCTTGGACCTTCCAGTAACTACTCCATCTAGTGGTAACATGAATAGGTCACTTTGTTCAGACCCTTAGGAATCTGATCTGTCCTCAACTTTGTAGAAAAAGAAGTTATGTACCTACCATAACGTTCCATGTTAGTTGTCCTTCATCTCGCCTTCCTTCTTGCTGGATGGGTTCAGAGCCGATCCTCGGCTCCGACTCGTCCACTTTCTATAGTTCGAGAGCTCTCTACTGGCTCGAGGCTACCCCCTATCCCAGAATGCCTAGCATCAGCTACCCAGATCTCGTTTGAGATAGCTCACACTAGACATAATCATAGAAGATAATACATTATTATTAAACCTGAATATACAGTAAATTGTCATGGTTTGCTTGGGAAGCAACTAAGAACAAAACAAGTTAGCCAGTGAAACCATTGAAAAACTCCTCTCAATCCTCGAGGAAGGGGGAAGGAGGGAGGGACGCAAGAAAGAAGGCAAGATGAAGGACAACTAACATGGAACGTTATGGTAGGTACATAACTTCTTTATGTTAAGTTGTCCAATCTCGCCTTCATTCTTGCTGGATGGGACAGCGTCCCTAGCACCTCAATCCTGGGTGGCCCATTGAAACAGACTCTTCAGAACCGTGGAACCAAAGGAAGCCCTGCCCTGGGAGACCACATCTACTTTGTAATGAGAAATAAATGTATGAGGATCTGCCCAAGTAGCTGCTGCACAAATTGAATCTATGGGCAATCTAGATTGAAACGTTACTGAAGTAGCTACTGACCTGGTTGAATGACCTTTGGGTTTTGCTGGAAGATCTTTTTGTCACAAATGGTAGGTATGGGCAATGGTGTCTGATAACCATTTTTGACAAGTTTACTTTAGAAACTGGAAGGCCTTGTTTATTGTTAGCAAATGAAATGAACAACTGATCTGATTTTCTCATCTCTTTAGTTCTATGGAGATAGAAACACAGTTGTCTATGCACATCCAATTAGCGTAATCTGTATTCTGCCTTGTTGGAATGATTAGGGGAAAAACACAGGAAGTTCAATGGATTGATTCAAATTGTGTTCTGAACAATCTTTAGGTAGAAAAGATGGGTTGGTTCTCAGAGAAACTCTGTGTTTGTGAAAAACTAGGTATGGAAGGCGAACACATAGTGCACGCAGTTCTGAAACACATCTGGCAGAAGTAATAGCAACTAGGAAGAGAGTTTTCCAAGAGAGAAATTTCAAAGAACATGATGCTGCTGGTTCAAATGGTGGCAGTATCAAGGAGGCCAGAACCAAATTGAGATCCCAAGGTGGAAGGGGCTCTTCCACTGGGGGTCTAAGTAGAAATGTACCTCTCATGAAGGCCTTACAGAGTTTGTGAGACATTATGCTTGAGTGAGAAACTCCAATGTGAAAATTTGAAATGGCAGCTAGTTGTACTCTGATGGTAGCAGCAGCTGCACCAGATTGAAACAGTTCTGCTAAGAAATCCAAAATCTCGTGTACAGGAGCTGTAAAAGGATCTAAATTCCTGGATTCTGCCCAGTAAGAGAATCTTTTCCATTTGCTAGCATAAACTTTCCTTGTAGTTGTCTTATGGGAGGAAACAATAATATCACGCACTGCTGGGGAAATATTGGGGAGCCTGGCTAAGATTGGAAGTGGAGTAACCAAGCTGTGAGCTTGAGAGATTGTAGGGATTGGTGTAGCCCGTCTGACTAATGAATCAAGAGGTCCAGTACTGCACCCAGAATCCAAGGCTGGGCTAGAAGGTGGGGATGAAGGAATGGAAACCAAATCTGTTGAGGCCAATAGGGGGCAATGAGGATCATCTTGCAACCTAACGATTTTGCTTTCTGAATGACTTTTGGAATTAGGGGGAAGGGGGAAAAAGCATAAAGGAGTCCCTGAGGCCAATCGTAGACTACAGCGTCCCTGGGTGTCTGACCTGGAGGAGGAACAAGGGAGAAGTAACTGCTGCATTTGTTGTTGAGGAGACAGGCAAATAGATTGCAGCAAGGCTGGCCCCATTTGTGGAAAATAAGATCCACAATTTCCTGTTTCAGGGACCACTTATGAGGCATGATGATATCCCTGCTGAGCCTGTCCGCTATTAAGTTGGATGTCTCAGGGATATGCGTTGCTGTCAGAAAATGTTGGGAGGAAATCACTCATTGCCACAGTCTGAGGACCTCTCAGCATAAGGGTTAAGGCCTGGTTCTGCCCTGTTTGTTGATGTACCAAACCACTGACATGTTGTCCGTCTGTATTGCAATAGTCCCGGCAGGGAGAGAGTCTTGAAGAGCTTGCAACGCTAGGAGTACCGTTCTCATCTCCAGGACGTTGATGTGCAAGTGGTACTCGTGAGGTTGCCAAGTGCCTTGGACTGTCTTCCCTAGATAATGCCCCCCCCACCCTGTCAGGGAAGCGTCTGAGGTCACTGTGGTAACTGGATGGGATTCCATGAAAGGTCTGCCCTGAGTCACTAGTGGGGAGACCATCCACCAGGAAAGGTGTCTTTTGCAAGATGTCGTAATTAGCATCATGTGAGACATGGGTAATTCCTGGAAGGACCATTGTGTGAAATGAAGCCACTGAAGGATTCTCATGTGAAAGCGTGCTAAGGGATCTAGAAGAATGGCTGCTGCCATGGACCCTACAGCTTGAAGATCATATTTGAACTGAATTCTTTTGCTCCTCAGGAGAAGTGACACCTGTTGTCGAATAATGGAAACTCTTTCCTGAGGCAATTTTACAATCATTTTTCTTGTGTCTAGCTTGTGTCGAAGTTTATTGTGATGCCTAGTTGAGCACAGGATGTGATGGTGCAATCTCGTGCCTCTATAAGTTGTTGCCAGGTGGTAGCAGTGAGGAGCCGGTCATCCAGATAAGGAAACACCTGGAATCCTAGATGTCTCAGGTGAGCCGTAACTACTGCCATGCATTTGGTGAACACCCTGGGGGCTGTGGTGAGACCAAAGGGCAGAGCACTGAATTGGTAATGACTGGCCCCTAGCCGGAAGCGTAGAAATCTCCTGGACCGTCTGTCCATTTTTATACGATAGTACACATCCTGAAGATCTATGAAGCACATCCAATTGCCCTTACCTAGACAGGGGAGAATGGACTGCAGTGTTACCATCCAGAACTTTCCTATTGTACAGATTTGTTTAATCTGCTGAGATCCAGAATTGGTCTCCAGTCTCCTGTCTTTTTGGGCACTAAAAAGAATCTTGAGTAAGTTCCGGATCCTACTTGGTCTGCGGGGACTTCCTGGATGGCTCTTTTTTCTAGCAGTCTTGAAACTTCTGTGACTGCCAGATTACCTTATATTGGGTGGAACATCTGGGATAAATTTTTTTGAAACAACAGGGAGTTTTTTGGAAGGGAATCTTGTAACCTCTGGATATAATGGATAGTACCCTTTTGTAATATTTTGCCAGGCGAGTGGGTACAATGAAAGCCTTCCCCCAACTGCCACCAGAGTTGAGCAGTCGGGCATCCCTTCAGGGATGTTGACAGGGTTTGGAAGAGAACGTATCTCTGTCACCCTGATTTTGCGGACCACCTCTGCCACGAGGGCGGCGTCTGCCATTATTATTGTTTCCCCCTCTGCCCCTGGGAGAAAATTCACCACGTGCATCAGGCAAGGGTCCCTGGGATTTTCAAAACCACATCTTTCCACCCTTCTGACCCTTTGGGTATGGTCTGGTAGGAGTGGAAAAATGGATTCCCACATTAGAGAGCATCCTGCCTTCCTGCTGGCACCTGGTAAGTATGTCTTTCACCTGAGGCCCAAAGAGAGAGGAGCCATCAAAGGGGGTATTGGTGAAGGATGCTCTGAAAGGCTCCGGAAAATGACACAACCGCAGCCACAAATATCTCCTAAGAGTCACTCCTGTTCCTGCAGCTCTGCTCGCTCCATCGGCTGAGTATGAAATAAGCCTCATGGAGGAGTTGACTACTGAATTTAGAGTCACCAGCTGGGTAGCTACCTTGGCTGAAGCTCTCTCAGCTGTGGGATCTTGTAGGGTATCTCCAAGCTCTTTTAGGAGATCCCTCTGAAGCTAGTAAAATGGGAAAGATAGTTCAGGGACCTAAGGGAGAAGGTAGATGATGAAAACATTCACTTCCCATATCTGCCCATCGTACGAGAGTCTTTATTCGGTGGATGGGCAGATGAGGAGGTTTCATCTAACTCTCTCTTTGTGGCTGCTGCTACCACCATGGCCTCAACTGGGACACCTTTAGTTAGGAATTGTTTGTCTTGGGGAGCTGTGATAAATTTATTGGGTCTCCTCGGGACAGGTTCCATGGAATCTGGAGCTGACCAAGCCTTTCGAGACACTACAGACATGAGTGGATCAAAAGGCAGAGACACCCAGGAGGTGGAAGGTCGGGAACCAAATGCGTCCAGGTATACAGACTCGTCCTTGGAGGGGGCTAGGGAAGTCCAGCTACACCTCTGCCTAAGAATCTCGAGGATGTCCGAAAAGAAAACATCTTCAGAGGGGGATCTTGTTGACCCCTCTGATTCAGGGGAGTCTTGGTGCTTCCTCTTGCACTTTTTCTTCCAGAAAGCCTACTCAGAATGCTCTGGGGAGGTTTTGGAAGAAGAGGGTTCACCTAATGGGGTGTCCTGGGGCATAGGTTCCCTATGCTTTGAGGCTGGAGGAGGAGCAGAGGTTGTCACAGGCACCGAAGAGGATGGAGCCGATGGGACCGATACTGGGGCCATCTGTGGGGACAGCACTCTCCGCATGACCTCGAAGGCATCAGGGTCTCAACACAAAGAGGGATCCGGCTCCGAAGAGACAGGAATCCCCCTCTGAGCCGAGGGCGATGGCTCAGAGGCAGATGTGGGAGCCGAGCTCAACTGAGCTGCCACTCTGAGAGGGAGAGCAGGGTCGGACAAGGGTCCGATGCCACTTCCCCTCTCTGAGCCGACGAGAGAGCTTCGGTGCCCAGATACCTCGACGGGAGGAAGAACCGAGGTAATCTGAGCCAACGTCAGAGCCAAAGAGGATGTCATTGGAGCCGAAGGAACCACTATCGGAGCGTCCATGGACTCTGGCTCTGAACTAAGCATAGTCAGAGGAGGAATCAAAATCGAAGTGGATGGAGCCAAAGACTGTTGAGGCAGGCTTGTAAGCATTTTTACAAGGGCCTGTGACTTCAGCAACCTACTGACCACTCTCTCCACATCCTGATCCAATACCCTCGAGGATCGAGAGGAGTTGGAAGATGAGCAATGACTGGCTTTGCTCTGAAGTAAGGGTAATTGTGGCACTGACTGAATCAGCTCCAAAGAAGGAGACCTAGCTTGTTTGTGGCTCCGAGACGGCTCCAAAGTAACAGTTGCAGCCGACGGAGGAGTAGTCTTGTCGGTGCTAGAGGGCACAGACACACTTGGTTTGTCAAGCTCGCAGGTCGGTTCCAAACATGGAGCTGACAGCTTGACTGGTTTCAAAGATTTCACTGGCTGAGATGCTTTAGCCGGAGAATCCTGTTTTAACAATCCACGGAGGATTAGCTTGTTTTCCCCGCTCCTGCAGGACCCTTGGGCTAAAGGCATGACAAATAGAGCAAGAATCCTGCAGGTGCAAAGCCCCCAAGGAGTAAACACAACTAGTGTGCCCATCTGTCAGAGACATCATCTGACAGCATTAGTCACACTTTTTAAAACCTGAGGTTTTAACTTCCTTAGACATTTTGAAGTACCACAAAAAGACACACTACAATAATAAACTAAAAATTACATTACTAAAGACCTTAAAGGAGAGCTTCTATCTTAAACGGCTGTCCTTAAAAAGGGGGGGGGGACTCTCTAACTTAAACAAGTTCAGGGAACAACAGAAGGCCTAGCGACTAAGGGGACTAAGGATTTTCTAACCACTTTGGCAATGTGATTATCAAAGGAGAGATTACAATCTACTTGGGTCCCCAGATCCCCTATTATGTCTTCTGTATTTAGGGGGCTACCACCTATGTGGTAGTTTGTGGGTACTTTGTTTTTCCAAAGGGGATGACTATGCACTTTTTGGCATTTAGCTTGAGGCCATGGTTTTGACACCAGGTATCTGTCTCAGTGAGACCCTTTTGGAGGATGTCTGTGTCAGCTGGAGAGTCAATTATAGCCCCTAGTTTGCAGTCGTCTGCGAACTTAGTCAGTCATAGACCTCCTGTGCTTGCCTGTACCTCTGAGAAATATATGCCGAACAGGAGGGGGTCCTAGGACTGAGCCCTGGGGAATGCCACTTATAACCTGTTTAGAGTCAGACCTAGCTCCTGCAACTCTTACCATGTGGGTTCTGTCCATGAGCCAGTTGGCAACCCATCTCGCGTCGTAGGGGGTTATGTTCAGGCTGCTGAGATTGTCTATAATACCAGAATGAGGAATGGTGTCGAAGGCCTTTGCGAGGTCTAGGTAGGCTATGTGGGCCACCTTTCCCTCGTCTATAGCCTTGGTAACTGTCTCAAAGAAGTCCACCAGGTTTAGAAGGCATAATCTACCCTTAACAAAGCCGAACTGGGTAGGGTCCAGTGTTTGGAGGCTCCTAATGTCTCTGTTAATGAGATCCATGATGATGCGCTCCATAGCCTTGCAGAACAAGCTAGTCAGGCTTATAAGGCGATAGTCCCCGGGGTCAGTTGTGGCTCCACCTTTGTGGAGCAGAATAACCATTGCTGTGCGCCACTCTAAAAGCACATAGCCTGTGGAGAGGCTGAGTTTGAACAGTGTGTTTAGGTGAGGGGTTAGTTCATCTTTGAGCTCGTGTAGGACGCAGCCTGGGACACCATCTGGTCCCACTGATGCTGTGTTTTTGGCTTTGGAGAGGGCTGTTTTAACCTGGTGAGAGGGGGGGTGAAGTTTGCACTGAACCTGTCTGCCAGGATTTTGGCGATATCAATCGGTTCAGTGTATTTTGTGCCATTCTGCACTAACTCCGAGCAGATCTGAGAATTGCCATTTAGATTCTTGACATAGCTAAAGAAATGCCCTGTGGTTATCTTTGGAGGCCTTGGCAATTTTTCTTTCGAAGCTAGCCTTGGATGATTTTATGAGGGATCGTAGTTTCTTGCTGATACTGATCAGGGATGTCTTTCCTTCTTGGGATTTTATTCTTTTCTGTACTAGTTTTCTCCTTCTATTGTATAGCTTGTTTATGGCAGCGGTCCAACAGACTGGTTTCCTTTTCTTGGAGGAGTGAGTCTTGGTTTCTTGGGATAGCACAATCCATGCATTCATGTAGGTGCCCGTAGAGTACATTAGTAAAGGATTTTGCAGCTTGGGCAGCATTATCCTTTAGCATGGGGGCTTTGAAACTTTCCACCTCGGACTTAAGTAACGTGAAGTTTGCTTTTGAAAAGTTGTTCACAGTGGTTTCTTTGACCGGGGGAGGGGGCGGAATGTGAATATCCAGAGTGATTAGTTTATGGTCAGATCTAACCAGCGAGGGGTTGACCTCCGGTGTGGAACACCGGTCGCCCATGTTGATGATGACCAAGTCCAATATGTTGTCACTTCTGGTGGGGGTGTTGACCAGTTGATCCAGGGCGTTTGAGTTTATAAATTCTAGGAAATGTTGGGCAAGGGAGTTAGTACTTGAGTGGTTCTCCCAGTTAATGTTTGGGTAATTGAAATCACCCAATATCAGGATGTTTGTTAGGACCTTTATGTTTCCCAGTGTTTCCAGAAATGCGGAATGGGGGTCCTGGACATGGTGGGTGATCTGTAGCAAGCTACAATCTGAATTGCAGTTTTGCCCGTTGTTAGTTGCATGTGGATTATCTCTGAAGCATCCTGCTGTGCCACTAACCTGCAGGTGTGGATATCCTTAATGAATATGGATACGCCCCCGCCTTTTGTATTTCGGTCCCGGTTTTGTGGCCGAAATGTATGGTATGAGTTGTAGCCTGGTAGTGCTGGGGTGCTCTCTGGAGCCTTAAACCAGGTTTCTGTTACTGCACATATATCGATTTTCTCCATACTGAGGAGTGCCTCGAGTGTGTGCATTTTGAGGTTTAGACTTCTGGCATTGAGCAGCATTGCCCTCAGTTTTTTGTTACTTGTGCCCATGTTATCAAAAGTTCACATTAAAAGATTGCTGAAAAAACTGCTGACTCAGTTGCAAAGAAAAGGACATTCACCACCCGCAAGAGTTTTTATTCCCATCCTGCAGTATGGACTCCCACTTAAAGATGAAATACTTGCTTCTAATTTACAGGCAATTCAGGTTGCAGTTAATAAACTATATGTCTGATTTTTGCTTAATTGTTTTTGCAGGAAGCACTGTTGTTTTACCAAAGAAAAGTTACACTGTACACTTACCCTTCTGCAGGTAAAGTCTTACCTATTAACTCCTGCATCTGAAGCTGTGCCCTCCCCTTTTTAAAAGACTTCACCTTAAAACTATATAAAAACCCTCCATTCACCTCCCACATTTTTACACAAGGTTATTCCACCCCAGACATCCCAACAGTTTCTAGTTCAGGACAAAATAAATCTGTAACTCATTCCAAGTTTCCATGTGTGAAGCGTATCATGTAGAATTTTATTTCTCATAACTAAATTACTACTTATTCTTAAAGCAAAAGTTGAATGTTTCTTTGACACACATCAAAGTTTTCTCATGCTTTTGTGACTATTTTGGTACTATGCACTTCTTCTATCAAGGTGTTGTAATGAACTATCTGTAGTTATTGCATTTATGCTGAAAAATTTTACTCATAGTCACCTAACGTGTTCTGTGCTATTAATTCATTAAAATAGAAAACAGCTTTATGGGCCAGGCTACCTACATAGAAAATAAAATAAAAAATAAATACAATTTAGCTGTTAAAAATCCAAGACAGAGTTGGTTAGATTTTCTGATATCCTTTATTCTGTACAAATAAGATCTGAGTTGATGGTAAACATCTAGCAAATGCAAGCTGTATTTGCCCTTTGTTAGAAAATTTTGGGAAAAACTCTGGCAGACTGATAGTTTGGTTAAGAGGCCATCTTTGGGAGAAAGTGGGGATTTGTTCTCACAGATGCCCTATACTTTCTGAAAACCAGACTAGGAGGTTTACATAACACTTGCAACTTTGAAATCCTCCTTGCTGATATGATAGCTACCAGAAAAAGTCTTAAAGGAAAGAAATTCTAGATGCAAAGTAGCAGCAGGTTTGACAGGAGCTTGTGTCAAAGCCTGAAGCATGAGAGTAATGTCCCAGGGTAGAACTGGATCCATGCCTGGGGACTTTAAAAGAAAAGCTCCTTTGAAAAACACCTTGGAGATCTTCAGAGAAGCAACTGAAGTCTGATTCTTCCCAATGTGAAAATTGGAAATGGCTACTAACTGCACCTTCATATTTGAGAATTTGGATCCTTTGTGAAACAGTTCTGCCAGAAAATCTAAAATCGCAGGTAAAGGAGCAGAAAAAAGGACTAAGCCCCTTGAAGAGGCCCACATGAGAAATCTTCTCCATTTACTGAGATACATTTTTCTGGTATTAGGTTTCGACAATGAGGCCAAAATACGAATAACTGGGGAATACGGCCTGGTATCCTTATCCACCATTAAAATTGGAGGAACCATGTGGTTAATTTCAGAGTTTCCAGGTCACGGTGAGGCTGACCGTTGCAGCTTTATTATATACAAAACACATCAGGATTGAGGCTTAGTAACTTAAACTTAAATAAACCTAAAACAAAATGACTACTGCACTCATACATGTTAACACTCTAGCTGTTCTCTCAAAATGGCACTGCTGCCTGCACGTGCTTTCTCTATTTATATGCACGTGCCCTCACTTTGAAATGCTTCTTAAAGTTACAACACATGCTCTGTTCTACATCCCCCCTCTGAGAAATAAGTCATACACTGAAAATGACAACATTCATTGACATGCAATTGTACAGAAATTATCCTTTGACATAAAATTATACAGAACTAATTCTTTGACATGCCATCATACAGAGTTAAGTACAAATAAAACAGTCATGTCCAGGTTGCTGTGTATTTTACACTGTGTCTAGAAATACAACTTGATCATATGGCATAAAAATTAGAACTGGGTTTAGCAGCAGAGACTGTCTAATGAATGCTCAACTTCAGGGACATCTGGGACATCATCAGGAATGGGAATAGGTACTGAGACATGTCCTTCAACAGGAACATCATCTGGGTTGCTCTGAGATCTAGAGTCTGTATCACAGGTACGATGCTGCAATATTGATTCAGACACCGGAAGAAAATGACAGATTTATTCTGTATTCTATACTCTCAGATTCCACTAAGTAGGATCTCGGCTTGGCACATATACCTCTCACTTGACCAGTTTGATCAAAAACTTTTGCCATTTGCATCTTTATTATCTCTTCTTCTTCCAATGGATGAAGAAATCTGCTCATTTTATCATAGCTAGACTTTTGAAAGGAATGTTTTTTAAATAGTTGGGCTCTGATTGCTCTGGTGTTTTTAGCATTAGTCACCAACAAACTGGAACTGATAGGCAAGGTTGTTCTATCTGCCTAGATAGAAGTCTCTCAGCAGAGCAGTTGAGTCAAGTAAATTGTCATGGGGTATACTTTTGAGATTAAGCAAATTCAAGAAGATATCGGTATTGATATGCTTTGATCTCTCTAGTAATTGCTTTGCACTTTGTACTGCATGCTCAGCCAGGCCGTTTGATTGGGAGTATTCTGGACTGCTAGCAATATGGATAAAGTCCCACTCTTTTGCAAATTTCTGAAATAACTGACTGGTAAACTGGGCACCATTGTCAGAAATAACTTTGCGTGGACTACCATGGACTGACATTTCAACTTCGTAATAACAGTACTGGATGTTAGGTTAGGTAGAAGATCGATCTTGAACCAGTTCGAATAAGAGTCTACCAACACTAAGTAATGTTGACTGTTCCACTCAAATATGTCAGTGGCAACTGCTGACCAAGGAAGTTCAGGAATCTGGCTTACCTGAAGTGGCTCTTTTTGCAAATGCGGTTTAGTACTATTGCATACTGAACAAGATGAAAGCACTTTATCAATGTCTTTCGACAGAGAAGGACAAAATTCTAGTCCTCTCGTCCTTCTTTTGGTAGCTTCGGAACCTGGGTGGCCACAATGCAAAATCTGGATGTACTCATGTTGTAAGGAAGTAGGAACAATAACTTTAGGACCTTAGAAAATGATACCATCTTCATCAACATCTCATCTCTGTAAGGAAAATAAGGTTGCACTTCTATTGGTACACAGGATTGCTTTGACGGCATCCAACAATGATGAAGTGGTTGAGCTTTTACAAAACTGGATCAGTCTTTGTATGATCTCTTAGCTCATAAAGTCTTGTGGTAGAAAAATGACGCACTTCCATGGCATCAAAGTAAAAATTTTCTACATCAAGCTTTTCTGTTGAATTTCTGGGTGATCTGTATAAGATGTCAGACAGATAAAGACATCTGCCTTTTGTACAGACCATTTTGAAGTTATATTTTTGTAATCTGAGCATCATTCTTTGTAGTCTTCCTGGAGCTGTATGCATAGGCTTCTTTAAAATAATGACTAGAGTCTGATGATCAGTCTCAATCTGGATAGCTCAGCCTAAAATATAATCATGGAACTTCAAACATGCGAACACAACTGCCAAAAGTTTCTTCTCAATCTGAGCATACTGCATCTCAGTTTGGGTAAGAGTTCTAGATGCATGGGCTACTGGTCTGCCCTCTTGAAAAATAACTGCACCAAGACCGAACTTTGAAGCATCACAGGAAAGAATTACTGGTTTGTGGACATCATACGTAAGTGGACTGACAATTTTCTGTTTAAGGTCATCAAATGCTCTTTGGAGCTGCTACAACCATGACCAGGCAACATTTTTGCATGTCAGCTCTCTTAAAGGCACTGATAATTCACTGAAGTCTGGTATAAACTTGCCCATAGGTTCATAGGTAGGTACTAGGCTATCTGCCCGAGGGCATTTATAAGCCTAGCTAGAGTGTGTCGGCATTCACTGCCCCACTGATTAATTAACTGATCCTCTGTCAAGCAGAGCCAATGAAGTGATCCCAGGGGTGTATTTTCTGTTACTCATCCACACGTTAAGGTTTCTCTTGAAGAGTGTTAGTGAGGGGCTCTGCCTGATGTAATTTGGAATTTTGTACCAAAGCATGGGGAGTCTCTGTGACAGGAATCTGTCCCTCCAGCATGTTCTATTTATTGTCGTGGTGAGGTTTAGCTCACTAGAGCACATGGCTCACAGTGACTTGGATTTCTTTAGGTGGAGCATGTCCATCAATTCTGAGTTGGACATGGCTTTGTAAGTCAGGCAGAGATCACCTCTGAGTAAGCGATATGTCACTGAGTTCAGCCACAGTTTTTTCAGTCGGGCTGCATAGGACATATGTTTGAGGCCAGTAATCCTCTTGGTGAGGTACTTTTGTGGTCTTTCCAGTTGTTGGAAGTGTCTTGTGAGGTACATCCCAAATGGGGCATTGTACTCTATGATGGGTCTAATGAGTGACGAGTAGAGGGGCACTATAACCTCTTTATTTCTAGATGCGAACCCTTTAGTAATTAGATGGGCCACATAGAATGATTTCCTAACTACTTTGGCAATATGATTGTCAAAGGAGAGATTACTATCTACCTGGGTCCCCAGATCTCTTATTACGTCTTCTGTATTAAGGGGGCTGCCACCTATGTGGTAATTCGTGGGTGTTTTGTTTTTCCCAAATGGGATGACTATGCATTTTTTGGCATTTAGCTTGAGGCCATGACTTTGACACCAGGTGGCCGTCTCAGTAGGGCCCTTTTGGAGAATGTCCGTGTCATCCGGAGAGTCAATTATGGCTCCCAGTTTGCAGTCATCGGCGAACTTGGTTAGCCATAGTCCTCCTGTGTTTGCCTGTACTTCTGAGACGTATATGCCGAACAGTAGGGGTCCCAGGACCGAGCCTTGTGGGACACCACTTGTGACTGGTTTAGAGTCGGACCTGGAGCCCGCTATTCTTACCGTGTGAGTTCTGTCTGTAAGCCAGTTGGCAACCCATCTCATGACGTAGGGGTTTATATTCAGGCTGGTGAGTTTTTCTGTAATACCCGAGTGGGGAATTTTTTTTAATTTTTTTTTTAATTTATTTTACATTTGTTAACCGGGATAGTCCAGCTGGATATATGTCCATTTTCAGTGGAGGCCCGGGGAGAAAAGCTCCAAAGAGACAATTAAACAGAACATACAGACAAACTTGGGTACATATTTCACCTAGATCCTTTAAGGTATCTAGTTAATGACACTTATAGGTGTAAATTGCAGACACTTATAGATTAAAGTTACAGACAGATACATATTTCAACTTGATCCAGTAGGGTATCTGGTTATTGACACATATAGGTATAGGCTGCAGACACTAGACGGATACAATTGCAATAGTCATTAAACAGTATTACATTGTTAATAGTAACATTGTTATATGAATATCATCATAACTTTGATATGGTACATGTTTATATGCAAGTAACAGATATGACTCTAGTTTAGGACAATAGTTACCATAGTACTGAAGTGGTGCAGGTATTAGTCTGGAGTAGGGCATGGACATAACCATTTGTTACTGAGGAAGTTGCGGATATTTTTTTTTAATTTAGGCAGTGAGGTTATCAGGGATAAGGATGTGGGTAGGGAGTTCCAGATTTTGGCCACATAAGAGGAGTAAAGGGAATCTTCTGCATGGTTGTTGGATCTAGTAACAGCTAACTGTAGTTTATCAGTTGAGCGGAGTTGCCTGGAACATGAATATTGTTGGATAATGTTACCCAGTGAAGGAGATATATTTTGTTGATAGAGTATCTTGTGAGTAGTAACTAACTGACTATAGATAAGTAAGTTAGGTAGTTCCATCCAACCCAATTGCTTTAGGTTTAGGCAGTGATGAGTTCTATATGTGCTGTTGTTGGCAAATTTGGCTATCTGATTGTAGTAGGTTGTCATTTTATTGATTTCTGTTTTGGATAAGTTAGTCAGGATGGGTGAGGCATACAGTAGTGTTGAGAGAAGGTGTGAACGTGCAATTGTAGTTCTAGCATTATGGGTCAGGAATGCTTTGAGCTTGTAGAGGCTGCCTAGCTTTTTGTTAGTATTTTTAATGGCCAGATTAATATGTACATCAAACTTGAGCTTATTATCAATAGTAATGCCAAGTAGTTTAGTCTGGGTATCAGGTGATATGGGGGTACCGTTATTAGAGTGGATAGTAAAGGTGCATGTGGGGGCAGTTGTAGTTGAGGGATAGAATAGCAGAAGCTTGTTTTTTTTGGGGGTTGAGGATTAAGCCATTCTCAGTGAGCCATGTTTCCACTGAGTGAAAGTTATCCTGAGTATTTTTGTGAAGGTCTAGTAAAGTAGGGGCATTAGATCTTATAGTTGAATCGTCTGCATATTGTATAAGGGTTGAACTTTTTGTAGCTAAGTGGAGATTATTTGTAAAAATTGAGAATAGCAAGGGGCCTAGTATAGATCCCTGAGGAACTCCGAGTGTAACAGGTAAGAGTGGAGATAAGTTATTATTCCACAGTACTGCCTGTTGTCTATTGTTAAGATAGTCTCTAAACCAAGAGACTGATAAGTTATCAAGGCCTAGGTTTGCAAGATGGGAGATTAATTTCTCATGGTTAACCATATCAAATGCCTTTGATAGGTCAAGGAAGAGGGCTGAAGAAAGTTTGCCATTATTCCTGTTGTGATTAATGGTATCTGTGAATGCTAGCAGGGCAGTAGTGGTGCTATGTCCTGGCCGGAACCCATGTTGTGTATGAGATAGGAGCCCTTGATCCGTGAGATGTGTCATTAATTGATGGTGGATACATTTTTCTAATATTTTAGCAAGTGGGGATAGTATTGCTATTGGTCTGTAGTTAGATATGTCATAAGAATTTCCCCCTTTGTGTAGGGGTATAATATAGGCAGTTTTCCAGATCAAGGGTACTGAACCTTCTGATATGGATCGGTTAATTAGGATTGAGACTGGTTTAGCTATTTCATTTGCTGCTAGTTTTAAGAATTCATTGGGGAGGGAATCTGCTGCTATTGTTGTTGGTTTTAGTTGGGATATAGTTTTCTTATACAGGAGGTCGAGGTGGGTTGTAGCTTAAATGTGGGGCTGTTGTTTGGTTTGGGGGAGGTACTAGTAGTATTTGTATAGGTTTGATTTTGGGCAAGAGCAAGTACAGTTTCAGTAAAGAATGAGTTAAATAATTCAGCTATGTTTTCTTTTGTTAAACCTGTTGTTGGGGGTGAGGTAGTGGTTTTGCCAGGGTGTAGTAACCTGTTTAAGCCTGCCCAGAAATTTTTTGGATTGTTTGAGTATTGGGTTTGATCGGTTATAAAGTAATTTCTTTTATCTTGTATTACTAGTTTCTTAGTAAGGTTTCTTAATTGCTGGTATGCTAGCTGTGTTCCTGGATTTTTGTTGGACCTCCAGGCTTTCCAGGCTGTATTGCTATCTTTTATTTTTTGCCTTGTTTCCCTTGTTAACCATGGAACTATTTTGGATTTAATTCTGGTAGTTCTTGGAGGGGCATGCCTATTTTGTATCTCTAGGAAGGTAGAGTTAAAGTGTTTGATAGCTTCATCAAGGGGTAAGTAATACAGTTGTGACCAGTTGTAGAGCTGTAGGTCTTGTAAGAAGTTTGGTAAGTTGAAGTGTTGTTTGTTTCTTATTGTTTGGAATATAGGGGTTTGAGGGTGGTGGGTGTTATATTTGAGTAGGAAGGTAGTTTGATGGTCACTTAGTGAGTCAGGAAGGGTACCTGCTAAGTATGAGGAAGGTATTTTATTTAGTAGAATCCAGTCTAAAAGTGATTCTCTTTGAATATTTTTGTCGACTCGGGTGGGTTCTTTGATTAGTTGAGAGAAGGTAAGTAGGTTGATATGATTAGTGGGAGCCTGGGATGAGCAAGTAAGCCAGTCAATATTAAAGTCCCCTAATAAAATAGTTTCTTGTGGCAGGGTTTGTGATAGCCATTGTAGTAGATTTTCCATGATGGGGATATTATTGCCTGGGGGGATAGAGCCTGTAACTATGTTAATAGATTTGTTGTTACCTAATTTGAGCCTGGTTAAGAGTATTTCTGCCTTGTCCACAGGGGGTAAAGTCAACTCGGATTTAGCTATGGATAGTGTATTTTTATACAGTAGAGCAATGCCTTCACCTTTCTACTTTGGTCTGTCTAGCCGAAGGATACTGTATCCAGGTGGTAGGATCTCTGTATCTTTGGTAATTGGCTTTAGCCAAGTTTCTGTTAAACTGATTATATCTGGAGTATATTGTGAGATTAGAGTATGAAGCTCATGTATCTTTTTTTTAATGCTCCTGATATTTAGGTTTAGAATGAGTAGACTATTTGCTGGTCTAGTATTGATTTGAGTTAGTTTGGGTAGTTGCGTATTAGTAGGATGATATATATCATAGGGACCTGGGTTAGGGTGGATATCGCCATCATTTAATAGTTCACGTTGTAGTTTTTGCAGTGTTTTCACTATCTTTTGCAGTATTTTAATGTATGTTTGGGTCCTAAAGGATTTGGGGTTGGCATTGATGGGTTTAAGGAGGGTATAAGTAGTAACAGTGGTGTTGAATAGGGTGGGGATTATTGTTAGGGAGTATGAAGAAGGGGTGGGAGAGATAATGGCTGTAGATTTATGGATGAAGGAAGAGTTGTTTTGTAATGAGTGGTTGTAACAAGTGATGTGGTAGGTACATGTTAGGAGGAGTAGTAGGGTCATTTGCTGGAGGCAGATGTTCATTGTAATTGGCCTTAGTTGATTGATAGGAATGAATTGGTGGATGTAATTAGATACATGATGGTAATAAGAATGTTATTGGTAGTAGGAAAAGCGGAGGGCAGGGAGGATGTTGAAAGGATGTGATGTAATTGTGGGAGGGACTGGACAGGATTGGTAACAGGAGAATGCAAAGGGCGGGAAGGTTGTAGATTGGATGTGAGTTAATTGTGGGAGGTGCTTCCCAGGTATAAGTGTAGTTGTAGTGGGGGTGGGAATTGGGGGTAGGGTAGGGGAGCAGAGTGAGCCCGCAGGGTGAACGGAGCGGGTAGAGCCAAGTAGTAAAGTAAGAAGGCAGGTAATGAGGAAAACAATCAGAGATCTGGAAGGTAAGTTCAAAGTAAGGGATATGAGGAGCTCAGGGCTAACCAGTGGTGTCGAAACAAGTGGTAGGAATGGTGTCGAAAGCCTTAGCGAGGTCAAGGTAGGCTGTTTGAGCCACCTTTCCCTCGTCTATGGCCTTGGTGACTGTCTCCAAGAAGTCAACCAGGTTTAGTAGGCATGATCTGCCCTTAACAAAGTCGAACTGGGTCAGGTCAAGTGTTTGGGGGTTCCCAATGTCTTTGTTAATGAGTTCCATGATGATGCGCTCCATAGCCTTGCAGACCAGGATATTCAGGCTTATGGGGTGATAGTTACCAGGGTCAGTTGTGGCCCCTCCTTTGTGGAGAGGAATAACTGTTGCTGTTTGCAATTCTACGGGCACACAGCCTGTGGAGAGGCTGAGGTTGAACAGCATGTTTAGGTGGGGGGTTAGTTTGTTCTGTAGTTTGTGCAAGATGCAGCCTAGGATGCCATCTGGTCCCACTGACGCTGTGTTTTTGTCTTTTGAAAGGGCTGTTTTCACCTGTGTGTTTGTGATTTTTGGAACACTACACTTTTCCGGTATTGTTGTGGGCCCTTTTGGAGGTGAGAGGGGGGTGAAGTTTGCACTGAATCTATCTGCCAGGATATTGGCAATATCAGTAGGTTCAGTATATTTTGTGCTATTTTGCACTAGTTCAGTGCATATCTGCAAGTTGCCACTTAGATTCTTAACATAGCTAAAGAAGGCTTTGTGGTTATTTTTTGAATCCTTGGCTATTTTTCTTTCAAAGTTAGCCTTGGATGATTTCATGAGGGACCTTAGTTTCTAACTGATACTGATCATGGATTTCTTTCCTTCTTGGGATTTGCTTTTTTTCTGAACTAGTTTCCTCCTTCTATTGTATAGCCTGTTTATTGCAGGGGTCCACCAAACTGGTTTCCTTCTCTTAGAGGAGTGAGTCTTGGTTTTGCTAGGGATGTCACGATACATGCATCCTTGTAGGTGCTCATAGAGTGCATTTGTAAAGGTTTCTGCATCTTGGGCAGCGTTATCTTTTAGCATGGGGGCTGTGAAACTTACCACCTCTGTCTTAAGTAAGGTGAAGTTTGCTTTAGAAAAGTTTTTTACTGTGGTTTCCTTAGTTGGGGATAGTGGTGGGGTGTGGACATCCACAGTGATTAGTTTATGGTCTGATTTAACCAGTGACGGGTTGACCTCTGGTGTGGAACACCTGTCGCCCATGTTGGTGATGACCAGGTCTAACATGTTTTCACCTCTGGAAGGGGAGTTTACCAGCTGATCCACGGCATTTGAGTTGATGAATTCCAGGAAGTGCTGGGCCTGGGAATTTGTACTCCAGTAGTTTTCCCAATGAATGGTAGGGTAATTGAAATAGCCCAATATCAGGGTGTTCAGTAGGACCTTCATGTTTTCCAGTGTCTCCAGAAAGGTGGAGTGGTGGTTCTGGGTCATGGAGGGTGATCTGTAGTAGGCCACAATTTGCATTGCAGATTTGCCCAATGTTAGTTGCACATGGATGATCTCAGAGTTATCATGCTGCACCACTAACTTGGAGGTGTAGGTATCCTTGATGAATATGGATACACCCCCTCCTTTTGTGTTTCGGTCTGTGTTCTGTGGCTGAAATGTGTGGTATGAGTTGTAACCCGGTAGTGCTGGGGTGCTCTCTGGAGCCTTGAACCAGGTTTCAGTTACTGCACAGATGTCAACGTTCTCCATACTGAGGAGTGCTTCGAACACGTGCATTTTGAGATTTAAACTCCTGGCGTTGAGTAGCATAACCCTCAGTTTTTTGTTAATTGTGCTGTTTACGGAGGCGGGTTTGACTTTTGAGCCTTGCCTAAAAAAAGGCACTATGGGGGCAGCAAGAGCCTTGGCCAGTATTCGAAAGCCTAGGGGTGACAGGTGCAAGCCGTCTCTCGCGAAGCAACGCGGCTTGTCGAGCATGTCGTCCCAGGCTGACAGTCACTGGATACCCTTTGAATGACACCAGAAGCTTAGCCAATTGTTGAACTTGATCATTTTTTCTTTATACTGAGGTATCATTCTTGGTGAGAGTAGGATGCTACTCAGGGTCAGGGTCATACCAACCTGGGCTGCATGATCAGAGAGTTCTTCCATGTCTCTTTCCATGTAGTCCAGGAAGGTACATCTCAGGTCATTCACACCAACATGAACAATAGTTAACCATACCAAGGAAACACTCTAAGGCTTGGACATTGTCTGGAGCTGGCATCTCAAGAATGGCTGTTTGTTTGAAAGGGTCTGGTCGTAAGTCTGTACTGGTAAATAAATGACCTATATAAGTAACTTCTGGTAGGCTGAATTTACATTTCAGAGGATTGAGCATTAAATTCACTTCACGTGCTCTGTCCAAAACTTTCCTGAGGTTTCTGTCATGCTCTGCTTCACCATTACCTCCAACTTGTAAATCATCTACTATTATAGCACAACCTGATAAAATTTGCTCCATTGCACGCTGAAAAATTTCACTGGCAGAATTTATTCCAAAAGGCATTTTGAGGAATCTGTATCTACCAAATGGGGTACTGAATGTAGTCAGTAGCGAAGATTTGCGATCAAGCATTACTTGCCAAACTAAACTCTTTGCATCTAAGACAGAAAAAACAGTGGCATTTGGCATGAGGGTTGCAACCTCCTCGGCTGTACGTATAGGATGGTGGGGCCTCTTTAATGCTTTAAGTCTCTTGGATCAATAGATATTCTGAATTCATCTGATCTTTTCTTATGATCAGCTACAACGGAAGACACCCATTTAGTTTGTTCTATAACTGGACAAATCACACCTTGTTGCACCATTTTATCTAACTGGGCCTTGACTTTGTCCTGCATAGCTATCAGAACTTTTCTTGCTGGTCTGACCACTGGACTGACCTCTGGGTCTAATTTCATGGAGTACGCAACTAGAAGTTTACCTAGCTTGTCTTCGAAAATATCAACATACTCTGAGAAAATAGCATCGATGAAACTAGAACTAGGACATGTGCTTACATGATGGACTTCTTTGGTAAAAAAAAAAGCAGTTTCATTCTTAAACTGTCTCTGAAACATAATAATGACTGCACAGGTCTTCTGACTACATAAAATTGTAAGCTGTAACTGTTCCCAGCTGAATACCATGTAAGCACCACTGAGCCTTTGGTTTGAATCTCTTTACCTCTATAAGCAACAAGCTTTGCACAACTGGCCAAATTAAGTTGTTCACCAGCTCTTACTCTAGCACATTTCTGCTTGCATAACATTGCACTTTGAATCAGTGTCTACTTTCAGGTACATGAGTTTACCATTGATCAGGACAGTACAAAACACTTTGTTCTTTGACAACAAATCTACTGTATTAACCTTCTCACCAACCACTGATACACCAGCTACACAGAAAGTAGAGTTGCAGCTTTCTATATGATCAACTTGCTTTTTTGAGTGACCTTTCTTAATAAATGAATGAGACTTGCTTGATTTACAAAACTTTTGAAGTAGCTCCATTTTTTTACACTTGTGGCATTGCTGGCCAAATGCTAAACACTTCTCTCTTTTAGACTCATGACTGACACCACAATTATGACAACTAACAATAAGACTTGACTTGGGTTTTGCTGACTCACCCTTACGCTGCACTGAGAATGTCCATTTTACTGAGCTAGTCTTAGTACTTGCTGGAAAGTTATAGGTTCTCCCTGGAAATCCTGCAGGGGCTGCAGCTGCCATGTGCTTAGGCCTGTTTCCGCTGGCCACATGCTGCATGCTGTCTAGAGGCTGTTGAAACCATGCTCTTATCACTTGCAAGCATATTTGTGTGCCTTTCTGTAAGCTCATATATCTGTCAAATCTCTATAGCTTTGCTCAATGTTAAATCACTGGCACGACGCAAAATCTTTCTCATTGCAGCGTTATTAACACCACATACAAGCCTGTCTTTTATCAACTCATCTTCCAAAACACCAAACCTGCACATTTTAGCCTTGTTTCTCAAGACAGTAATATAAGCTTCAAAAGCTTCCACTGGCTTTTGGTCTCTTGTATAAAATAAGTGCCTCTCTAATGTAACACTTGTCTGGGGGCTTACATATTTCTCTAAATTTACATTTCAAGCACTCAAGATCCTCCCTTGATCCAGCTTGTACAACAATATGATGGTTTTCCCCTTCTCCTGCATATACTGCTGGTGTATACACAAATGAACTCTCTCTTTCAATAGCTTCTGACCCAGCTAAGTTAAGCAAAATAAATGCCCTCGTACATGCATCTTTATAAAAAAAAAAAAAAAAAGCTGCTTGCATGAAAATATTGTATTCCTGCTCAAACACTCTCCAATTCTCTGTAATATTATGATCAAAAACAAGTGGACTGGGTCTGCGAAATGCCTCTGTCATAACACACAGTAATAGAGACCCTTGAAATTATGTATGAACGTACACACATGTCAGAAATTATGCACACTAGCACAACAGACTGTTCGAAATAACTGTACTTTATAAAATAAGCCTTTGTATCACAAGAACACTTTGAAACCAATGTACTTTGCGAAACCACTCCTTATCAGTGTAAGAAACACTTTGAAATGACTGCACTTTGTGAATGAACTGTACACAGCACAAGAAACTTCTTGAAATCGCTGTACTTTGCAAAATAACTCTGTACAGTATAAGAAACACTTGAAATGACTGCACTGTGCGAATAAAATGTACACAGCACAATAAACTTTTCAAAATGACTGTATTCTGATTGCACTTTGCAAAATAACTGTACTTTTAAACTCTGTGAAATAATTGTACTGTAATAAAGCACACACTGCAGACACCTTGCACACTCTGAAATGCTTCGAATAACTTAAGTTAAACTTTGAATAGCTTTGGTTAAAGCGAAATAGTAGCTCATGTCAAAACATGGTCGTTTACTAAAAACATGCAGTCACCTTGCTTTTTTATGCTTATTTTGCCCTTTTTGTTGTATTCGTTATGCTTGTTTGACCTCTCATCATGCTCATACTTTTCTTATGCTCGTTTTACTTTTAACATGCTTGTTATGCAAATCAGAAATAACTTTGAACACCCACATAGGTATTTCTGGTAATTCTATCCAGTATCATGGTTTTGAATGTTTTGTTTAATCAATAATACGTTTTGTGCCTTTCGTTTGATTAATAATGCATTTTGTGCTATCCATTTGATTAATAATATGTTTTGTGCTTTGCGAATGCTTCATATCTTTTTCTTTATATTTTTTTTCTTTTTTTTGGATTGTTTGTCTTAGGTCAGTATGAGTCTTGCATTGAGCAGCATTTTACCTTCTCCACGGATGATGTGACAATATAAGCATTACACCACCAGCCTCTTCCTGCACGTAGGTGTTGCACGGCCCCAAGAAAAGCATACCAACAGACAAACAAACGGAGCCAGCAAACAGTGATCAATAATTCTGTATTAAATTATTAGCATCATAGCAGAAAAATAAATCATACCGGTTTCGGCTGGTAAATTACACAGCCTTCATCAGTGTATCAGCATTGACATAGTTTTTGGTGTCATTTGTAGGGGGTACAATACTTGACAGCCTGGAAAGACATGGTAGATAGACCACGATGCTTTGCCAGAGATGGTTGGCATCTGTCCCCTTTAGGCTTTCGTATATTGTTGAAAACCTTGCCCTCCACAATAGTGCTTTTTTTAGATATTGTTAATCTGATAAACCTACCAACACAAGAACATCTAAAGGTGTAACTACTCAATACCAGGAGCCTAAATAAGAACCTCCACCATCAGCACACTCTCTTCACAATGGAGAATGTAGACATTTGTGCAGTTACTGACTTGGTTTAAAGCTGTGTAGACGACGCTAGCAGTGCAGTGTTACAATGCCTTCCAAACATTTAGACTGCCTACTGAACAGGAAAGAATAAAATGTGGTGGGATCTCAATTTACATCAAAAGCATACACTCCTCAAGGCTGGTCAATCAATAAAATGTGCTTGAGCTTCTTCAAGTCCAAATTACCATATGCAAAGTCCCATATCATATCCTTGCAAAGTATAGGTCCTCCTCCATGAAAAT
The DNA here is from genome assembly GCF_019279795.1 of Protopterus annectens. Taxonomy (NCBI): domain Eukaryota; kingdom Metazoa; phylum Chordata; order Ceratodontiformes; family Protopteridae; genus Protopterus; species Protopterus annectens. The sequence goes on along the minus strand of NC_056732.1, from coordinate 377,924,221 downwards.
CCATAACACATACTTAAGTGTAATGAAAACAGTTCCCATTTAACCCAACAGCATTATTCATGGGCAACTTTAACTACTCCACTATAGACTGGGAATCACATGCAACCCCTAACATGCATGCCCAGAGATTTCTTGGCTTTGTAAACACCAATACCCTGGACGAGCTAGTCAGCGTGCTCAGTATGGATGCAAACATCCTTTACTTGTACTCACAAACATGGGAGAATGTTCACAATCCCTAATGTATTATCCTCATTGGTCAGGTCACACCATAAAGCTGTCCCTTTTGAAATAAAAATAAAACCTGACATACCGGCTAACCCTGGTACTTTTATGATTTATTCTAAGACAATCTTTCTACTATTAAGTGGCACCTTAGAAAAATTACAATCCCCCCTCCAAACTCACACAGCTGTCTATGAGGAATTGTTCATGGAAATCCTGTATAATCACATCAGCAGCTGCCTTAAGGCAGCTATACCAACTCATAAAGCACGCCACCCTGGTGCAATCTAAAAGTTAACAGGTTGTACAACAAAAGGAAGAAAATTATGGTGACAATTAGGATGTACAATGAATGGCAAGGTAAAAACTCCCTCATCATTCTAAACAAGCATCTCATGGGGTTTATCATGTCATATCTACCAAAGTCAAAATAGCCTCCCAGGCCAATGATAATTACAAAGCTTTCTTCATCTTTGTCAGCAACCTCAAAGGCACTACACAACAGTGTACTAAATTAACTGTAAATGGAGCCACCTGTACTGAGTCGGAAGATATAGCAAATCTTCTTGCTGACAAATTTAGCTCCAATTTTACACCCCTCCCCCGCGAAACCCTCATGAAACACTCACAATCATATTAGGGAATGGGTCCTCAAGGCACTCGCCAAGACCAAGAACAATGCATCACTGGGCCCTGAAAATATCCAGGGATGCCTCCTTAATAACATGAAACATGAACTGTTAGACCTGTAAAAATCACTATTTAACCACAGCCCCCAAACAGGCTTTTTGTCAAATGAATGAAGAACCATAATGATTATACTACTGCACAAGGGCAGGCCATCCCCAAACCCAGGGAACTATCAGCCCATAAGCTTGACTAGGCTAATATGTAAAGCCATAGAAAGAATAATCATGGATATGTTAAATAACAGTATAGGAAACTTGCAAATGCTAGATCCAGCTCAGTTTGGTTTTGTTAAGGGCAGGTCATGCCTACTCAACTTAATGGATGACTTTCAGAAAGTCACCACAGCAACTGATGAAGGCAAGATAATGCACACTGCCTCCCTTGACCTGCCTAAAGCATTTGGCACAATATTCTACTCAGGCATTGTAAACAAGTTTGCTGAATTAGGTATTAACCCCTATGTCACCTGCTACATAGCCAAATGGCTCACAGACAGGACCCGTAAAGTTAGGATAGGGGAGTCTCATCCACAAAAAGGCCAGACATTAGCAGAGTTCCTCAGGGTTCAATGCTAGGATAACTCCTGCTTAACATCTACTTCTCTGAAGTCAAGGCTGACATTAAAGGCCTTTGGCTGACAAAGTTCACAGAAAACTGTAAATAAGGTGCCATCACTGAATCCTCCAAGACACAAATACCCGCCAAAAAGGCCTGTCAAAGACTAATAACTGGTGCCAGAGTAAAGTTCTTAAACTGAATATTGACAAGTACATAATAATATCTTTCTGTAGGACAGACACCCACACAAATTATGACACTGGTATTACATCCCTAAGAGTAGACCCAGTAGCCAGGAATGAGAATGCACGTAGATAGCAACTTGGCCTTTGTTACAAGAGTATGGCATCCAGGTACAAGAAATTCCTTTTTCCATTGTATTCTGCCTTAATTTGACCAGTCACTGAGTACAATTCCACCTTCAGCATGTACCTGACCAGGAATATGCAACAAACGGAGCACCCACAGAGGTTTCTCACAAAAAGAATACATGGTTTATAAAACAAGTCCTATGCAGACCACCTCAAGACTTTGTCTTTAAACTCTGTCTTTTACAGATTGCTGAGAGATGACTTGTGCCTGGCCTACAAAATATCCTCTGATCCAGCCTTAATGACCTTGCTGCTCATCTGCAAATCAAATAGCATCAGCTCATCTGCAACATAAACAGGACATGTTGGAAGGGCAGGTTTGTGTCTCATAGGCTACCCGTTCTTTGGACAGGCTTTCCATCCATCCATGTGAAACAAAGTTCTTCCCTCCACTTATTCAAGCAAAACTAGGACCAGTGGATGGGGAATTGTTAAGTTCTCCCTGGATCTAGCACCTACGGCTCTATTAGAGACAGGAAGGTTGTAAATGCTCAGCCACTCATGTCTAAGTTTATATACACCCACAAAACCTAACGGGTGGGCAATAACTTTCCGATATTTCTGAAATGCATGGCTAGTCTTAAAAAAGCCCTTTAGGATCATTAGCCTACTATCCTCCAACAATATTATGATCCTGAGACTGTAGTCTAGGAGGAAAAACTCAGGGAAATATCTAAATCCAGACCTATTTTTCCTGTGAAAGAAAAGCTCTTTAAACCTCTGTTTCTCTTTTTGGCAATATAATGTTTCAGACAGATTAGTTCAGAGAGTAATCTACAGGAAAATAGTCCTGTGAGAAGGAATAATACAAGACTTTTCTAAGTTTTCCTGAAATCCTAACTTCTATAAGAGATCCCTTACCCCTCAGAGAGATTTCCGACACTTTGAAAAAGAGTCTACAAAGACAAACAAATAAATAAAAAGTGTATAGGATGAAACAAGGCAGATAAATCATTAAGGAATTTTATTAGTAGGTAATTGCTTTTGCACCCATTCAAAGGTGCTTCATCAGACCATTTTAAAATCACCAAAGAGATCCTTATATAGTAAAATATCATCTATTACATCATTAATTTAACCAAACACAGAGAAGCATCATGAATAAGTAATAAAAAGAAGTTATGTACTCACCATAATGTTCCATCTGAGTAGTTGTACTTCATTTGTCTTCAACCTGTGGGTTTTCGGAACTGAATTGGATCCGAGACGGCTGCATCACTAACATCTGATCCGAGCTCCAAGCTCCTCCCCTTACCCATAATGCTCCCCTGTTCCTTCCTTCCCTCAAATCAAGTTTGCTGCTCAAGAAAACATATGCCTGACCCAATCAGACCTTACCACTAATGGCTCCCAAAAACTAAGCCAAGCATAACCAGGAGAGCCACTATAGAGCTCCTCTCCCGTATACAAGGTTAGGAAAATAGTAACGAGGTCAAGGGGGAAGGAGGGGGTGATGGCTGAAGACAAATGAAGTACAACTACTCAGATGGAACGTTATGTTGAATAGATAACTTCTTTATCTGAAGTAGTTGACTCCACCGAATTCTCCAACTACCGTCCCATAGCCCTTCTTTCTCCTTTGGCCAAGATCATGGAAAAATGCATCCATAGGCAATTGCTAGACCACCTAATCCATAATAACTTGCTCTCTAACTGTCAACATGGTTTCAGACCCTCCCATAGCACTACCACTGCCCTCCTTTCCTTTACAGATTGTATTAACAAAAACCGTAACTGTAATATGCTTTCCTCGGCACTATTTATCAATCTGTCAAAAGCATTTGACATGGTCAATCATTAAATTCTGACAGATATCATCAAATCCCTGGCCTTAGATGTACTCTCTATCAAATGGTTCCAATCCTACTTAGATCAAAGACAACAGGCTGTACTCTGGCAAAACACTCTATCTAACCACCTACCAGTTAACCTCGATGTACCTCAGGGATCCATATTAGGACCTCTCTTTTTCTCCATATTCATCAACGACCTTCATCTAGCAATTCCCCATGCTACCTGCATACAATATGCAGATGACTCCACACTTGTATGCTCAGCCACAACCACCTCTGAACTTCACTCACTTACCCAAAATGTATTTAACACTGTTGAACAATGGTTCACTCACCATTGCCTTCTATTAAACCCAAAAAAAACTAAACTCCTCCTTTTCACTCCTAATCATAAGTCCTCTCCCATAGATTCTGCTGTTACATCCACTAATGGTACCATTATATCACCTGACCTAACTACCAAGCTACTTGGTATTACCATTGACAATTACCTTTGACATACATATCAACAACACTATTAAATCTGTCAACAAAAAACTTGGCTCTCTCTACAGAATTAAACCCTTCCTGTCACCTACAGCTAGGACTACTATTGCACACACTCATCTAATCTCTAGACTCCTGTATGCCTCAAATATTTTCACTAATCTATCTAAGAATAACCTCAATAAATTGGAAATCTCATACAATAACATAGCCAGATTTGCTACTGGTAACCCATTTAGAACACACCATTGCCTTAATTTAAAGCAGCTTCAGTGGCTGGAACTACAGAATCTGCTCAAATACCACCAACTAATCATTGCCCACAAGACTCTTTACCAACCTTCCAATACTCCTACTCTATCCACCATCATCACCCCCTATCATAATCTGAAGTCCTTACGTTCATCTCAAAAACTTCTAATTAACACATCTAAATCTAACAACAGGGCTGGGGATTCTCTCTTCTCTAATACTGTGGGAAAATTTTGGAATCTCTTACCCAGCAAACTTTCCTCAGTTTCCTCTATATCACTCTTCAAAAACAGACTGAAACTTTTCCTCAAAACACACTGGTTATGCCCCTGTACTAAACCTGACTAATTCAGCATATCCTATACCTTAGCTTTCTCACTCTGTATTTCATTACTTCCATCCCTCAGAATACTTACTTGTTAAAAAAAAAAAAAAAAAAAAAAAAATATATATATATATATATATATATACATATATATATATATATATATATATATATATATATATATATATAAGTTATTATTTTTTTATTACTAAACTCATTTTTTTTTCAATCTGCCTCTTTTATTGTAACGTACTTGTATATGGAATTAGCCTGTATACCTCCCCTTTTTTCTATATTAAGTAATGTCCCTACTTGCTATTTTGAATTGTACACTGTATTGAATGCATTTCATATTGCATTGACTTCTGTCCTCTCTGTATTATTTCTGTATTATCCAATTTTGTACTTGTATACAAATCTGAAGTTATTTTATATTGTCCTGCAATTTTATTATCATGTGTGTCATGGAGCTTTTCTCCCCGGGCCTCTACTGAAAATGGACATATATCCAGTTAGACTAGCCCGATCAACAAATGTAAAATAAAATAAAAAATAAATAAAAATTTGGTCTTCAACCTGTGGGACAGAGTTCCCAGCTACCAACACCTGGGTGGCCCTCATGGAAGGATATTCTGGAGCACCACGGAGCCAAAGGATGCCCTACTCCTGGATACAATGTCCAATTTGCAATGAGATATGAAGGTATGAGATGAGGACCAACTAGCTGCAGAACAAACGTCATCCAGAGATACCCTAGACCAAAAGCCACTGAGGTGGCCATGGACCTAGTGGAGTGGGCTTTCACCTGACCCGGAGGGGAAATGCCTCTATCAGAATATGCTCGAATGATACACTGGGAAATCCAGTGAGCAATGGTCAGTTTAGAAATTGGCTTGCCCAGAAATCGTTTTGAATAGGAGACAAACAACTGAACAGATTTCCGAAAATATTCTGTTCTGTGGAAATAAAACCTCAGTTGCCTATGTACATCCAACAAGTGTAACTTGTATTCACCCCTATTTTGGAAATTTGAAAAGAAAACAGGAAGATTGATAGTTTGATTGATATTAGTTTCTGAAGTGACTTTGGGAAGAAAGGAAAGACTAGTGCACAGGGAAACCTTGCCCTTATGAAAAAAACATGTAAGGAACTTTAATGAGAAGTTATATACCTACCATAACGTTCCATGTTAGTTGTCTTCTCTCGCCTTCTTTTTTGCTGGATGGGTTCGGAGCCGAACCTCGGCTCCGATTCGGCCACTTACTAAAGCTCGAGAGCTAATTTTACCGGCTCGAGGCAACCCTATATCCCATGATGCTAGGTGATAACTACCCAGATCTCGTTTGATAGCTGAAACAACATTAGGCAATATAGTCCTCCAACTGGAGAGGAGGAGTAAAAAGGATAACCCCGAAAGGATCGCTATCTAAGCTGTAGTTACCCTAGGACAAGCTATTTGGCTGAAAGTGCAAGATCAGGACCCTTCAAAGAAGGGGAAATCTTCTTGGTCAGTCCAGGCTAGGGGGATGGTGGGCGGGACGCAAGAAAGAAGGCAAGAGAAGACAACTAACATGGAACGTTATGGTAGGTACATAACTTCTCAATGTTAAGTTGTCAATCTCGCCTTCATTCTTGCTGGATGGGACCGCGTCCCTAGCACCTTCATCCTGGGTGGCTCATTGGAACAGACTCTTGAGAACGGTGGAACCAAAATTTGCCCTGTTTCTGGAGGCCATGTCCAATTTGTAATGCGAAACAAAGGTATGAGGAGAAGCCCATGTGGCTGCTGCACAAATAGTGTCTATTGGTAGTCTAGCTTGAAAGGCTGTTGATGTGGCTAGCGCCCTGGTTGAATGGGCACTTGGCCTAGAAGGCAATTCTTTACCTCTGAGTTGGTAAGTATACGTGATCAGAGAAGAGAGCCACCTAGACAGGGTTACCTTGGATACTGGAAGGCCTTTCCTATTTTCTGCATAAGATAAAAAGAGTTGATCAGATTTCCTGATTTGTTTAGTTCTGTCCAAATAATATCGGAGCTGACGATGAATGTCCAGACAATGCAGTTTTTGCTCCGCTCTGTTCGAATAATTAGGGAAGAAAACTGGGAGGTCAATTGATTGATTTAAATTTGTCTGCGAAGCCACCTTGGGTATGAAAGAGGGGTTCGTTCTTAGAGAAACTCTGTCTTTGTGGAAGACTAAGTAAGGAGGACGAATGCAGAGGGCATGAAGTTCAGATACTCTCCTAGCAGATGTAACAGCGACCAGGAAGAGTGTTTTCCAGGAAAGTAATTTCAATGAACAGGAAGCCACAGGTTCAAAGGGAGGTAGAATCAAGGATGTTAAAACTAAGTTTAGATCCCACTGTGGTGGAGGATCTTTGATCGGGGGTCTTAGTAAAAAGACACCTCTAAGGAATGCTTTGCAAAGCTTATGGGACATGATGCTGCAGTCCGACAGGCCTATGTGAAAATTTGAAATGGCTGCCAACTGAACTTTTACTGTGGAGGATGAAGATCCTGAATGAAAAATTTCAGCTAGGAAATCCAAGACCGAGTGAATTGGAGCAGTGAACGGATCTATATTTCTAGCCTTTGCCCAGAAGGAAAAACGTTGCCATTTACTAGTGTAGATCCTTCTGGTGGAAGATTTAAGGGAAGCTACTATGATATCCCGGACGGGATTTGAAATCATAGGAAGCCTGGCTAGGGACGGAAGTGGAGCAACCAAGCAGTGAGGTTGAGAGAATGGAGGGATTGGTGCAGCTGCCCCGACTGATGGGCCAAAAGATCTGGCACTGGATCCAGATGCCAAGGCTGCTCCAAAAGATAACGATGCAGGAACAGAAACCATATCTGTCGAGGCCAATAAGGGGCAATGAGAATCATCTTGGCTCTCAAGGCGGTTGCTTTCTGAATTACTTGTGATATTAACGGAAGGGGTGGAAAGGCGTAAAGAAGTCCCCGAGGCCAATCGTGGACTAGAGCGTCTCTGGGGGGATGGCCTGGAAGGGGGAAGAGGGTGAAGAAGTAGGGGCATTTGCTGTTTTGAGGTGTAGCAAAAAGATTGCAGCAAGGAAGGCCCCACTTCTGAAAAATCTCTTCTGTCACAGATTGTTTGAGAGACCACTCGTGTGGCATGAGAATAGCTCTGCTCAACCTGTCCGCTATGATGTTGGACTTCCCGGGGATATGCGTTGCTATCAGAAACCGCTGAGAAGAGATGGCCCATTGCCAAAGTCTGAGTGCTTCTCGACACAGGGGATAGGACTTGGTTCCGCCCTGCTTGTTGATATACCACACTACGGACATATTGTCCGTTCGGATTGCAATAGTCCCCAGGGGAAGAGAGTCATGGAGGGCTTGCAACGTCAAAAGCACTGCTCTCATCTCCAGGACATTTATGTGCAGGTGGCATTCGAAAGGTTGCCATGTGCCATGGACTATCCTGCCCTGAAAATGCCCCCCCCCCACCCAATCAGGGAGGCGTCCGATGTGACCGTGGCGACCGGGGAGGGAGGAATGAAGGGTCTGCCTTGATGGACTTGAGGGGACAACATCCACCAAGACAGATGATTTTTGCAAATTGGAGTTATCATGATCTTGTGGTGCATAGGGAGTTGTTGGAAAGACCATTGGGCGAAAAGCATCCACTGTAGAAGACGCATGTAAAGGCGGGCAAGAGGAAGAAGTGTGATGGCGGCCGCCATGAGCCCAATACTTTCAGGACATACCTGGCCTGAATTCTGTCGCTCTGAAGAAGAACATGGACATGGTTTTGAATATCTAAGATCCTTTGATCTGTTAACTTTGCTGAGAGCTGCACGGTGTCCAAGTTGGCGCCTATAAAGGTAATAGATTGACAAGGCAGACTTTTCGAAATTTATAGAGATTCCTAGCCCTCTGCAAATGTGAATGGTGTAATCTCTGGCCTGAAGAAGTTGATGCCTGGTGGTGGCGGTGAGGAGCCAGTCGTCTAGATATGGAAACACCTGGAATCCTTGATGCCTCAGGTGAGCCGTAACCGCTGCCATACATTTGGTGAACACTCTGGGAGCTGTAGTGAGACCAAAGGGCAGGGCTCTGAACTGGTAGTGACTGGCCCCCAGCCGAAAGCGGAGAAACCTTCTGGAGCATCTGTGAATATTGATGTGATAGTACGCGTCCTGAAGGTCCACAGAGCACATCCAATTGTCCTTGCCCAGAAAGGGTAGAATGGACTGTAGCGTGACCATCCGGAATCTTGTCCTTTTTACAAACTTGTTTGGTTTGCTGAGATATAATACTGGTCTCCAGTCCCCTGTTTTTTTTGGTACCAAAAAGAACTTTGAGTAGACTCCGGATCCTAGTTGGTCTGCTGGGACTGGCTGGATGGCTCTTTTTGCTAGTAGTTTTGATATTTCTAGCACTGCTTGTTCCCTTAGACTGGGTGGAACATCTGGAAGGTTCCCTTTTGTTGAGTTGGGGTTTGGATAAAGGGAATTTTGTAACCCTCGGATATAACCGACTGTACCCATTTGTCTAAAGTGAGGGAGAGCCAGGCTTTTGGGTACAGCGACAATCTTCCCCCGACTGCCTCCGAAGGTGGACAGTCGGGCAACACCTCAGGGATGTTGGAAGGGTTTGTCAGAGAGAGACTCTCTGCTACCCTGATTCTGCGGACCCCCTCTGCCTCTTGGGCGGCATCTGTTGTTGTTATCCCCTCTGCCTCTGGGGGTAAACTGACCTCTTGCGTCAGGCGTGACTCCTTGTGATTTGCGGAACCACATTTTTCCACCCTTTTGACCCTTAGGATATGGTCTGGAAGGGGTGGAGGAAGGGACTCCTACGGCAGAAAGAGTCTTGCCATCTTGCTCGCATGTGGTCAAGGTGTCTTTCACTTGAGGCCCGAACAACGACGAACCATCAAAAGGGGAGTTAGTGAAGGATGCCTTGAAGGGGTCTGCAAAATTACAAAGCCACATCCAGGCGTGACGCCTTAAGGCCACATCTGTGCCTGCGGCCCTACTCACTCCATCGGCTGCATAGGGAATGAGCTGCATGGAGGAGTTAACAATGGAGTTTAGGGTTCCTAGCTGTGAGTTCATTTTATCTTGGGACCCAGCAGCTGACGGATCCTGTAAAACTTCACCCAACTCTTTGAGAACATCTCTCTGAAGGCGGGTGAAGTGACACAAGTAATTCAGCAACCACATGGCAAAGATCGCTGAAGAAAACATCCGCTTACCATACCTAACCATAGTCCTAGAATCCTTGTTAGGAGGATGGATAGGTACTGAAGGATCGGCTAGTTCCTTCTTGGTGGCTGTAGCCACCACCATGGCATCAACCGAGACACCTTTTGTTAAAAATTGCCTATCAGTTGGAGCCGTAATAAATTTAGAAGGCCTCCGTGGGGTGGGTTCCACCGAATCCGGGGCCGTCCATGCCTTCCATGCCACCACTTCCATAAGGGGGTCGAAAGGCGGAGACACCCAGGAGGTGGAGGGTTGAGAACCAAACGCCTCCAGGTAAACCGACTCATCCTCAGAAGGATTAAGGGAAGACCAGTTCCCCCTCTGTTTGAGGATTTCAAGGATGTCTGAGAAAGAGACATCCTCAGAGGGGGACTTTGGGGATCCTTCCGACTCATCCAAGTCAGTATCGGATGTAATGGACTCAGGGGAGTCCACATGCTTCCTCTTACATGTCCTCTTGCACGGAGGTTCACCTGACGGATCAGGAGAAGCCTCGGAAGAGGAAGATATTCCCAGTGGGGAAACCTGAGGCGTTGGATCTCTGGGTCCGGGAGCAAGAGAGTGGGAAGAGACGTCAGCAGGCACTGTAGTGGGAGGAGCTGATGGAGCTGACTGTTGACCATGCCCTGGGGCTAGTACGCTCCTCATCACTTCAAAGGCTCCCCTATCAGACAGGCCAGAGGGCTCCCGCTCCGAAGAAGTAGGAACCCCAGGCCGCACTGACAGGGATGGCTCCGAAGCCGATGTCGGGGCCGAGCTCATCAGCGCCGACGCTCCGAGAGGGAGAACGGGGTCGGACAAGGGTCCGATGCCACTCGCCCCCTCGGAGCCGGCGAGAGAGACCAGGCGCCCGGATCCCTCCAATGAAGGCATCAAGGAAGAGATCGGAACAGAGGACGCCGGAGCCGAAGGGGGAGGTATCGGCTCCGACACCACAACAATCATGGCTCCGAGGAGCTCCGGCTCCGAACTCTGACTGAGAGTCGAAGGAGGAATAGTAGGTGGAGTTGAAATAGCCACTGTCTGATGAGACAGGCTATGAAGCATTTGGGCCAGTGCCTGAGACTTTAACAGTCTACTGACCACTCTCTCAAGGTCATGGTCGGAAAGCCTGGACAACCGAGTAGAACGGCTCCGATGGCTCCGCTCCGAGAGCAAGGGTGACCCCGGAGCCGAATGGATCGATTCCAAAGATGGGGATCTGGACCTTTTCCTGGAGATGGATGGAGCCGAAGGAGCCAAAGATACGTCGGCTTCAGCCGGAACCGACCGTGAGAGTAGAGGCTCAGCGGTATCAGTGCCGAGTGGAGCCGATGCCGGAAGCTGCGGCATAGAAGTATCGGCTCCAGCCGGAGCCGATCTTGCCACAGATGGTGAGCCAGCAGCTGAAGGCTTAGGACTCGGAGCTGACGGTTTGGCTGGCTTCGAGGGCTTCCCCGGCACAGACTTAGACGGGGAGCCCTCGGGCTTTAATAAGCCCCTTAAGATTAATTTGTTCCTGCGCTCCTGCAGGACTCTTGGGCTGAATGCATGGCACACAGAACAAGAGTCCTGCAGGTGCAGAGGTCCCAGGCAGTAAACACAAGAAGTGTGACCGTCTGTCAGAGACATCTTCTGACAGCACGAGTCACACTTCTTGAAGCCTGAGACCTTTGTGTCCTTCGACATAGTGCTGTCGAAGTAAAAGGGCACAAATGTAAAAAACACACAAACACACATGCCCAAATCCACACAAACTAAGAAAAACAGGGATACAGGGGTACAAACACACCACAAACACAGTACAGAATCCCTGTCAGGAATTAGGAAAGGGGCAGGCCTAAGGCCTAACCTAAAGGGAGGGATGTATAATTTGGGATAAGGGGAAAGAAAGGTTACTAACGGGGAAAAGGTTTTAAATTAACCGTTAAGTTAGTCTAAACAAGAAAGGAGTGGGAAACTAAGTAGAAAGGTACTATATATATATATATATATATATATATATATATATATATATATATATATAAAAACTCCAAGACTTACCAAGAGCCGGTAAAAATGCACCTCGCAGGCGAAAGCGGCAAACGAGATCTGGGTAGTTATTGCCTAGCATCATGGGATATAGGGTTGCCTCGAGCCGGTAAAATTAGCTCTCGAGCTTTAGTAAGTGGCCGAGTCGGTGCCGAACCCATCCAGCAAGAATGAAGGCGAGATTGACAACTTAACATTGGGCAATGCTTGAAGTTCCAATACCCTCCTAGCAGACGTAATAGCCACCAAAAAGGCAGTTTTCCAAGATAGGAACTGTAAATCTACTGATGTCATGGGCTTAAAGGGAGGGGAGACTGGAGCCTGAAGTACAAAGATGAGGTCCCATGGAGGTGTAGGATCCTTCACTGGGGGTCTTAAAAGAAAGGTACCTCTAAGGAAGGTCTTGCAAAGTCTGGAAGAAGGCAGAGAAGCCATGTTTTCCCCCACATGGAAGTTAGAGATGGCAGCCAGTTGGACTTTAACGGTAAAAGAACTAGCACCTTGGTGAAAGATACCAGCTAGAAATTCCAAAACAGCCGAAACTGGAGCCGTAAATGGATCTAGATCCCATTGAGTGGCCCATATAGAGGACCGTTTCCACTTGCTACAATATATTTTTCTGGTAGAAGACTTGTGAGCCACCACCAAAATGGCCTTGACTGGAGAGGATAAACTGGGAGTCCTAATCATTAATGGAACTGGAGCAGCTAAGCAGTGAGTTTCAGACTGTCCAGGTCTGGGTGAGGAATCCCCGGGGGATGCGAAATGAGATTCGGAACTGGATCCAAGATCCATGGTGGAACTGCCAGGTGAGACCAAAGGGAGGGGAACCAGATTTGGTGAGGCCAGAATGGGGCAATGAGGATTACTGTGCTCCCCAACCTGTGAGCTTTCTGAAGAAACTTCAGAATGAGAGATAACGGGGGGGGGGGTGTAAGCATAAAGAAGACCAGGAGGCCAAGCATGAACCAGTGCATCTCTCGGGGCTTCCCCTTGAGGTGGGCGGGATTCAGACCAAAGAACTTGCTGCATTTCATGGTGGAAGGAGATGCGAAGAGATCACAGCAAGGCTGACCCCACTTGAGGAAGATATATTCCGCTACTGAGGATTCAGAGACCACTCGTAAGGCATCAGAATAGTCCTGCTAAGCCTGTCCATCAGAATGTTGGACCTTCCCAGAATGTGCGTTGACACCAGAAAGCGGCTGGTGGAAATCGCTCATTCCCACACTCTCATGGATTCACGACAAAGGGGGTAAGATCTGGTTCCACCCTGCTTGTTGATATACCAGACTACTGACATGTTGTTTGACTGAATAGCAATAGTCCCTAGAGGAAGATGGGCATGAAGGGCCTGCAACTCTAGAAGAAATGCCCTCATCTCCAGGACAGTGATATGCAAATTGGTCGCGAAGGGGACTACATGCCTTGAACTGTCCTTCCCGAGCAATACCCCCCCCCCCACCCTAGCTGGGAAACGTCCGTGGTCACCGTGGTTGTGGGAAAGGATGGAAGAAAGGGACCCGGGGAGAGAATCCACCACTGAAATGGTCTCTGCAAGCCCAGAATATACAGATCGGATGGGACAAAGGTAGATCCAGCAGAGACCATTGAACTGCTAGCGTCCACTGAGAACTCACATATGAAGTTGTGCAAAGGGTAAAAGATTGATTGTGGCTGCCATAGAACCCAGAGCCTGCAGAACTGTCTCCGCTGATGGAAGGTGAGTTTGAAGAGTGTAAAAAACATGAAGTCTTAGATTGTGTACCCTTTCCGGGGTGAGGTAAACCTTCATTTGTATGGTGTCTAGCCAAGCTCCAATAAAGTCTAAACTTTGGACTGGAGTCAGTGACGATTTGCTGAGGTTGACAGTAATGCCCAGATGGTTCGCTAGTAGAAAGATGTAGTCCCTGACCGGGCAAAGTAGAAGCTTGGTGGAGGCAGCAAGGAGCCAATCGTCCACGTAGGGATAGACCTGAATTCCCTGAAGTCTCAGGTGAGCCAGAACAACCGCCATTACTTGGTGAACACCCTTGGGGTTGTGGTGAGACCAAAGGGTAGGGCCCTGAACTGATAGTGATTGGCCTCCAGCCAGAAGTGAAGAAACCTGTGGGACAGCCTGTTCATCTTGATGTGATAGTACGCGTCCTGGAGGTTGATCGAACACATCCAATCCTCTGCCTGCAGATAGGGCAGAATAGACTGAAGGGTGACCACCCAAAATTTCTCCTTGGCTACTGAAAGGTCAAGGTGGAGAGATCCAGAATGGGTCTTAGGTCTCCTGTTTTCTTTGGCACTAAAAAAAACCTGGGATAAATGCCCAATTTGGATTGGTCTCGGGGGATGGGTTGGATGACTCGCTTTCTTAGCAGCTTGTCTATTTCTAGTGCTGCTACCTCCCTTTGTGCGGGTGGAACGTCTGTGAAGTGTTTTGCTGGGAGAGTGGATCCATGAAGGGAATGGAGTAACCTCTGGATATGATTTGCAACACCCAATGGTCTGTTGTTACAGACTCCGACTCCTTTGGGTGTAGCAAAAGATGACCCCTGATCGCCTCCAGAGAAGAGCAGTCAGGCTGCTCCTCAGGGCTGCTGCACGGGTCTGTCAGAGAATGGTTTTCGAGACCCAAAGTTTCTCGGACCCCCCCCCCCCTGCCTCTGGGCCGACGTCTATCATAACCCTCTCTGCCTCTGAGGAAAGATGAGTCCTGAGTGTCCCGGCAGAACTGAGATTTCCAGAACTACATTTTCTTTGTCCCTCGCTGATTCCTAGAGAAGAATCTTTGAGAGGCGGAGAAGCAGATTCCGACGGCAGACAGTGTCTTCCCATCTTTCTCACTCTGGAGCAGTATCTCATGCACGGACTTCCCAAACATGGAAGAACCATCATGGGGGCATTAGCAAAGGACGCCTTGAAGGGTTCCGAGAATTGACAAAGCGGAGCCAGACGTGGAGCCTCATGGCAACGTCAGACCTGGCAGCCCTGGTGGCTCCCTCCATAGCATGGAAAAGCAGGCTCATTGTCATGTTAGCTACTGCCTTAAGAGTGGCCATCTGCGCAAAGAATGTTTTCTTGCCCTCTGGTGGCATGGACTCCAGGGGCGACTCAGTGACTTCGTTAACCAGGTCACGCTGCAGTCGAATGACATGCACCATATAATTCAGTGCCCTTATAGGAAAAGGTTGCTGAAGCATACACATGCTTCTCCAAATGGTCCATGATCCTTGACTCCAGGTCAGGAGGATGGACCATAGAGCTCTCCTGCACAAGCTCTTTCCTTGTGGTGGCTGCCATCACCATAGCATCTACTGGGGACACCTTACTCCAGCTAGTCCTGTCTGTTGGAGAGCTAAATATCTTGTCTGAATGCTTGGGAATAGGCTCCACGATGTCCGTTTCCTTCCATGCCTGAGATGTTATGAGGTCCACAAGCGGGTCCACGGGAGAGGACACCCAGGATGTAGATGGGTCCATGGGGAATGCCTCTAGCAACACTGACTCGTCTGGGGTTGGCTTTTGGGCAGATCACCTCCCCCTTTGGGGGAGGAGTTCCATGATGTCTCCAAAGGAGACATCCTCTTGGGGGGGGGGGGGTGACTTGGGGGAAGGGAACCTTCCCCTTCTTCCAAGTCAGTGTCAACCATGAGTGACTCTGGAGAGGATTCCAGGTGCCTCCTTTTACAAGTCCATTTGCGAGGAGCCTCCTCAATGGGACTCTCTGGAAGGGACTCTCAAACAAGTTGCTCTTGAATGGAGCTCCTTGAGGCACATCGAGCATGGATTGTCTCTGAGAGGACAGGAGAGTCCACGATCTGACAGCTTTTATTTTATTTTATTAACTTTTATGTTTTTAGGACTGTATTTAATAAATTAACATTTATTTTTACTTATACTTTTACATTTATCATTACTTATTCATGATGCTTCTCTGTGACTGGTTAAATTACTGATGTAATAGATGATCTTTTACTATATAAGGATCTCTTTGGTGATTTTAAAATGGTCTGATGAAGCATCTTTGAATGGGTGGGAAAGCGCTTACCAACTAATAAAATTCCTTAATGATTTCTCTGCCTTGTTTCGTCCTATACACTTTTCATTTATTTGTGGGAGTATTTATGTGTGTTAGGACATTTATCCAATGAGCTGTATCATTTTATTTGTTTTGTACGTCTGCAAAGATAAGCAAGTCATCTAAATATGGAAAAATGTAAATACCTTGCAGTATGCAGCAGGCTATCATAGGAGCCAGACACTTTGTGGACACCTCTGGAGCAATGAATAGACCAAAGAGTAATGCAAAGACCTGAGAAGGTGATCCACCAGCAGAGTGGTTAAGGTGTTTACCTCACAGACACAAAGTACATGATTTGGTCCTCACCTCTGCAGGAAAATTGCTAGGCTTAAAATGGCAGATGACAGCACTTAGTATTTACTTATAAAACCTTAAGAAATGTCTGGAATCTGGATCTGCAGAAATGTGACAACATGCATCTTTTTAATGTAAGGTTGCTAGAAAACTCAAACAGAGTATAAGGAGTAACAAGTTGTGAAGAGACAGCATTTTGAACATGGAACTATCACAAACTGATTCAGAAAAGAAAATCTAGAATTTCTTTCTTTGGCTCTAGGAACATCCATCCAGCAATCCATCCATCCATCCATCCATCCATCCATCCATCCATCCATCCATCCATCCAGAAGCTCTTTTCCCATTTTTCAAATGGGGTCAGGGTGTCTCTTCAACAGTGACAATTGTCTAGAGCCAAGGTATCCTGGAATAAAACCCTTCCCCTAACTGCAGAGGAGGGACAGCTTCTATCATCTCTGTGCAAGAGTATGTTGGATGACAGAAGGGAAAGAAAAGAGCCTAGTCTGGCAGGTGAGAAGGAATCCCTCGAAAGGAATAAAGAGACTCCTACTACCGTCTGCCTAAAATACTATTTCTTCTCACTTAATCCTATATTAACTACTCCAGGTTTTCATTTTTTTAATCCAAGCTAATATTCTATGATTTCTCTCTCATCACTACCTCTTCTCCTCTGGCTATTTTAAATCCATACTCCTACCCATCTTATTTCTCCCTCATTACTACATCATCTCCTCTGGTTATTTCATATCCATGCTCCAATCTATCTTATTCTGCCTGTGGTCTATAATACTTTTTAACTCACTATGTAAGAAGCACTCATATTGTTATTGTTAAAGTTTGTTGAATATATTTACAGCTGACATGTATTTATTAATTGTTGAATTCCTACTTATTTTCTGTTGTACAACTATTTGAAACTTTTATTGTAAAATCTTACTTATTGTTTTGTGCAAATTCATGTGGAGCTTTTCCTCCCCGAGCATCTGCTGAAAAGGGGTTCTGCCCTATTGGATCACCCCAGTAAACAAATGTAAAAAATAAAATAGTAAAATAAACCTGAAACCTTAATACAGTACTCTCAGAACTCATCTGTCTGAAACAATCTATTGTCAAAAACAGAAATGGAGATTCATTCTTTCTGGAAGGATTAAAGGACTGCTGGGCTGGGAGAGAAGTTGGAAATCCCTTATGTAGTCATTCAGACTTTTAATAGACTGTCCTTTGTTCTGGGGGGGGGGTCCTGGGGGGGGGGGTCCTGCTTTTTTTTTAAATCTCTTTCCCACTGCTTCTTAAAACTGATTTCAAGTAGCTTGCTGGGACTATTTATTTTGCTTTTAAAGAAAGTAAAGAAGGGAGAAATGAATTAATTTGCATACCTAGAGAAGGACAGCTGAAAACTCTTGAGAGATCCCTTGCATCAGCTTACCTGTCTTATTACACATTTTAATGATCTCTGCAGTAGCCGGCCCAAAAACGAGTTCACTATCCAATGGAGAAGACAAAATCTCATTCTGATATCCTCTGGTAGGTTTTGAGAATGCAGCCAGGCAAACTTCCTCATAACAGTTCCAGTGGCAGTAATCCTGGAAGTGCCATCAGCAGAATCATACATATTTCAAACAGTGGGTAGTCAACTTGAGACACAGGAGACACCAAGCTGTACAAAGTATATTTCTCACAACAGGAAACAGTTGCCAAAATATTTCTCAAATTCTCAAGAGGAAAGCATAAATTTCAACACATGAGCTTGAAAGTTGAGAATTCTATGAACAAGTGCTGCTGAAGAATATGTTTTTCTCCATATTTATAAAAACACTTTCCATTCTTGTCAGAAAGAGAGGAATTACTACTAAGCATGTATTTATAAGGAAAGAGAGGAATTACTACTAACCATGTACTTATCAGGAACTAAATTTATTAAAGCAATACCTGCTGAGTCAGATCTGGGATGATAGCTGGTTATAAAATTATTCAGGCAAAAACAAAAGCAATACAGACTAATTATGTCCCCACTAGTAATTTGGTACAAATGTACCCCTTCTTCTGGGGACATGAGAAGCTTAAATATTTGGGGATATGGTTTGGGCATGATATTTAAAAAGCAGTTAAAGAAAGGTGGGAGGATACAGCTTTGAAAACTGTAAAAATGATGACAATGTAAAATGATGGTTATGGAGATGGTGACAACATTCTGGTGGTTAAGATACTTATAGCACTGTTGATATTATATATATAATTAGCATATTTTTTAATCAAATGTTGGAATATGGAGGAAAAATAATAAAAGAATTGATGGAATTTTACTGGGAGAATATGAAACAGAGTGCAATGGGTGAAAATACTATTGGCAAAAGTCAGAGGGGGCATATTTCAAAGCCATGCAGATCAGGATTTTGCATTTCATGCAGATACAAAGTTGGAATTCCAAGCAGAAACAGATGCTGAAGGGATAATCAGGGATAGTAAGTGATTTTTGAGGAAGAGAGATATGGGATATGGTGCAGAGAAACACTGGGTGATGGTAGAAGCCAGAGTGAGTGTATGTAGGGATACATGAAAAAGTTATTACAACTTGAGGAAATATAACCAAGGCTACATAAAATCTCTCCTATAAGTTTGGAATGCAGGCAATAAGAAAGTAGAAATCATGAGGGCTTCAAGACTATGAAGCAGTAAAGACAGAGATGACAGATTCTGGGAACCACATCATGTACGCACTTAAGTCAATGCACCCCAAGTACCAATATGATTCTATCTTAGTCTATGTGGGTGTAAATGACTTGAGGCATACCTCACTGGACTATAGGAAAAGAGACATACTGAATCTCTCAGAAAATGTGTCACACGTTACGAGCCTTGTAATGAGCAGCATTCTATCTTCACCAAGGATGATGCCACAGTATGAACACAGAATCAAAGCATATTATTTTTAGGCTAATCCTACATTAACATCAATGACAAATAATCTGTCATATTAATGTAGGACCCACATTGTTTCCCTCCCTCCTAAACTTCCTGCAAGCAGAGTATTTTGTTTGACAGTCAAGTTAACACCTGCAGTGGTCTCAGAGAAGAAAGCTGCATTTTACTTAGTTATGTAAATATGCAATGGATTTGGAAAACGGTGGTAATAATATGTACATATTAACCCATTCACAAAAACAGATATATTACCTTCCATTACATTTATATTCTTTTCAGATATTAATTTCAAACTAAATATGCAGCAGATTGAAAAGCTTCCAAGGTAAAGGAAATGTTTCTCCCAGTCAGTTAAATATTAATTTCTAAGGAGATGTACTTTAAACGAAAGCCAATTTCTGACATTAATATCCTCAAGCACACAGAGTAGTCAAATTTGAATTTATATGTAAATAAGAATGCATGTTTATGCCAATTCACATTCAGAATTAGAACAATGTCTCTCCAGTGTAAGAATTAATGCACTCACATCTGCAGTTTAGGTCAAAAACAGCCTTTACAGACTCATTCATTTAAAATATCATATGTATACATACCTTAGGCCCCATTGGTCCTGGCAGGCCAACTGGTCCTGGCAATCCTGGGAGGCCGGGAGGTCCTGGTCTACCCTTAAAGAAGAAACAAAATATTACTTGTATTCCTAGATACAAGGCACAGCAAAGTTAGTCGTGAAAACTAACTAGCACAGACCTTGGCGGGCTTATTTTGTTTTAGATTTGTAAATTCAAATGTTTCTCCTCATAGTGAAACTGAAACACATGTACTGAAAATGTTGGAATCCAAGATGAAAAACTGTGCTAACTCTGTAGCACACTGCCATAAAATCAGTAGCCAGAGTCAGATATAAATGAACCAAAAAAAAAATATGTTCTTACCATAACGTTCCATGTTTGTTGTCCTTTATCTCGCCTTCCTTCTTTCTGGTTGGGTTCGGAGCCGATCTCGGCTCCGACTTGGCCACTTCTAAAGCTTGAAGAGTCCTTACTGGCTCGAGGCTAACCCCCTATCCCAGCATGCTTAGCGGTAGCTACCCAGATCTCATTTGTGAGAACTAACCACTAGACAGGAAAATTATGAATTACCCCGTAAAGGAGGTAACTAAACAATACTGGTTTCCTTGTATCAAAAACAACAGAACAACCATGCTGACAAGGACAATACCAAAAGCTGAAAGCAAAGGAAATGGCACACTTAGTATAGGCTCGGTTCTGAAGCTCAGAAGGGCTAGATTATAGCATGTCTCATCCTATTTTCACTATTTTTCAATACTGTTTCTTTGCCCATTGAACACACTTGCCCCAAGTCACCAAGTAGTGCAAATTCATATGCATCATAACATCTATTTTTAAGGCTAACACAACAGTACTACATTGATTCTCATATTACACAGGACTGCTGACTTCAAACTCACTTGGATCACACACAGCTTTTTTTAAACTTCCACTTGTATTTGTATTTGTATTTCTATCCAAACCTTTTGGACAAGCAAAGTTTTTAATTTCATCATAACACTCACTTGGTTTACCAGTCATGTATAAACAATGCAATGTCAATTTAACCTATGCACATTTTAATGTTTCATTTTATTATTTGGCTGTTCTTTTGCTCAAAACAGTCTCAATTGTTTCTTAATGCAACTCAGCTCTAACCAAACATGTGACTAATTAACATCCTCATTTAAACAGTTGCCTCACTGCAGGCAACTGTTTTTGACTTGAAAAAGCTTGGCATTCTCCAAGCGAAAGCGCTTGTCTGATTTTGCTGTTCTGTACCTACTGACTTTGGATTTTACCATTTGGTCTGATTTTGCTGCTTTGTACCAACTGTCTTTGGATTTTTACCACTTGGCAACTAATAAAGGACTTACCTTTTTTACGAACTATTGTCTTCACTTTGCGGTTCTGGAACTACTCTTCTAGGTAACTAAACAATACTGGTTTCCTTGTATCAAAAACAACAGAACAACCATGCTGACAAGGACAATACCAAAAGCTGAAAGCAAAGGAAACTCAGCCAAATCAGCCAAAAAAAGGGAAATTCCTCTCAATCATCCAGGATGGGGGATGGAGGGATGCAAGAAGGAAGGCGAGATAAAGGACAACAAACATGGAACGTTATGGTAACATAACTTCTTTATGTTATGTTGTCCATCTCGCCTTCCTTCTTTCTGGCTGGGACAGCGTCCCCAGCACCTAAATCCTGGGTGGCTCACTGGAAAAGAGACGTCAGAACCGTGGAACCAAAGGATGCCCTGTTCCGAGAGGCCATGTCCTTTTTGTAATGAGTAATGAAGGTATGGGGAGTAGCCCATGTTGCTGCCACACAAATACTACCTAAAGGAAGCTTAGCTTGAAAGGCTATGGAAGTAGCCAAGGAACTAGTAGAATGTCCCCTTACTTTACCTGGGACTGACACATTCCGAGACTCATAAGCATGAGTAATAGTATTGGACATCCATTTTGAAAGAGTCACTTTGGAAACTGGTGAGCCTATCTTGCTCTGAGAGAAGGACACAAACAGCTGATCTGGTTTTCTGATGTCCTTGGTTCTTTGAAGATAAAATCGTAACTGCCTGTGGACATCCAATTGATGTAATTTATACTCTGCCTTATTGCCATAATCTGGAAAGAAAACAGGAAGTTCAATTGATTGATTCAAATTATACTCTGAACAGACTTTTGGTAAAAAGGAAGGATTAGTTCTAAGGGATACTCTATCCTTGTGAAAGATCATATAAGGCGGGCAGATGGAAAGTGCCTGTAACGTGGAAACCTGCCTAGCTGATGTAACAGCAATCAGGAAAAGGGCCTTCCATAAAAACTTTAGAGGACAAGAAGCGGCTTGTTCAAAGGGAGGAAGAATCAGAGCAGCTAGTACTAAATTTAAATTCCAAGGGTGGAGAGGTTCTCGGATAGGAGACCTTAAGAAGGCAGCACCTTTCAAAAAGGCCTTACAAAGCTTATGGGACATGACGTTAGAACCTAGAAAGCCCACATGAAAATTAGAAATAGCAGCCAGTTGAACATGAATTATAGCAGCCGCTGCTCCTTTTTCGAAGGTTTCTGCCAGGAAGTCCAAGATTTTTGCATTTGGAGCTGTAAAGGGATCAATGTCATTTTGCTCGGCCCAGAGGGAGAACATCTTCCATTTACTAGCGTAAAGTTTCCTAGTAGTTGGTTTATGAGAAGAGACTAAAATATGTTGAACCATAGGTGAGATATCAGGGAGCCTGGCTACGATCGGAAGTGGAGAAACCAAGCTGTCAGCTTGAGAGTTTGAATGGATGGATGAAGAGCGCCCGACTGATGTGTCAGGAGGTCAGAAACTGGGTCCAGAATCCAAGGCTGCTCTTTCAGGTAATGCCACAGGAACAGGAACCATATCTGACAAGGCCAATACAGGGCAATGAGGATCAGTTTGCGACTCAGCAACTTTGCTTTCTGAAGAACTTTTGAAATTAAAGGAAAGGGGAGGGAAGGGCAAATTGTGGACCAGTGCATCTCTGGGTGACTGCCACAGTGGGGGAACTAGGGCAAAGCAGCTGCAGCATTTGTTTTTTAGTTGAGAGGCAAAAAGATTGCAGGATGGCTGGCCCCATCTGTGGAAGATCATATCCACCACATCTTGTTTCAGAGACCACTCGTGGGGCATGAGGAATGCCCTGCTGAGCTTGTCCACTATCATGTTGGACTTCCCCGGAATGTGCGTTGCAACCAGAAAAAACTGAGATGAGATTGTCCATTGCCATACTTGAAGGGCCTCCCGACATAAGGGGTAAGATTTGGTTCTGCCCTGTTTCTTGATGTACCACACTACTGACATGTTGTCAGTCTGAATTGCTATATAGCCTAAGGGGAGAGAGTCGTGAAGTGCTTGCAACGCTAATAACACCACTCTCATCTCCAGGACATTGATGTGCAAATGGTACTCGTGAGGTTGCCAAGTTCCTTGGACTGTCTGTCCCAGATAATGCCCCCCCCCCCATCTGGGAAGCATCCATGGTAACTGTGGCTACCGGATGAGGGGCTACAAAGGGTCTGCCTAGAGTGACTAGGGGAGAGTGGACCCACCACTGTAGATCTTTCTTGCAAGCATCCATGATTAAGATCATGTGTGATATTGGTAAGTCCTGATACGACCACTGAGTGAAGAGGAGTTTTTGCAGAAAACTCATATGGTAATGAGCTAACGGAACTAGAATAATGGCAGCCGCCATCAATCCCAAGACCTTTAGGACAAATCGAGCCTGAACCTTTGACTTTGACAAGAGGAGAGAGACCTTACCTCGAATGGCAAGCACCCTTTCTTGTGGGAGCTTGGCTATCATGTCTCTTATACTTAGTTGAGCGCCTATGAAAGTAATACACTGAGAGTGCAACAAGGCAGATTTTTCGTAATTTATTGTGATTCCTAGGTGTGCACAAGTGTGAATTATGTGGTTTTTGGCCCTTAAGAGGTGATGCTCGGTGGTGGCAGTGAGCAGCCAGTCATCTAGATAAGGAAATACCTGGAATCCCAAATGTCTCAGGTGAACCATCACTACTGCCATGCATTTGGTGAACACCCTGGGGGATGTGGTGAGACCAAAGGGCAAAGCTCTGAACTGGTAATGACTGGCTCCAGCCGGAAGCGTAAATGTCTCCTGGACCGCCTGTCCATTTTTATATGGCAGTACGCGTCCTGGAGATCGATTGAGCACATCCAATCATCCTGGCCCAAAAAGGGTAGAATGGACTGCAGTGTCACCATCCGGAACTTGGTCTTCTTTACTGACCTGTTTAACTTGCTGAGATCCAAGATAGGTCTCTAGGCCCCTGTCTTTTTTGGAACTAAAAAGAACTTTGCGTAAGTTCTGGATTCTATCTGGTCTGCGGGGACTTCCTGAATGGCTCTTTTTTGCAGCAAAGTTTTTACTTCTATGGCTGCTTGATCCCAAAGATTGGGTGGAATATCTGGGATTGATGATATTTAACTTCTTGGGAGTGTTTGGGAGAAGGGAATTTTGTAACCCCTGGATATTATACACTGTAGCCACTTGTCTTCTGTTATACCTTGCCAGGCTCTTGGGTACAGTGATATTCTGCCCCAACTGCCTCCAGAGGTGAGCAGCCAGGCAATCCTTCAGGGATTCTGAAAGGGCCTGGCAGAGAACGTATCCCTGTCACCCTGTTGCGGACCTCCCCTGCCCCAAGGTCGGCGTCTCCCATTATTTCCCCCTCTGCCTCTGGGGGAATTATCTCCAGGAGTGTCTAGCGAAGCTCCCTGGGATTTATGGAACCACATTTTGCCACTCTTTTGGCCTTTGGGATAAGGCCGGGATGGAGTGGAAAAACAGACTCCTACGGCAGAGAGAGTTTTGCCATCTCGTTCACTCCTGGTAAGAGTCTCTTGAACTTGTGGCCCGAACAAGGCCAAGCCGTCAAAGGGGGCGTTCGTAAAGGAGGACTTGAAGGGCTCTGCAAATTGACAAAGGTACATCCAGGAGTGTCTGTGAAGAGCCATTCCTGTGCCTGCAGCCCTACTTGCTCCATCTGCTGCCTAAGAAATCAAGCGCATGGAGGAGTTAACAATGGAGGCTAGGGTCACTAGCTGGTTAGCCGACTTGGAAGCTGACCCCTCATCTGAAGGATCCTGGAGGGTATCTCCCAGCTCTTTAAGGAAATCCCTCTGAAGTCTTGTGAAATGTGTCAAATAGTTCAGCGACCGAAGAGTAAAGGCCACTGAAAAGAAAACATGCTTCCCATATCTATCCATGGCTCTAGACTCCTTGTTTGATGGATGGATAGAAGAGGAAGTCTCCGCAAGTTCCTTTTTGGTGGCTGCTGCCATCATCATAGCATCAACTGGCATGCCTTTGGAGAGAAAGGTCTTGTCCTCTGGAGCGGTCATGAATTTGTTAGGCCTTCTCGGAACGGGCTCCATAGTCTCTGGAGCACTCCACACGTTTCGACTCACAACAGACAAAAGTGGGTCGAAAGGCGGAGACACCCAGGAGGTGGAAGGTCGGGAACCAAATGTGTCCAGGTACACGGACTCGTTCTCAGAAGGGGCAAGGGACTTCCAGTTTCCCCTCTGCCTAAGGATCTCCAGGATGTCTGAGAATGAGACATCTTCAGAGGGGGACCGTGGGGACCCTTCTGAGTCATCCAAATCCGTGTCAGAGGTGACGGACTCAGGGGAGTCCACATGTTTCCTCTTACATTTTTTCTTCCTGGGAACCTCTTCTGAGGCATTCTCAGGAGAGGATTCGGAAGAAGAGAGGTCACCCTGTATGGCGTCCTGGGGCATCGGTTCCCTAAGCTTGGGACAGAGAGAAGGATCCAAGGCAGACACTGGTATCGATGGGGATGAAGCCAATGGAGTTGAGGGTGGGGCTTTCTCGGTGGACAGCAAACTTCTCATCACCTCAAAGGCGCCGCGATCTGGAACAGAGGGAGGCTCCAGCTCCGAGGAGCCTGAAGACCTCCTCCGCACTGAAGGCAATGGCTCCGAGGCAGATGTGGGTGCCAAACTCACCTGCGCCGAGGCCCTGAGAGGGAGAGAGGGGTTGGACAAGGGTCCGATGCCACTTCCCCCCCTTGGAGGCGATGAGGGAGTCTCAGCGCCCAGAACCCTTGACGGAGCGGACTGCCGAGGAGGTCAAAGCGAATGTCGGAATAAGGGTTGCCGGAACCGACGGTTCCACCACTACTACTTCCATACACTCTGGCTCTGAACTGGATGCAGTTGGAGGAGGAACAGAGACAGGGACTGGTTCGGACAAGGGCGCCACTTCCTTCTGGCCTGAGCCCGACAACAATTGAGCAAATACCCGTGTCTTGAGCAGCCTCTTCACCACTCTCTCCACATCATCCGATAAACTCCTGGATGATTGAGAGGAGTGGGCCGAGAACCAGTGACTACTTGCCACTGACTGCAAAAGTGGAGACTGAGGCACAGATCTCATCGGGCCCAAAGAATGGGAATCTCGATTTCTTTTGAGTCCAGGATGTCTCCAAAGTCACAAATGGAGCCACCAGAGAAAAGGACTCTTCGGAGCCAACAATCCGCTTCGAAGGATCAGAAGATTTTGATTTTGTCTTTGTTGGCACCGAAGGTGAAGCTGACGAAGATGCCAGTTTGTCATCAGATTTTTTAGAAGGCCGAGTATCCGATGCAACCTCAACCTGAGGTTTTAATAACCCTCTCAATATCAGTTTGTTGCACCCCTCCTGCAAAACCCATGCACTAAAAGCATGGCAAAGAAAGCACTGGTCCTGCAGGTGGACCGCACCTAAACAATAAACACAACTCGTGTGCCTGTCCATAAGGGACATTTTTTGGCAACACGAGTTGCATTTCTTAAATCCTGATTGCTTTGTAGGTTCTTTAGACATCATAAACACAAAGTGATAAACAACAATAAAGAGTGTATATATTTTTTTAAGGAAAGAAAGGAGGGAAAGAAGAGGAGGGGGTAGCCTCTAAGTTAAACGGCTACTGCTCCCAAAGGGAGAAAGCCTCTAACTAAAACGGCTTCGCCCTAAGTAGCAAAGAGGGAAAAAGGAACAAGACAACAACCCTCAAGAAAAAAACAGGCTGCCGACAACACACAGAAAAAATGCCTGACAGGAAATGGCCTAACAACAGCAAACAACAACTGTAACGAGGATAAGGGTGATAAGTAAGAGAAACTCTAACTTCTAATGTAAATTTAGCCTAAGCAAATAACAATTTTGACAGAAAAAATTGACTACTTAGCCTGAGCCAGCAGAAGACAATCTCAATGCTGCAAGCAGCAAATGAGATCTGGGTAGCTACCGCTAAGCATGCTGGGATATGGGGTTAGCCCCGAGCCAGTAAGGACTCTTCGAGCGTTAGAAGTGGCCGAGTCAGAGCCGAGATCGGCTCCGAACCCAACCAGAAAGAAGGAAGGCGAGATGGACAACATAACATCAGAAATATTTTGAAAAATGGAAAAGCTACTTCAGAAAGAAAGGGGTTCAAGGACAAAGCCTTCCTTGAAGAAGAGAAAACAAGGACAAAATATCAACATGAAAATAAAAATGCACACCATCACAAATCATGCAGAAAACAGAAAATCCAGTAATGACTATTGTTTGCATCTAATTTCAGATCATATGTAGCAATGAAAAAAAGAAGTTATGTACTTACCATAATTAGGGTTGCCACCTTTCCATTTTTTTTTTCAGACCATTCGGAAATCAAATTAATTCTCCCATAGTCCGGAAAACACTGTACAAACTCCAGTATTCGGTTTCAAAAAAGGAAACAGATTATCGGAGTTTGTATATCAGCTGATTTACTATGCTTATTTACAGAAAAGCATAATAAGTCAGCCCAAAACAGGCAGCAGGAGCAGAAAAAGAGGGCGTTCCCCGTCAGGTGATGTAATCGTGACATCACAAAAACAGGTCGAATATGGGCGGGAGAGGGGTGGGCGGGGTTACTGGTGATGCAAGGGGGTGGGCTTTAGTCCGGTTTTATCCACAAGGAAAGGTGGCAACCCTAACCATAATGCTCTGTCTGTGTTGTCCATTTCCATTCTTCCTGAACAACTGGGTTCAGATCCGACTCAGATGATTTTTACAGCTTGTGGCTACTGAAAACTTTCAAGCTCCTCCCTTACCCATAATGCTCTAGTCCCCTACCATACCTCACAGCTTGTTTGCTGGCCTTAGAGCTTCATAGGAATATTAGAACAGTAGTATGAGAAACCAATACCTGGAGCTCCAACACTGGTTCCTTTATTACCTTCATGTTCTTCCAGAAGTCATAAACTAAATGGCAAGGAGTTGGAGGGAGGGGAGATGAGGAAAAATGAAAATGGAAAACACAGATGGAACATTATGGTGAGTACATAACTCCTTTATCTCATGTTGTCAATTTTCATTCATTCCTCAACAATTGGGACACAGAGTCCCCATCTAACTGAATCCTCTTCATTAAAGATTGTAGCCAGAAACTCAAGAAAGGGTCAATGACTTTTTGCTGTGCCAAAAAAAAAAAAAAAAAAAAATCTTTTCCATTTACTTCTGTAAACCTTCCTAGTGGAAGCTTTATGGGAAGATAAAAGTATATGACAGACAGGGAAGGAAATAGCCTAAGTTGTCTATCAATGGAAGTGGAGAAACCATGCAGTCAACCTTAGGCCTGAAATGTCCTGGTGAATCATGTTTGTTGGGGGAGACAGGAGGTCTGGATTTGGATCCAGAATCCATGGAGGGGGAACTAGATGAGACCAGAGAAGGGGGAAATCAAATCTGATGAGGTTAATAAGTGGCAATGAGGACACTTTGTACTTGACTCGAGATGCTATCTGGAGAAATTTGTGGATTAAGAGGGTTGAGGGATATGCACAGAGGACTCCGGGGGAACTAATCGTGGAAGAGAGCATCTCTAGGTGAATCCCCTGGTGGGGGGATCAGGGCAAAGAACATGCTGCACTTGTTGTTGAGGAAAGATGCAAAGAGACAGCAGTAGGGTTGGCCCCATTGGCGGAATATCTTTTCATGTTGAGAGATCACTCTTGAGGTAAGAAAATGGACCTGCTCAACTTGTTTGCTATCATGATGGATTTCTCCAGAATGTGTGTTGCTATCAGAAATTGACTGGATAAGATCACCCATTGCCACATTCTCAAAGCTTCTCGACTCAAAGGGTAAGATCTGGTCCCTCCTTGTTTGCTGATGTACCATACCACTGACATACTGTCCATTTGAATCACAATAGTCCCAGAAGGGAGACAGTCTTGAAAGGCCTGCAATCCTCTCATTTCTAGGACACTGATATGCACGTTGGTCTCTTCGGGGGATCATGTGCCTTGGACTGTCTTTCCCAAGAAGTGCCACCACTGACCCAATTTGGGAAGCGTCCGTAGTCACTACGGCCTTGGGCTATAGAAGAATGAAGGGACAGCCTTGTAAAATCTGATCTGAGCGAATTTGCCACAAGAGGTACTGTTTGCAAGCCTGAGTTATTCTGATTTGGGTGGACATAGGTTGATGTGGATTGGACCACTGAGTAGTTAAGGTCCATTGAAGAATTCTCATATGTTATCTTGCTAGCAGAACTAGAACTATCACAGCAGACACTGACCCTAAAGCTTGCAGAATCAATTGAGCTAATAGAGAAGAATTCTGAATTATCTTTTTGACTTGAAATTGAATAGTTTGTACCCTTGGCAAAAATAAGGCCTCTGTGAACTCTAATGCCTGAGATGGTTCTAGCTGAGATTTGTTGTGGTTGATGATAATTCCTAGATGAAGGCAAATCTGGAGTACACAGACTTGTGCTTTTATCAGAAGATGCCTGGTCAGAGTGGTTATGAGCTAGTCATCCAAGTGCAGAACCCCCCGAAATCTCTGCAGTCTCAAGTGAGCTGCTACTACTGCCATGCATTTGGTGAACACCCTAGGGCTATGCATTTGGTGAGGCCAAAGAGCAGTGCTCTGAACAGGTAATGACTGGCTCCCAGCCAGAAACGTAGGTATATCCTGGATCATCTGTTCATTTTTATGTGATACTACGTATCCAGAAGACCTGTTGAGCACATCTAGTCGTCCTTGTGCAGGAAAGGCAAAATGAACTGATCCATGACCATCAGGAACTTTGTATACTGAACCAATTTGTTCAGATTGTTGAGATCCAAAATTAGTCTTCAATCCAGTTTTCTTTGGCACTAAAATGAATCATAAGTTCTGGACTCTATCTGGTCTGGGGGGACCTCTTGGATGACTCTTTTTTTTTTCTAGCAGCTTTTTTATTTCTAGAGTTGCTGCTTTCCTCTGACTGGGTGGAGCATTGGTTATTTTGTTTAATGCTGAAGGAGGGGTAGGGAAAAGGGAATAATATAACCTCTGGAAATAATTCTCTGCACCCATGCATCTCTTACAATGTCTAGCCAGAATCTCTGGTGCAGGGATAGATGACCCCTGACTGCCTGCAGACGTGTACAATCGGGCCTCCTTTTAGGAGCGCTGATAGGGTCTCTCAGAGAAGGAGTCTCCAGACTCCTGGTTCTGCGGGCCTACTCTGCCACATGGGTAGTGTCTTCCCTTAGACCCCCACCCCCACCCCTGGGAGAACTATCTCTAAGTGGATCTTGGAAAGGACGCTGAAGCTTTCTGAACCACATTTCTCAACCACCTTGTTGAACCCTACAGAAGGTTCTTTGAGGAGGTCAAAAAACATATCCACCTGCAGACCCTCTTCTGTTGACAGTTTCTTCAATAATACACCAGCCACTACTCCAAAATCCAGAGCACATAAATTGCTACTGTACCTCTTCTGTTTTAACTCAATCAACAAAATAACACCAAAAGACTTAACTAGACAAAATAACTACAGCTACAGTCCATTCACCATCCACAACCCCTTTTACCCATTTTTGCACATGCAGTCAGTGTGTCACTTCAACAGTGACAATTCAACTACAGTCAAGGTTTACACCACAGGGTGGCTAGCCCTGCCACGTTTTTTCTCCCAGACCACACTCTGCTACAGTCATGAATCACATAATACACTTTACGTTGCTACAGCTGTATAGCACTATACTATGTAAATTCTTAGCATACATATATATTCTAATATTAATCACTAAGACCATTCCTAATAGCTTTAAGCATGCACTTATATTGCCATGTCCAAAAGTACCCCCTAGATAATGATTAACCTGTCACAAACATCACAAACATATGCTCAGTAGCAGAAATACTAGGGAAAAATAGTTTATGCAGAAATGATGGAATACATACAGAGGTATGATTCTTTCCAAAAACAACATGATTTTCACCCCAAATATAGCAACGTAACTGCTGTTTTCTCCTTAACTAATCAATTTTGGAATTCACAGACCACTTGCATACTGTATAAAGCCATGCAAATGGATTTAACAGTGAACAAGGGTTTTATGAGTTACAGAAGCCTTGCTGCTCAGTAGTGCTACTCTGCAGTACTGAAAAGTAGGGTTTTTCACAGCTGCACATAAATGTGGAAATCTGTAGGTGTGGTACATCCCTGGTATGCAAGATCAATGCAGAGCAGTATGTACAATGCTTAAATGTAAACAGCTGTTGACCCTATGCATTCTAATGGAAGAAATAGAACAGTGCAAAGCTAATCCTCTTCACGTTGCTGAAACTGCTGATTCAGGTAATTGTGCACTGGAGTGTGTGTGTGCGAGCGCGTGTGTGTAACAGCGCATGTGAATGTGTGTGTCTGTGCAACTGTGGACAAGACAGTGTGTGTGTGTGTGCGTGTGTGTGTGTGTGTGTGTGTGTGTGTGTGTGTGTGTGTGTAGTTAATGGAACTGTATACATATGTGTATGTGTGTATATATATATATATATATATATATATATATATATATATATATATATATGACATATAATCACCAAGGCCCACAAATCCTCTAATACCATAAACAGAAGTTTCAAAACTGACCTTAGTTCTCCTTCAAATCAGCTTACTAAAAACAGCTTAACTGTCAACACACAACAAAATTATTCATGTTTTGTTGACTGCATTAGTCCCAGCCCTATAACCCACAATACCATGCGCTAACTCCCCAGATCTCATTTGGTAGCTAACACGTAGTATAAATTTATTATTATAATCCTCATTTCCAAGTACGGACTCCCTGCTAGTAACACTAAGATACGGGGAAACCGTAACATATTATATCTCATGAAATGGAAGGACTCAGAGACCTTCAAGTCTGTCCCGGCTAGGGGGCAGGAGGGAGGGACGCAAGAAAGAAGGCGAGAAGAAGACAACTAACATGGAACGTTATGGTAAGAACATAACTTCTTAATGTTAAGTTGTCATTCTCGCCTTCATTCTTGCTGGATGGGACAGCGTCCCTAGCACCTTAGTCCTGGGTGGCTCAATGGAACAGACTCCTGAGTATGGTGGAACCAAAGTCAGCTCTATTTCTGGAGGCTATATCAAGTTTGTAATGGGCAATAAAGGTATGTTGGGAAGCCCATGTAGCTGCTGCACATATGGCATCTAATGGTAACCTTGCTTGAAAGGCCGTTGATGTTGATAGTGCCCTAGTTGAATGAGCCTTAGGCCTAGACAGAAGTTGCCTGTGTCTCAACTCATAGACAAAGGTAATAATAGATGTCAACCATCTGGAAAGAGTAACCTTTGATACTGGAAGCCCTTTCTTTCCTTCAGCATAAGAGAGAAAGAGCTGGTCTGACTTTCTGAGTTGTTTTTTCCTGTCTAGATAATACCGTAGTTGGCGATGAACATCCAATGAATGTAATTTCTGTTCAGCCCTGTTGGAATAGTCTGGGAAGAAGACAGGCAAGTCAATAGAGTGGTTTAGATTTGCTTCAGAGGACACTTTCGGTAGGAAGGAAGGATTTGTTCTGAGAGTTACCCTGTCTTTATGAAAAACCAAATAAGGGGGACGGACAGACAAGGCTTGAAGTTCCGATACCCTTCTGGCAGATGTTCTGGCAGATGTTATGGCTACTAAAAACAGAGTTTTCCAAGAAAGAAGCTTGAGGGAGCAAGAGGCTGCGGGTTCAAAGGGAGGCAGAATCAATGACGTTAGAACCAAATTCAAATCCCATTGTGGGGGCGGATCCTTAACTGGAGGTCTAAGCAAAAAGATGCCCTTGAGAAAGGCTTTACAGAGTTTGTGGGACATAATATTTGCTTCTGAGAGCCCCACATGAAAATTAGCAATGGCCGCTAATTGTACTCTGATAGTGGCTGACGATGACTCTGAATGAAAGAGCTCCGCCAGAAAGTCTAGAACCTTATGAATGGGTGCATGGAAAGGATCTAAGGACCTAGCTTGTGCCCAGAGCGAAAAACGCTTCCATTTACTCGCATACGTCTTCCTAGTATTGGACTTATGGGAAGCCAGAATGATATCACGGACAGGAGGAGAAATAAGGGGAAGCCTGGCTATGGCTGGAAGTGGAGCAACCAAGCTGTGAGGTTGAGGGGATGAAGAGACTGATGCAGCTTGCCCATGAGATGGGTCAACAGATCCGGAAGGGGTTCCAGATGCCAAGGCTGTTCCAGTAGGTAACTGTGCAGGAATGGAAACCATACTTGTTGAGGCCAAAACGGAGCAATGAGGATCATTTTGGATCTCAATGCGGTTGCTTTCTGAATTAATTGTGGGATCAACAGTAAGGGAGGAAAGGCATATAGAAGACCCCGGGGCCAATCGTGAACAAGAGCGTCTCTGGGGGGATGGCCTGGTAGAGGAAAGAGTGTGAAGAAGTCGAGGCACTTGCTGTTTTGAGGAGTTGTGAAAAGATCGCAGCAAGGCTGGCCCCACTTCTGAAATATTCTGTCTGCTACCGCTTGATTTAGAGACCACTCGTGAGGCATGAGGATAGTTCTGCTCAATCTGTCCGCTATGACGTTGGACTTCCCGGGGATGTGCGTTGCTATCAGAAACCGTTGAGAGGAAATCGCCCATTGCCAAAGTCTGAGTGCTTCTTGACATAGGGGGTAGGACTTTGTTCCGCCCTGCTTGTTTATGTACCACACCACAGACATATTGTCTGTTTGAATTGCTATAGTCCCTGTGGGAAGAGAGCTCTGAAGGGCTTGCAACGTTAAAAGCACCGCCCTCATCTTCAGGACATTTATGTGCAGGTGGCATTCTAAATGGTGCCATGTGCCCTGGACCGTCCTGCCCTGATAGTGCCCCCCCACCCGATCAGGGAGGCATCCGTTGTCATCGTGGCAACTGGTGGGGGGGAGAACAAAGGGTCTGCCCTGAAAAAGCTGAGTGGAAACCATCCACCAGGAGAGATGATTCTTGCATGATGGGGTTATCAAGATGTTGTGAGTCATTGGGTGCCGTTGAAAGGACCACTGAGAAAACAGCATCCACTGAAGGATCCTCATGTGGAAGCGGGCTAATGAGAGTAGAAGGATCGCCGCTGCCATGAGACCTAACGCTTTCAATACTAGCTTGACTTGTACTCTGTTGGACTGAAACAGGAACTGAACATTCCGCTGTATGTCTGTCACTCTCTGAGGTGGTAATGTTGCAGACATTTCTGTGGTGTTTAACACGGCGCCTATAAAGTTTATACATTGACAAGGCGACAAGGAGGATTTTGCAAAATTTATAGAAATACCTAGATTGTTGCAAAGTTGAATATTGTAATCCCTGGCCATTATAAGATGCTGCTTGGTGGTAGTGGAAATGAGACAGTCGTCTAGATATGGAAACACCTGGAATCCTTTTTGTCTCAGGTGAGCCATGACCACTGCCAAGCATTTGGTGAACACCCGGGGGGCTGTGGTGAGACCAAAGGGTAGGGTTCTGAATTGATAATGACTGGCTCCCAGCCGGAAGCGGAGAAACCTCCTGGAGCGCCTGTGTATCTTTATATGATAGTACGCGTCCTGCAGGTCTAACGAGCACATCCAGTTGTCTCTGCCCAAAAAGGGTACAATGGACTGCAGTGTTACCATCCAAAATTTTGTCTTTTGTACAGAGTTGTTCAATTTGCTGAGGTCCAAAATGGGTCTCCAGCCTCCAGTCTTTTTTGTACCAAAAAGAATCTGGAGTAGATTCCGGATCCTAGCTGATCTGCTGGGACTGCCTGGATGATTCTTTTTTTTTAACAGCTTTTTTATTTCTAGCTGTGCCTGACCCCTTTGTGCGGGTGGTACGTCTGGTAGGGGTCTTGGCGGTTGTACCGGAGGGGAAGTGAAGGGAATTTTGTAACCCTTGGATATGATCTTCTGTACCCATTTGTCTTGGGAGAGGGATTGCCAGGCTTCCGGGTACAGAGATAATCTTCCCCTGACTGCCTCCGAAGGCGGACAGTCGGGCAGCTTCTCAGGGATGCTGAAAGGGTTGGTCAGGGAAGGATTCCCTGGAACCCTGGTTCTGTGGACCCCCTCTGCCCCTGGGGCGGCATCTGTTATTGTTCCCCCCTCTGCCTCTGGGGGGAAATTCACCACGTGTGGCAGGCGTGACTCCCTGTGGTTTGCGGAACCACATCTTTCCACCCCTCTGTCCCTTAGGATAAGGTCTAGAAGGTGTGGAAAAATGGACTCCCACGGCAGAGAGAGTCTTACCATCTTGCTCGCATCTGGTGAGGGTATTCTTCACCTGAGGTCCAAACAATTCTGAACCATCAAAGGGGGTGTTGGTGAAGGACGCCTTGAAGGGATCGGCAAAGTTACAGAGTCGCATCCAAGCGTGACGTCTCAACGCAACACCTGTGCCTGCAGCCCTACTCGCTCCATCGGCTGTGTAGGAGATAAGCCGCATGGAGGAGTTAACAATGGAATTCAGGGTGGCCAGCTGGGAGTTCATCTTGTCCTGATACCCCACAGCAGAAGGATCCTGTACAGTTTCACCCACTTCTTTGAGTAAGTCTCTCTGAAGGCGGGTGAAATGACATAAATAGTTCAGCGATCGCGTAGTAAAGGTCGCTGAAGCAAATGTCCGCTTACCGTACCTGTCCATGGTCCTGGACTCTTTGTTAGGAGGATGAACAGGTACAGAAGGATCAGCCAATTCCTTCTTAGTGGCTGCTGCTACCACCATAGCATCAACTGAAACACCTTTGGTGAGAAAGGATTTGTCCTCTGGAGCAGAAATAAATTTAGAGGGCCTCCTAGGGGTAGGTTCCATTGAATCAGGAGCTGCCCACGCCTTTCTAGCCACTACCTCCAATAGTGGGTCGAAAGTGGGAGACACCCAGGAGGTGGAAGGGCAAGATCCAAAAGCGTCAAGGTAAACCGACTCGTCCTCGGAGGGTTTGAGAGTGGACCAATTTCCCCTCTGTTTCAGGATCTCTAGGATGTCTGAAAAAGAGACATCCTCAGAGGGGGATCTCGGGGAACCCTCCGACTCATCCAAGTCGGTGTCCGACGTGACAGACTCGGGGGAGTCTATGTGCTTCCTCTTGCACTTTCTTTTCCTAGGGGGTTCCCCTGAAGCTTCAGGGGAGGCCTCGGAAGAGGAGGAGACACCCAAAGTGGGTACCCTATGCTTTGGATCTCTGCTGTCAGATGCAGGAGGATGGCCAGAGACCGTAACAGGCACTGTAGAGGGAGGAGCTGCAGAACTTAACCTTGGAGTGGACACTGGGTCCAGCACGCTCCTCATCACCTCGAAGGCTCCCCTATCAGGTACCAAGGGCAGTCCCGGCTCCGAAGAGACCCGAACCACTCCCGGCACCGACAGAGAAGGCTCTGAGAATGATGTCGGGGCCAAACTAACCAGAGCCGAAGCTCTGAGAGGGAGAGCGGGGTCGGACAAGGGTCCGATGCCACTCGCCCCCTCGGAGCCGACAATGGAGTCCCGGCGCCCGGACCTCTCCACGGACGGAACCAATGAAGAGGTCGGAGCCAACGACACTGGAGCCGAAGGTGGAAGTATCGGCTCCAACGTGGGCAAGGTTACGGTTCCGACAAACTCCGGCTCCAAACTCGAGAGGTGAATCGGAGGAGGAATCGATAGCGGTACCGAAGGAGCCACAGTCTGCTGAGACGGGCTTTGGAGCATTTGGGCTAGTGCCTGAGATTTTATGAGCCTACTGACCACCCTCTCAATATCGTGGTCGGAAAGTCTGGATGACCTAGATGAGTGAGTCCTATGACTCCACTCCGATAGGAAAGGTGATCACGGAGCCGATCGGACGGATTCTAGTGAGGGGGATCTAGAGCGCTTGAGCGCTGGGGTCGGCTCCGATGCAGTTTTCGGAGCAGATACCACTTTGCCCGCCTCGGATCCGATTGGAACCGATGTCAGAGCCATCTCAATAATGCCAGTCCTCAACTCAGAAGCTGGAGCTGAGGGTTTGGCAGTTTTTGAAGACTTCCCCGAGCCAGACTTGGACGGGGAGTCATCGGGCTTTAATAAGCCCCTTAAGATGAGCTTATTACGACGCTCCTGCAGGACTCTTGAACTAAACCCGTGACAGACGGAACAAGAGTCCTGCAGGTGTAAAGGCCCTAAGCAGTAGACACAAGAAGTGTGACCGTCTGTCAGAGACATTTTCTGACAGCACGAGTCACATTTCTTGAATCCCGAGACCTTAGCGTCTTTGGACATAGTCCTAACAACAGCAAACACAGTAATCACAGTCGGTCCACACACACTCTCAACTTATAACTAGAAAAAAGTTAAGGGAACTGACTAAACACCACACACAGACACTGTAAGGGGTGGGGAAAACTAAGGTAAAGCCCATAGGCCCAACGATAAAAATTAACTAAAGATGGGAAGAAGGGCTACAAAAGGACTGTAATGAATAAAACAATCGATAGGGACCTAACAAAGGGAATCTATCTGGAAAACTACCTGAAATATAGTACTATAGAAAAAATTATCTTTACTGACCTGAGCCGGTAACAAAAAGGCAACCTCGCAGCGAAGCGGCAAACGAGATCTGGGGAGTTAGCGCATGATATTGTGGGTTATAGGGCTGCCTCGAGCCGGTAAAAATAGCTCTCGAGCTATAGTATAGGCCGAGTCGGAGCCGAGGATCGGCTCCGAACCCCATCCAGCAAGAATGAAGGCGAGAATGACAACTTAACATCAAAGCTTCAATTTTATTAGTTTTCGTATTATCTTTTGTTAAGTCTCTTTCCACATATCCTTAGCTGCCACACCAGAATCATTTTTAATCCATACTCCTACATATTTCATTTTATCTTGTCCCCATAAATAGCCCAAAAATAATTTGTGTGTGGGTACATAATTTACCGCTGTTGCCTTTATTTTAGCTTCATTAATTTTGTATCCCAAAAAGATTTGAAACTGTCTCAAAATGTTCCACAACACTGTAATCTCTCTTTCTGGTTTTGTAAGGTATAAAATAATATTATCTACAAATAGAGCCAGCTTTTTTGATGATCATACCAATTATATCCTTGAATTTCTGAGTACCTTATTTTCTTTGCCAGTGGTTCTAAATATATTTCAAATAACAAATGGGAAAAAAAACTCCCTTGACTGGTTACTCTGCTTGAGCAGAAATTCTCACCCACCACCCACTTTAATTTTTGCCGCTGATCCCTCATATATCTTCCTAATCAACCTTATAATTTTTTCAGGAAATGCAAATGCTTCCATTGACCTGCTCATAAAGTCCAAGCTTACTCTGTCAAATGCTTTCTCTGCATCAAGACCCCCCAACGGCAATGGCATCTTCTTACATTCTGCCTCCCTCTGGATCATCAGTGCTCTGCTAATGTTGTCAAATGTTTGCCTCCCCTCCACAAATCCAGACTGATCGATATCTATCAATTTTGGCATTACTTTTGTCTTTCTTTTAGCCATTATAGACATGAACACTTTATGGTTTAGTAATGAAATGGGCCTTAGTGAAGCTGGGTCTAATGCATCTTAACCCTCTTTAGGTATTACAGCCAGGATGTTGGTACTTCTCCTCCTCTTAAAGTACTGTTAAAACCTTCCAGATCTTTATCAGTCTTTTCCTTCTTAGCTTCCAAACTTCCACAGAAATACCATCTATTCCTGGGGACTTTCCTGTAGATTGGTTATATATCACAATCGTTATATTATCTCCTCATAGTCTAACCTTTAGTAATTGAGCCTCATGTACCTCTAACCTTGGCATATTTAATTCTTCTATAAACATTTCCATTTGTATATTTTCTTGATTTCCATATTTCTCTGCTTTATACAAACCTTCATAGAATTTCTGAAATATTTCTAATACCTCTACAGGATCTCGTTACCTTCCTTGTTATAGGCTCCCTGACCTTGGTGACACTCCTTTCTACTTTCTGTTGCCTGAGGCATTGCGCTAAAAGTTTTTATGCTCTTTTTGTTATTATTATCAAAAAACAGTTCTTTAATGGCAATCGTTTTAAACTAATGCATATTTGTGATGACTGTGCCCTGGCCCAGCAATCAAGGAGCCTCAATCCTCACCACTAACACCAGGGAGGTCATCTCCTAGAAGAGGAAAGGATAACTAATACACACAGTAAAGTACAATTTCCCTTAAGTGCACACAGAGATCACAGTCAGTCTGGAGCTGGTTGCTCCCTTGCTCACCAGGTCCCCAGTAAGACTCCCCACTGGCACAGCTATAGGGTCCAGATCTCAGCCAAGTTGGCAAGCTAACCTCCAGTACCCTCTCTGTTCAACCAGTGCTTCGTGTCCCTGTCCAAGTAGCTGACACCCACCCACACTTTGAGATAAGTATTTATACAATTTCACAGACACTCCTGGGAAAGGCTGACACAGATTCTCCAGCTGTGCCCCTTTACCCAAACTATAAGGTAGTAATTACTGCCACCACCAGCTTAATATAATTATCAGCTACTAGGGTGTCCAATTATTACTGTGCAATATTACAATCCAATGGTAGTATGACTAGACAGTCAAGGCTTAATTTGGAGTGACTTAGACAGTAAAATCTGTAAATATGTAATGTACTTTAGAGGTTAAATTATCTCTACATAAACCAGCCACAGGTAAAGGTTTTAAAATATTTAATAATAAATAATTAAAGCACAAGACAATACTACTACACAACAGAGATATCTAAGAGATCAGAGATCACACAGAAACTTAAAATAATACAGTAAGACAGGTCTGATGTCAAAGAAAAACACTTAATCTAACTTTCTAATCTTTACCTAATCTTAAGAGAAACGCAGTGCTATAATCCTACTTACATACATAAAGCATAAGCAGTGCTGAGTTAAGTGTCCAAGATCAAAATGCTTCCTTTTCTCTCACTCAATGATAGTTTTTAAACACTAACCAACAGCTCTCTAAGGCCCTCCCAAATTACATCATTTTAACACTTAGTCTGGAGTTCCCAGGCCACAAACTGCATTATTTAGCAAGCTAACACCTGCTCAGGAGACTACAACAATAAAAGGCATTTCACATACACACTCTAGCAGAAACCAGAGCAATAAAGCACCTTCCACGTGTAAATTCTAGCCCTTAACTTTAACCTTAAAACAATGGGCCTGAAACTTTCATCCGGACTCACTGGAGCCGACTTGTAAACATCAAAGAGATTCATAAAATCTTTTCAGCTTCAAAAGACATATTTGAAATGCTTGGCTTGATTTTCCTTACAGCAGATGGCAATGTTGCAACAATCTTGAAGTTCACATTTTACAGTGTTTTCTTTCATTTAAAAACACAAGCCTGTATTTTACATTTATTTATACAATTGATAGAATTATGTATCAAATTTTATTTGACTAGGCTGGCAGCCTTCGCCCATCTTCCTCCAGTTTTCACAATATTAATGAGGTAATCCCTTATTTTCTGCTTAACATTCTGCATCCTCATCTTGTTCTGTGAGATTCCCCTTATTCTGCAATAATTTAACATTTATCAGTACTTCCAAATGATTCTTACTTCTTAATCATATCTCACTTTCATTTCACCCTATTTTTAAACGCCACCTTAATTTTATCCCACTCCCTAGCTATATTTTCAGAAGAAATTTCTATCCTCTCCAATAGCTCCTGAATAATCTCCACTACCCATTTCTTAAATTCCTCGCTTTTCAACAGATAAGTGGGAATGCGCCAGTGTCTCATTTTTATTTCATCACCCTGTGTTTTTACTTTAGTTATTATTGCTGCATGATCTGAAATAGTTATTGGGTGTTTATCAAGACCTTCAATTAAATGCACATGTTCCAGTGAAATGTAAATTTTGTGTAGCCTAGCCCAGTTTTTATATCTTGGGGAATTATACGTAAATTCACTCTGAACTCCTATTTCTGAATTCATTCCATGCCAAATATTTTTATAAATTTCTTCAAAAATCTAGCCTTCTTTTTTATAATTCCCTTCTGGGCCCTCCAAACCCATCTTCACTGTTGCAAATCACATTCCAGTCCCCACCTATAAGTAATATTTATTGCTAAAAACTGATTATTTCTCCCAGAATTTTCTTAAGCTCCATTATAGCAGTTTTAGGTGGAATATAAATACATGCCAGTGTAATCCTCCTCACTTGCCAGTAGCCCCTTATCATTACAAATCTGCCACTGTTATCTTTTTTATCCTCTTCTATCATTATTGGGATTCCTCTTGCAATT
The DNA here is from genome assembly GCF_019279795.1 of Protopterus annectens. NCBI lineage: Eukaryota > Metazoa > Chordata > Ceratodontiformes > Protopteridae > Protopterus > Protopterus annectens. The sequence continues at coordinate 377,882,867 of NC_056732.1, read as the reverse complement.
AATATAAGTACTCCATTTTCCTTTGTCCCAGGTATTCCGCTGAATAACCATCCTGAAAAACTTTCTTTATCAAATTCACATGTTCAGTTCTTTCTAAGTGTGTTTCCTGTAACATAGCTATTTAAACTCTACATTTTTAGTATAGTTCAGTACTCTTCCTTTTTTGTATTTATCTGAGAGACTGTTGACATTTAAAGACATAAAAGAAAGCATCCTTGCATTAAAGTTATTATTCCTACCTTTTATTTATAAAAAGAAGTTATGTACTCACCATAACGTTCCATGTTTGTTGTCCATCTCGCCGTTCATTCTTACAATGATCCAACTCGGCTGAATAGATAGCTGAAAGTCTCAAACCTGGCTTGTGGCAAGAAGGTATCCCACAATGCAGTGGTCTAATTCCCCAGATCTTGTTTGCTGCTACTACTGAAAGATATGTACACTATATACATATATACAAATATATACATATATCCAAATCCATACTATAAGTACTGGAAGGAGAAACAAACTGAGACAAAGAACTCCTGAAAGTAGTAAAAAATCTACCAGGTCCACAAGGAGTCTTTGGCAGGGGGAAGGAGGGAGAGTTTGTAAGAATGAACGGCGAGATGGACAGCAAACATGGAACATTATGGTGAGTACATAACTTCTTTATGCTATGTTGTCCTATCTTGGCTTCATTCTTACAATGATGCGACAGCGTCCCTAGCACCTTTACCCTGGGTAGCTCATGGGAGTATACCTTTAAGCACCATGGAACCAAAGGAGCCCCTGTCCCTGGAGGCCAAATCCACTTTGTAATGAGTGATAAAAGTATGTGTAGTAGTCCAAGTAGCTGCTGCACAAATATTATCCATGGGAATTCTGGCTTGAAAGGCAGATGACGTAGCCATTGCTCTAGTGGAATGACCCTTCACTTTGAAAGGTAAATCTCTGTGATTTGAGTTATAGATGAATGTAATACAATTAGAAAGCCAATTGGAAAGATTAGTTTTAGAAAATGAGCTTCATTTTTTTTTCATCAGAGAAGGATACGAATAATTGGTCAGATTTTCTGAAGTCTTTGGTCCTATGCAAATAGAATCTGAGTTGTCTATGCACATCCAGTTGATGTACTTTGTACTCTGCCTTGTTGGTATGATTAGGAAAGAACACTGGATGGAAGCTCTATAGATTAGTTTATGTTGTTTGGAGAAGAGAGTTTGGGTAGAAAGGATGGGTTAGTATGTAAGGATACCCTATCCTTATCTAAAATCAAATATGGCGGTTTAATAGAAAGAGCTTGCAACTCTGACACTCTTCTAGCAAAAGTTATAGCCACTAGAAATAAGGTCTTCCAGGAAAGGAACTTGAGGTCTGAAGATGACGAGGGCTCAAAAGGTGGTAACGTGAGATGAGACAGAACAAAATTTAAAACCCAAGGAGAAAAGGGCTCCTTAAAGGGAGGTCTTAATAAGGAGGCACCTTTTAAGAAGGCTCTACACAACCTATGTGACATTAAGTTGGAAGTAGAATCACCAATGTGAAAATTTGAAATTGCAGCAAGTTGAACCCTGTTGGTTGCTGCAGCTGAGCCTTGTTGGAACAGTTCCACCAAAAATTTCAAAATAGAATGAATAGGTGCAAAAAAAGGATCAATGTTCCTGTCTTGAGCCCAAAAGGAAAACCTTTTCCATTTACTAGAATACAGCTTTCTAGTGGAAGCTTTATGCGAGGACATTAACATATGTCTAACTATAGGTGTGAAATTGTGAAGCCTGACTAAATTGGGAAGTGGAGCAGCCAAGCTGTCAATTTTAGGGTGTGGAGAGAAGGATGAAGCTCCCCTGACATATGAGTCAGCAGATCTGGCACTGGGTCCAGAGTCCAAAGGTTCTCCTGAAGATGGGGACAAAGGAAGGAGAACCAAACTTGGCAAGGTCAGTAAGGAGCAATGAAAATTATCCTGCTTCCCGAGTATTGTGCTTTCTGAATTACTCTGGGTATGAGAGGAAATGGAGGAAAAGCATATAGATGTCCCGAGGGCCAGTCGTGAGCAAGTGCATCTCTCGGTGTCTCCCCCAGAGGAGGGATTAGGGTAAAGTAGTTGCTGCACTTGGCATTCACGAGAGTGGCAAAGAGATTGCAGCAAGGCTGTCCCCATGTTCGGAAAATCATTTCTGCTACATTGTGATTGAGAGACCACTCGTGAGGCATTAGGATTGCTCTGCTCAGCTTGTCTGCTATCACGTTGGACATCCCTGGAATGTGTGTTGCAATTAGAAAGCACTGGGAAGAAACTGCCCATTGCCAAACTCTTAGGGCCTCTCGTCAAAGGGGGTAAGATCTGGTTCCCCCTGCTTGTTTATGTACCAAACCACAGACATATTGTCTGACAGTATCGCAACTGTCCCTAGAGGGAGAGTCTTGAAGTGCTTTCAACACAAGAAGCACTGCTCTCATCTCTAGAACATTTATATGCAAGTGAGCCTCATGTTCTTGCCATGTACCTTGGCCTGTTCTTCCCAGATAATCCCCCCCCCCCCATCTGGGAATCATCTGTGGTCACTGTAGCTATGGGTTGATGTGGAACAAAGGGTCTGCCTATTGTCACATGAGTGGAGTATATCCACCATCTTAAGTCATTATTGCATGATTCCATTATTCTGATTAAGTGAGACATCGGAAGCTCTTGAAGTGGCCTTTGGGAGAACAATAGTCATTGAAGGATCCTCATGTGCATTCTGGCAAGAAGGACCAGTGTATTCGTGGAAGCCATTTTTCCTAGTAATCTTAGAATTATCTTTGGTTTCATTTTGGTCTTGGGAAGGAGGTGAAGTATCTGCTGTCTGAGTGCTATAACTCTTTCTGGTTGGAAGATGTGCTATCATGGAGGAGGTGTCTAGATCTGCGCCTATAAATGTAATATGTTGACAGGGCAACAAGGCAGATTTTTGAAAGTTTACTGTAATACCCAGCTAGTTGCAAATGTCCAAAGTTAGATCCCTGGCTTGTAGGACTAGATGCTTGGTGTTGGCGGATAGGAGCCAGTCGTCTAGATTGGGAAACACTCGGAATCCTAGACGCCTCAGGTGAGCCGTGACTACTGCCATAAATTTGGTGAACACTCTGGGGGCTGTAGTGAGACCAAAGGGCAGAGCCCTGAACTGGTAATGGCTGGCTCCCAGCCAGAAGCATAAGTACCATCTTGATGTCCTGTCCATTTTTATGTGGTAGTAAGCATCTTGAAGGTCTATCGAGCACATTCAATTGTCTTTCCCTACAAAAGTTAAAAACAACACAACCAACTAGTACTCGTGAACACAAAAAGACAGCGAAACTTGCAGATATTCTCCTTTTCCAAAACTTTATTCCGTAAGCGCTTTCGTAAGGACTAGTATTTTGTTTTATATAATTGCTTTATTGTTTTATTTATTAATTGTATAAGTATATAAGTCATTGACTGCTTGTGTAACTTTGTCTGAGGAAGTTTGGATACTCGTCCTTAGGAAAGCGCTTACGGAATAAAGTTTTGGAAAAGGAGAACATCTGCAAGTTTCGCTGTCTTTTTGTGTTTCCCTAAAAAAAGGGAAGTATAGACTCCGGTGTCACCATTCAGAACTTTGACTTCTTGACAGATTAGTTTAACTTGCTTAGGTCTAGTATGGGCCTCCAGTCCCCTGTTCTTTTTGGCAACAAAAAGAATCTTAAGTAAGTTCCAAATCCTATTTATTCTGCAGGGAATTCTTAGATGACTCTAGAATCTCTACAGTTGCTTGTTCCCTTAGATTGGGTGGAACATCTGGGATTGTTTTGGTCTGTGGAACAGGATTGGAGAAAGGGATGGAGTATCCTCTCGATATTATATTTAGTACCCATTTGTCTCTTGTGATATTTTGCCAGGCTTCTGGGTACATTGATAAATGCCCCCAGACTGCCTCCACAGTAGAGTAGTCAGGCCTCCTTTCAGGAGTGCTGATAAGGGTGTCCGTGAAAGTCACCCTGGTTTTGCGGGCCCGCTCTGCCTCTGGGGCGGCATCTACCATTATTGCCTCTCCCTCTGCCCCTGTGGAAGGAATCACCCCATGCGTCTTGGAAAACTCTCTAGGATCTTTTGAATCACATCTTTCTGCTCTTCTGGCCTTTAGGATAAGGTCTTGAAGGTACAGAAAAATGTACTCCAATGGCAGAAAGAGTTTTCCCTTTCTGCTTGCACTGGGTTAGAGTGTCTTTTACTTTGGGTCCAAAGAGTGAGGAACCATCAAAAGTGACGTTAGTAAAGGTAAACTTAAAGGGCTCTGCAAAATTCCATAAACACATCCAAGAGTGTCTCCTAAGGGAAACTCCGGAACCCCCTGCCCTGCTCGCTCCATCTGCTGCGTAGGATATGAGCCTCATGGAGGGCTTGACAATGGAATTTAAGATGGACAGCTGGGAGGAGACCTTCTCATTCACCCCCACAGCTAATGAACCTTGTAGTGTATCTCCTTGCTCTTTCAGGAGATCTCTTTGTAGCCTTGTAAAATGGGATAGGTAGTTCAGCGATCGTAAAGTGGGATAGGTAGTTCAGCGATCGCAGTGAGAAAGTCACTGACAAAAAGCCACGCTTCCCGTATCTGTCCATCATTTGAGAGTCTTTATTTGGAGGATGAAAAGATGAGAAAGCCTCTGCAAGTTCCTTCTTGGTGGCTGCTGCCACCACCATAGCATCTATGGGTACCCCCTTGGTTAGAAAATCCTTGCCTGAAGGAGCTGACAAAAATTTGTTAAGCCTCTGAGGGACCGGTTCCGTAGTATCAGTTGACTCCCACACCTTTCGACTAGCCAGGTCCATTAGCTCATCGAAAGGGGGAGACACCCAGGAGGCTGAAGGCTGAGATCCAAATGCCTTCAGGTACACTGACTCCTAATCAAAAGGGGTGGTGGCCTGCCAGTTGCCTCTTTGCTTGAGAATTTCTAGAATATCTGCAAATGAGATATTATCAGAGGACGACCGTGGGGACCCTTCCAATTCATCGAGGTCAGTGTCAGAAGTGATGGACTCGCCTGGAGAGTCAACATGCTTCCGCTTGCAGGTTCTCTTCTGCGGTGGCTCCTCAGAAGGATATTATGGGAGGCCTCGGAGGAGAGATGTTCGCCCATTGGGGGATCCTGAGGCTCTGAATTTCTGCTATCCTGTGCAATGGGTGGTGCTAAGACAGTAGCCGGTGCCTTAGGGGGAAAAGTACTAGTATCCTTCTGTGGTGCTGAATGGGTAGACAACACACTCCTCATCAGCTCAAAGGTGGATCCCGCTGGCTCTGTGAACTCCCTCAGCTCTTAGGAGACAGAGGAAGGCACCGGAACCAAAGAGATCGGACCCGAGGCCAACGTGGGAGCCAAACTAACCCGGGCCAATGCTCCAAGGGGTAGACTCAGCACCGAAGATTGGGCTGAGAATCCCCCCCAGGGCCGATCAAGGAACCATGGATCCCAGACTCCCTGGATGGCACTGAGAGAGTCGGAGCAGATGTCGGCTCCGTGAACACTGAAGGGGGTCCCGGAACCGACAGATCCACAGTAAGCGGTACCAAACACCCTGGCTCCGAAGGACCAGCTTGGCTCGGAGGAGAAACAACAGTGGGTACAGTAGGCTCTGAGACCAAATGGGTGGGAGCCGAGAATAATTTGGTCAGCGCCGGTAACTTCAGGAGTCTGCGCACCACCCATTCCACATCATCTTCTGATAAGCTCCTGGTGGACCTGGAAGATAGGGATGGAGAACGAGACCTATGAAGGACTGGAGATTTCAACGTTGGAGAAACTGGTGAAATATCCATGGACCATCTCCGAGTGGCTCCGAGGGCTTTGGAGCCGAAGTACCAGGTCTGTCAACCAAAATGACCTCCGACAGCTCCGAGGACTGTAGAGCCGAGGAAGTAGAGGCCTTGGAAATTTTTGAAAGTTTGACTGGTGCCAATGTTGTAGGTGAATGTCTTTTCTGAGACTTATCGTTTTTAGAGGAAGGAGACGACGAAGAGGAAGAAGAACTATGGATGGCTTCCTGAAAAGTTGGTTTTAAGAGCCCTTTCAGAATCACTTTGTTTCTCCTTTCCTGAAGTACTCTAGCACTGAAAGAGTGACAAAAGGTGCAGTCTTCTTGCAGATAAATGGCACCAAGGCAATAAACACATATAGCATGTCCATCTGTGATGGACATTTTTTGTGAGCACTTCTGACATTTTTTAAAGCCCGAAGGCTTATGTTCTCTCTCTTTTGGGTCTTTGGACATATTTAAGATAAGACCCCAAAAGCGACAGCAACAACAAGAAGAAAAAATTTAAATAAAGACTAATGAAGAGCTAAAGCTACACCACATAGTAACTATGGGACAAACACAAGGAAGACAACCAGGGGAAGAAAATAGAACCTCTAATTGAAACGGTTCTATTTTCTAGACAAAACAATAATAAACAACAAGCCCTCTAACTTAAATGGGCGAATAGCGCTCTAACTTAAACGAGCTATAGAGAAACTAGCAGAAAAAACAACAACCACTACAAGGGATACCAAAGGGACCTACAAAGGGACGGCAAAGGCCGTGCTAAAGGGGAGAAAAATATCACTACCTAACAGAATGCAGCAAAGAGGCACACTGAGTTAAATATAATAAGAAGTAAGCTATCTATAAGCAAATATAACAATTTGAGAAAAAGGTAATAGAAAATTTGTCACAACTTAGCCACGGCCAAGATGAGCACATCCAACCTCGTAAAGCGGCAAATGAGATCTGTGGAATTACACCACTGCATTGTGGAATACCTTCTTGCCACGAGCCAGGTTTGAGACTTTCAGCTATGTATTTGGCCAAGTTGGAGCTGAGGACTGGCTCCGAACCCATCATTGTAAGAATGAAGTCGAGATAGGACAACATAACATCACTTGTTTTGCTAAATATATAGTTCCAGCTTTTATGTTATATGCATACAATGTTTGATAGGCTAAACTTTTATACAGTTGTTTCTTGTCATATCCATTTGATCCTATGTCACATCTTACAAAACGTTTTGTTTTATTGAAAGCTGTCAAACAAAAAACAAACACACCCCAATATCCCCTTAAAACCTATTAACACTAACACACAAAACTATCAAACAAAAAACAAACACACCCCAATATTCCCTTAAAACCTATTAACTTAATACTAACACACACAACTATGTACATCCTCAAATTCTTAAGTTTTACCTTCCTAATAGGAACAAAAGTCTCAAATTGACAGCCACACTCAAAGACTTGAGTTAACCTAAAATAAATGTTAGACATGCATGGTGCAGCCTGTGCTTCTACTAAGTACTAATTGGTTTTGTCTTTCCTTTATACCTCTCTCAGATGGGAAAACCCCTGAATGCTTTCAAAGGACATTATGCCCTAGCCAGTTTCTCTTCTCAGTTGTTTTCCCTTCAGCCACTCACTCTCCGCCAGCCTGTAGCCAGTTTCTCTTTAGCAGATTGTTTTCATGGAAACATGAAAACCAGCTGCAGAATTGCTACTGAGCATACACCTTTTTGTTAGAAAAAAGGCCTCATAATATTCAATATTCTCTTTCATTTACTTGATTACTCTTAAAATTTGTTACTAAATCAATCTAAGGTCCTTAATCATAGGATCATAGGAAGTTACTAGGCTAATAGCCCTAGGGCCCTTACAAAACTGGCCAAGTTCTTACCCTTATTTCCATGATCAGCAACTATTGCCCCTGTCCAAGAGGGATGCAGGTTGAATCCCTGGGGTGAATTTATGGTCACTCATCCAGCTGTCCAGAATCCAGTCATTTCCCCATGCAAGAAAAAGAAAATGTACATTCATTTTTCTTTTCTCATACTCTTTTAACCAGTTTTTTTCATTGCATTGGTTCATAGGTTCATAAGTAGCACTAGGCTATCAGCCCACGGGCCTAAGTAAGCTTAGCCAACAAAGTTCCCTGGCTTACTCCAACCCAAGAAAGTTAATTTCCTATGCCCCTGTCGAGTAGAGCCACAGAAGTGATCCCAGGGGTGTATTTCCTATTTCCCATCCACTCATCAAGATTTTTCTTGAAGAGTGTTAATGAGGAACTTTGCTTGACATAGATGGGTAGCTTGTACAAGAGTATGGGAAGTCTCTGGGACAGGAATCTATCCCTCCAGCAAGTCCTGTTTATTGTGGTGACAAGGTTTAGGTCCCTAGAGCATGTAGCTCGGAGGGATTGTGATTTCTTTAGGTGTAGCATGTCCAACAGCTCTGGATTTGACATAGCTTCATATGTTAGGCAGAGATCACCTTGGAGTAGGCAATATGCTACAGAGTAAAGCTGGAGTTTTTTGAGAAGATCAGTGTAGGGCATCTGTTTAAGGCCAGTAATTCTCTTTGTGAGGTACTTCTGTGGCCTTTCCAGCTGCTGCAGATGTCTTGTGAGGTACACTCCAAAAGGAGCGGTGTACTCTATAATGGGTCTAATAAGTGTCGAGTAGAGGGGAACAATGACCTCTTTTTTCCTGGATGAAAACCCTTTTGTCATGAGGTGTGCCATGTAGAAGGATTTCCTGACTACTGTGACAATGTGATTATCAAAAGAGAGACTACTGTCCACCTGGGTCCCAAGGTCTCTTATCACACATTCAGTGTTAAGAAGACTGCCGCCTATGTGGTAGTTCATGGATGCAGAGTTTTTACCAAAGGGGATAACAATGCACTTTTTGGCATTGAGCTTGAGGCCATAGCTTTGACATCAGGCATCTGTCTCAGTGAGGCCCTTCTGTAGGATGTCCACATCATTTGGGGACTCGACTAGTTTGCAGTCATCTGTGAACTTCGTTAGCCAGAGGCCTTCTGTGTTAGCCTGTATTTCAAAGAAGTAGATACCAAACAGGAGAGGTCCCAGAACTGAACCCTGTAGTACTCCACTTGTCACTGGTTTGAAGTCAGATTTGGAGTCTGCAACTTTTACAGTGTGGGTTCTGTCAGTGAAGCAGTTGGCAACCCATCTTATGACATAGGAATTTATACCTAGTTTAGTGAGTTTAGCTATAATTCCAGAATGGGGGATGGTGTCGAAAGCCTTGACGAGGTCAAGATAGGCTGTGTGAACCACCTTACCCTCATCTACAGCTTTGGTGACTGCCTCAAAGAAGTCAACCAGGTTCAGGAGGCAACATCTGCCTTTCACAAACCTGAACTGGGTGGGGTCCAGAGTTTGGAGGTTACCACTGTCTTTGTTTCTGAATTCCATGATGTTCAATGGCCTTGCAGACCAGGCTCATCAGGCTAACAGGGCAATAGTTCCCAGGATCAGTGGTGGCTCCCCCTTTGTGGAGTGCGATAACTGTTGTTGTGCACCATTCAATGGGCACAAAGCCTGATGTGAGGTTATGATTGAACATGGTGCTTAGGTGGGGAGCAAGTTCGTTCTGAAGTTCGTGTAAAATGCAGCCCAGGATGTTGTCCGGTCCCATGGATGCTGTGCTTTTGGCTTTAGAGAGTGCTGCTTTTACCTGTGAAGTTGTGATTATAGGGACTCTGCATTCTTCCTGTATAGATATGGACCCTTTAGGGGGTGAGAGGGGGGTAAAGTTAGCACTGAACCTATCTGCCAGGATGTCGGCAATATCAGTTGGTACTGTAATCTTTGTGCCATTGTGCTGTAACTCAGAGCAGATTTGGGTGTTGCCATTGAGATTCTTGACATAGCTATATAATGCTTTGTGGTTGTCCTTAGACTCAGTGGCAATCTTGTTTTCAGAGCTAGCTTTGGAGAATCTTATAAGGGATCTCAGCTTCTTGCTGAGGCTGACCAGGGATCTCTCCACTCATGAGATTTTACTCTCTTTTGCAACAATTTCTTCCTTCTGTTGTAGACTTTGTTTATGGCAGGAGACCACCAGATTGGCTTCCTTTTTTTGGAGGATAGTGTCTTGGTTCTGTCTGGGATAGCATGATCCATGCACTCGTGTAAGTGCTTATAGAGTGCATTTGTGTAGGATTCAGCAGTTGTAACTGTATTGTCCATCTGCATGGGTGTCATGAAGTTCGCCACTTCTGTCTTAAGAAGCATGAAGTTGGCTTTGAAGAAATTTTTTACTGTTGTTTCCTTAATGGGGGGAGGGGGCAGGATGTGGATATCTAGGGTGATTAGCTTATGGTCGGATCTGACCAACGAGAAGTTGATTTCAGGTGTGGAATACTGGTCACTCATGTTGGTAATGCCTAGGTCTAGAATATTGTTGCCCCTGGTGGGAGTACGGATTAGTTGATCCAGGGTACTGGAATTTATGAATTCCAGAAAGTGCTGAGTGAAGGAGTTGGTGCATGAGTAGTTTTCCCAGTTAATGGTGGGGTAGTTGAAATCGCCCAATATTATGGTGTTTGGTTGAACCCTAATATTTTCCAGTATATCAAAAAAAGAGGATTGGGAATTCTGCGGCATGATGGGGGATCTGTAGCAAGCTACAATTTGGATTGCAGTTTTGCTCAGAGTTAGTTGCACTTGGATAACCTCGGCTGCATTATGCTGAGCAACTAGCCTGGAGGTGTGGATATCCTTAATGAATATGGACACACCTCCGTCTTTGGTGTTCCGGTCCAGGTTAGAAGGCCGAAAAGTGTGGTATGAGTTATAGCCTGGTAATGCAGGGGTGCTCTCTGGAGCCTTGAACCAAGTCTCAGTCACTGCACAGACATCGATGTTCTCCATTTTAAGGAGCGCCTCGAGTGACTGCATTTTGAGATTTAGACTTCTAGAATTGAGTAGCATTACCCTCAGTTTTTGCTTGCCTCTTCCTGTTATGGTGGTGAATTTGTCATTTGAACCTTGCCTAAAAAAGGTACTATATGGGCGGCAAGAGTCTTTGCCAGTATCCGTAATCCCAGAGGTGACAGGTGCAGGCCATCTCTGGCAAAGCATCGTGGTCTATCGACCATGTTGTCCCAGGCAGACAGATACTGGATCCCCTTAGAATGATACCAGAAGCTTAGCCAATTGTTGAACTCAATCATTTTGTCCTTGTACTGCAGTATCATTCTGGGCGATGGCAGGATGCTACTCAGGGCTAGGGTCATACCTGCCTGGGCTACAAGATTGGAGAGTTCTTCTATGTCTCTTTTCATGTAGTCCAGGGAGGTATATCTCAGGTCATTCACACCAACATGGACAATCACAGAGTCATATTTGTACTTGTTGTGGAGTGACCTGAGTGTGTGGGTTATGTGGCGGATCCTGGCACCTGACAGGCAGATGACAGTGACTTTCTGCTTGTTTAGCCTTATGAGTGGGACATCAGTGTGCCTGACTATACAGTCACCTATGACTAGTGTGTTGGGTACATTGTTTTGCCTTATGGGCTGTGGTTGAATGGCATACTGAGTCTGTGGGCTATGTGTCATTTGGGTTGTGTTGGTTGTGGGAGGTTGCTTGCGTTTCTGCTTTGGAGGTCTCTGTTGCTTGAGCAGATTATTATTGAGAGCCTCCACGAATGTTTTTGTGTTTCTATGCATGGATTTTGGTGGTGTAGGTTTAGTGGGACTATGTGATGAGTGTGGTGTGGTGCAAGTGTTTACCTTCTCCTCCTGACTATTGAGTTCAGTCTTGGATGGAGAGAGCTTTACCTCCAGTTTGCCTTGATAAGTGCATCTCTCACAGGTTGTAATGTTGGGTGGTAGGAGGAGAGGATTATCTGTGTACATGAGGCAATTGCTACATTGCCCCAAGATGCCCAGATTCATCAGATAGACAGGAGA